>NW_027206789.1:0-338000 GCF_032191515.1 Phaenicophaeus curvirostris | reverse complement strand
TTCGCCTAATAATGCGATTTTGGCAAAGAGAATATCTCCCGCAGGGAAGCTGCTACCATCAAATATTTGCCCTCATTAGACTCCCCTCTGGAAGCGCTTTCACTGCAAGCTGCAGATTCCCTCCTAACAGCAAGCTTTAGGATAGGGTACTGAATTGTAACTTACTTTCGCCTAGTAATGAGATTTTGGCAAAGAGAATATCTCCCACAGGGAAGCTGCTACCATCAAATGTTTGCCCTCGTTAGACTCCCCTCTTGAAGCGCTTTCACTGCAAGCTGTAGATTCCCTCCTAACAGCAAGCTTTAGGATAGGGTACTGAATTGTAACTTAACTGCGGCTAATAAGGCGATTATGGCAAAGAGACTATCTCCCGCAGGGAAGCTGCTACCGTCAAATGTTTGCCCTCATTAGACTCCCCTCTGGAAGCGCTTTCACTGCAAGCTGCAGATTCCTTCCTAACAGCAAGCTTTAGGATAGGGTACTGAATTGTAACTTACTTTCGCCTAATAATGCGATTTTGGCAAAGAGACTATAACTCGCAGGGAAGCTGCTGCCACCAAATGTTTGCCCTCATTAGACTCCCCTCTGGAAGCGCTTTCACTGCAAGCTGCAGATTCCCTCCTAACAGCAAGCTTTAGGATAGGGTACTGTATTGTAACTTAACTGCGGCTAATAAGTCAAAAGTGGAAAAGAGATTATCTCCCGCAGGGAAGCTGCTACCATCAAATGTTTGCCCTCGTTAGACTCCCCTCTGGAAGCGCTTTCACTGCAAGCTGCAGATTCCCTCCTAACAGCAAGCTTTAGGATAGGGTACTGAATTGTAACTTACTTTCGCCTAATAATGCGATTTTGGCAAAGAGACTATAACTCGCAGGGAAGCTGCTGCCACCAAATGTTTGCCCTCATTAGACTCCCCTCTGGAAGCGCTTTCACTGCAAGCTGCAGATTCCCTCCTAACAGCAAGCTTTAGGATAGGGTACTGAATTGTATCTTAACTGCGGCTAATAAGGCGATTTTGTCAAAGAGAATATCTCCCGCAGGGAAGCTGCTACAATTAAATGTTTGCCCTCATTAGACTCCCCTCTGGAAGCGCTTTCACTGCAAGCTGTAGATTCCATCCTAACAGCAAGCTTTAGGATAGGGTACTGAATTGTAACTTACTTTCGCCTAATAATGCGATTTTGGCAAAGAGAGTATCTCCCGCAGGGAAGCTGCTACCATCAAATGTTTGCCCTCGTTAGACTCCCCTCTGGAAGCGCATTCACTGCAAGCTGCAGATTCCCTCCTAACAGCAAGCTTTAGGATAGGGTACTGAATTGTAACTTACATTCGCCTAATAATGCGATTTTGGCAAAGAGACTATAACTCGCAGAGAAACTGCTGCCACCAAATGTTTGCCCTCATTAGAGTCCCCTCTGGAAGCGCTTTCACTGCAAGCTGCAGATTCCCTCCTAACAGCAAGCTTTAGGATAGGGTACTGAATTGTAACTTACTTTCGCCTAATAATGCGATTTTGGCAAAGTGACTATCTCCCGCAGGGAAGCTGCTACCATCAAATGTTTGCCCTCATTAGACTCCCCTCTGGAAGCGCTTTCACTGCAAGCTGCAGATTCCTTCCTAACAGCAAGCTTTAGGATAGGGTACTGAATTGTAACTTACTTTCGCCTAATAATGCGATTTTGGCAAAGAGAGTATCTCCCGCAGGGAAGCTGCTACCATCACATGTTTGCCCTCATTAGACTCCCCTCTGGAAGCGCTTTCACTGCAAGCTGCAGATTCCCTCCTAACAGCAAGCTTTAGGATAGGGTACTGAATTGTAACTTACTTTCGCCTAATAATGCGATTTTGGCAAAGTGACTATCTCCCGCAGGGATGATGCTACCATAAAATATTTGCCCTCATTAGACTCCCCTCTGGAAGCGCTTTCACTGCAAGCTGCAGATTCCCTCCTAACAGCAATCTTTAGGATAGGGTACTGAAATGTAACTTACTTTCGCCTAATAATGCGATTTTGACAAAGAGAGTATCTCCCGCAGGGAAGCTGCTACCATCAAATGTTTGCCCTCGTTAGACTCCCCTCTGGAAGCGCTTTCACTGCAAGCTGCAGATTCCCTCCTAACAGCAAGCTTTAGGATAGGGTACTGAATTGTAACTTACTTTCGCCTAAAAATGCGATTTAGGCAAAGAGAGTATCTCCCGCAGGGAAGCTGCTACCATCAAATCTTTGCCCTCATTAGACTCCCCTCTGGAAGCGCTTTCACTGCAAGCTGCAGATTCCCTCCTAACAGCAAGCTTTAGGATACGGTACTGAATTGTATCTTAACTGCAGCTAATAATGCGAATTTGGCAAAGAGAATATCTCCCGCAGGGAAGCTGCTACCATCAAATATTTGCCCTCATTAGACTCCCCTCTGGAAGCGCTTTCACTGCAAGCTGCAGATTCCCTCCTAACAGCAAGCTTTAGGATAGGGTACTGAATTGTAACTTACTTTCGCCTAGTAATGAGATTTTGGCAAAGAGAGTATCTCCCGCAGGGAAGCTGCTACCATCAAATGTTTGCCCTCGTTAGACTCCCCTCTGGAAGCGCTTTCACTGCAAGCTGCAGATTCCCTCCTAACAGCAAGCTTTAGGATAGGGTACTGAATTGTAACTTACTTTCGCCTAATAAAGCGATTTTGGCAAAGAGACTGTCTCCCGCAGGGAAGCTGTTACCATCAAACGTTTGCCCTCATTAGACTCCCCTCTGGAAGCGCTTTCACTGCAAGCTGCAGATTCCCTCCTAACAGCAAGCTTTAGGATAGGGTACTGAATTGTAACTTAACTGCGGCTCATAAGGCGATTTTGGCAAAGAGACTATCTCCGGAGGGAAGCTGCTACCATCAAATGTTTGCCCTCATTAGACTCCCCTCTGGAAGCGCTTTCACTGCAAGCTGCAGATTCCCTCCTAACAGCAAGCTTTAGGATAGGGTACTGAATTGTAACTTACTTTCGCCTAATAATGCGATTTTGGCAAAGAGAGTATCTCCCGCAGGGAAGCTGCTACCATCAAATCTTTGCCCTCATTAGACTCCCCTCTGGAAGCGCTTTCACTGCAAGCTGCAGATTCCCTCCTAACAGCAAGCTTTAGGATAGGGTACTGAATTGTAACTTAATTGCAGCTAAAAAGGCGATTTTGGCAAAGAGAATATCTCCCGCAGGGAAGCTGCTACCATCAAATGTTTGCCCTCATTAGACTCCCCTCTGGAAGCGCTTTCACTGCAAGCTGCAGATTCCCTCCTAACAGCAAGCTTTAGGATAGGGTACTGAATTGTAACTTAACTGCGGCTAATAATGCGATTATGGCAAAGAGAATATCTCCCGCAGGGAAGCTGCTACCATCAAATGTTTGCCCTCGTTAGACTCCCCTCTGGAAGCGCTTTCACTGCAAGCTGCAGATTCCCTCCTAACAGCAAGCTTTAGGATAGGGTACTGAATTGTAACTTACTGTCGCCTAATAATGCGATTTTGGCAAAGAGACTGTCTCCCGCAGGGAAGCTGTTACCATCAAACGTTTGCCCTCATTAGACTCCCCTCTGGAAGCGCTTTCACTGCAAGCTGCAGATTCCCTCCTAACAGCAAGCTTTAGGATAGGGTACTGAATTGTAACTTAACTGCGGCTCATAAGGCGATTTTGGCAAAGAGACTATCTCCCGCAGGGAAGCTGCTACCATCAAATGTTTGCCCTCCTTAGACTCCCCTCTGGAAGCGCTTTCACTGCAAGCTGCAGATTCCTTCCTAACAGCAAGCTTTCGGATAGGGTACTGAATTGTAACTTACTTTCGCCTAATAATGCGATTTTGGCAAAGAGACTATTACTCGCAGGGAAGCTGCTGCCACCAAATGTTTGCCCTCATTAGACTCCCCTCTGGAAGCACTTTCACTGCAAGCTGCAGATTCCCTCCTAACAGCAAGCTTTAGGATAGGGTACTGAATTGTAACTTACTTTCGCCTAATAATGGGATTTTGGCAAAGAGAGTATCTCCCGCAGGGAAGCTGCTACCATCAAATGTTTGCCCTCATTAGACTCCCCTCTGGAAGCGCTTTGACTGCAAGCTGCAGATTCCCTCCTAACAGCAAGCTTTAGGATAGGGTACTGAATTGTAACTTACTTTCGCCTAATAATGCGATTTTGGCAAAGAGAGTATCTCCCGCAGGGAAGCTGCTACCATCAAATGTTTGCCCTCATTAGACTCCCCTCTGGAAGCGCTTTCACTGCAAGCTGCAGATTCCCTCCTAACAGCAAGCTTTAGGATAGGGTACTGAATTGTAACTTAATTGCAGCTAAAAAGGCGATTTTGGCAAAGAGAATATCTCCCGCAGGGAAGCTGCTACCATCAAATGTTTGCCCTCATTAGACTCCCCTCTGGAAGCGCTTTCACTGCAAGCTGCAGATTCCCTCCTAACAGCAAGCTTTAGGATAGGGTACTGAATTGTAACTTAACTGCGGCTAATAAGGCGATTATGGCAAAGAGAATATCTCCCGCAGGGAAGCTGCTACCATAAAATGTTTGCCCTCATTAGACTCCCCTCTGGAAGCGCTTTCACTGCAAGCTGTAGATTCCCTCCTAACAGCAAGCTTTAGGATAGGGTGCTGAATTGTATCTTACTTTCGCCTAATAATGCGATTTTGGCAAAGAGAGTATCTCCCGCAGGGAAGCTGCTACCATCAAATGTTTGCCCTCGTTAGACTCCCCTCTGGAAGCGCTTTCACTGCAAGCTGCAGATTCCCTCCTAACAGCAAGGTTTACGATAGGGTACTGAATTGTAACTTACTTTCGCCTAATAATGCGATTTTGGCAAAGAGACTATAACTCGCAGGGAAGCTGCTGCCACCAAATGTTTGCCCTCATTATAGTCCCCTCTAGAAGCGCTTTCACTGCAAGCTGCAGATTCCCTCCTAACAGCAAGCTTTAGGATAGGGTACTGAATTGTAACTTACTTTCGTCTAATAATGCGATTTTGGCAAAGAGACTATCTCCCGCAGGGAAGCTGCTACCATCAAATGTTTGCCCTCATTAGACTCCCCTCTGGAAGCGCTTTCACTGCAAGCTGCAGATTCCTTCCTAACAGCAAGCTTTAGGATAGGGTACTGAATTGTATCTTACTTTCGCCTAATAATGCGATTTTGGCAAAGAGAGTATCTCCCGCAGGGAAGCTGCTACCATCAAATCTTTGCCCTCATTAGAATCCCCTCTGGACGCGCTTTCTCTGCAAGCTGCAGATTCCCTCCTAACAGCAAGCTTTAGGATAGGGTACTGAATTGTAACTTACTTTCGCCTAATAATGCGATTTTGGCAAAGAGACTATCTCCCGCAGGGAAGCTGCTACCATCAAATGTTTGCCCTCATTAGACTCCCCTCTGGAAGCGCTTTCACTGCAACCTGCAGATTCCCTCCTAACAGCAAGCTTTAGGATAGGGTACTGAATTGTAACTTACTTTCGCCTAATAATGCGATTTTGGCAAAGAGAGTATCTCCCGCAGGGAAGCTGCTACCATCAAATGTTTGCCCTCGTTAGACTCCCCTCTGGAAGCGCTTTCACTGCAATCTGCAGATTCCCTCCTAACAGCAAGCTTTAGGATAAGGTACTGAATTGTAACTTACTTTCGCCTAATAATGCGATTTTGGCAAAGAGAGTATCTCCCGCAGGGAAGCTGCTACCATCAAATCTTTGCCCTCATTAGAATCCCCTCTGGAAGCGCTTTCTCTGCAAGCTGCAGATTCCCTCCTAACAGCAAGTTTATGATAGGGTACGGAATTGTAACTTACTTTCGCCTAATAATGCGATTTTCGAAAAGAGTATCTCCTGCAGGGAAGCTGATACTATCAAATGTTTGCCCTCATTAGACTCCCCTCTGGAAGCACTTTCACTGCAAGCTGCAGATTCCCTCCTAACAGCAAGCTTTAGGATAGGGTACTGAATTGTAACTTACTTTCGCCTAATAAGGCGATTTTGGCAAAGAGAGTATCTCCCGCAGGGAAGCTGCTACCATCAAATGTTTGCCCTCGTTAGACTCCCCTCTGGAAGCGCTTTCACTGCAAGCTGCAGATTCCCTCCTAACAGCAAGCTTTAGGATAGGGTCCTGAATTGTAACTTAACTGCAGCTAATAAGGCGATTTTGGGAAAGAGAATATCTCCCGCAGGGAAGCTGCTACCATCAAATGTTTGCCCTCATTAGACTCCCCTCTGGAAGCGCTTTCACTGCAAGCTGCAGATTCCCTCCTAACAGCAAGCTTTAGGATAGGGTACTGAATTGTAACTTAACTGCGGCTAATATTGCGATTTTGTCAAAGAGAGTATCTCCCGCAGGGAAGCTGCTACCATCAAATGTTTGCCCTCATTAGACTCCCCTCTGGAAGCGCTTTCACTGCAAGCTGCAGATTCCCTCCTAACAGCAAGCTTTAGGATAGGGTACTGAATTGTAACTTAACTGCGGCTAATAAGGCGATTTTGTCAAAGAGAATATCTCCCGCAGGGAAGCTGCTACAATTAAATGTTTGCCCTCATTAGACTCCCCTCTGGAAGCGCTTTCACTGCAAGCTGTAGATTCCCTCCTAACAGCAAGCTTTAGGATAGGGTACTGAATTGTAACTTACTTTCGCCTAATAATGCGATTTTGGCAAAGAGAGTATAACTCGCAGGTAAACTGCTGCCACCAAATGTTTGCCCTCATTAGAGTCCCCTCTGGAAGCGCTTTCACTGCAAGCTGCAGATTCCCTCCTAACAGCAAGCTTTAGGATAGGGTACTGAATTGTAACTTAACTGCGGCTAATAAGGCGATTATGGCAAAGAGAATATCTCCCGCAGGGAAGCTGCTACCATAAAATGTTTGCCCTCATTAGACTCCCCTCTGGAAGCGCTTTCACTGCAAGCTGTAGATTCCCTCCTAACAGCAAGCTTTAGGATAGGGTACTGAATTGTAACTTACTATCGCCTAATAATGCGATTTTGGCAAAGAGAGTATCTCCCACAGGGAAGCTGCTACCATCAAATGTTTGCCCTCGTTAGACTCCCCTCTGGAAGCGCTTTCACTGCAAGCTGCAGATTCCCTCCTAACAGCAAGCTTTAGGATAGGGTACTCAATTGTAACTTACTTTCGCCTAATAATGCGATTTTGGCAAAGAGACTATCTCCCGCAGGGAAGATGCTACCATCAAATGTTTGCCCTCATTAGACTCCCCTCTGGAAGCGCTTTCACTGCAAGCTGCAGATTCCCTCCTAACAGCAAGCTTTAGGATAGGGTACTGAATTGTAACTTACTTTCGCCTAATAATGCGATTTTGGCAAAGAGAGTATCTCCCGCAGGGAAGCTGCTACCATCAAATGTTTGCCCTCGTTAGACTCCCCTCTGGAAGCGCTTTCACTGCAAGCTGCAGAATCCCTCCTAACAGCAAGCTTTAGGATAGGGTACTGAATTGTAACTTACTTTCGCCTAATAATGCGATTTTGGCAAAGAGAGTATCTCCCGCAGGGAAGCTGCTACCATCAAATCTTTGCCGTCATTAGAATCCCCTCTGGAAGCGCTTTCTCTGCAAGCTGCAGATTCCCTCCTAACAGCAAGTTTATGATAGGGTACGGAATTGTAACTTACTTTCGCCTAATAATGCGATTTTGGCAAAGAGAGTATCTCCCGCAGGGAAGCTGCTACCATCAAATGTTTGCCCTCGTTAGACTCCCCTCTGGAAGCGCTTTCACTGCAAGCTGCAGATTCCCTCCTAACAGCAAGCTTTAGGATAGGGTACTGAATTGTAACTTACTTTCGCCTAATAATGCGATTTTGGCAAAGAGAGTATCTCCCGCAGGGAAGCTGCTACCATCAAATGTTTGCCCTCGTTAGACTCCCCTCTGGAAGCGCTTTCACTGCAAGCTGCAGATTCCCTCCTAACAGCAAGCTTTAGGATAGGGTACTGAATTGTAACTTACTTTCGCCTAATAATGCAATTTTGGCAAAGAGAGTATCTCCCGCAGGGAAGCTGCTACCATCAAATCTTTGCCCTCATTAGAATCCCCTCTGGAAGTGCTTTCTCTGCAAGCTGCAGATTCCCTCCTAACAGCAAGTTTATGATAGGGTACGGAATTGTAACTTACTTTCGCCTAATAAGGCGATTTTCGAAAAGAGTATCTCCTGCAGGGAAGCTGATACTATCAAATGTTTGCCCTCATTAGACTCCCCTCTGGAAGCACTTTCACTGCAAGCTGCAGATTCCCTCCTAACAGCAAGCTTTAGGATAGGGTACGGAATTGTAACTTACTTCCGCCTAATAAGGCGATTATGGCAAAGAGAGTATCTCCCGCAGGGAAGCTGCTACCATCAAATGTTTGCCCTCGTTAGACTCCCCTCTGGAAGCGCTTTCACTGCAAGCTGCAGATTCCCTCCTAACCGCAAGCTTTAGGATAGGGTCCTGAATTGTAACTTAACTGCAGCTAATAAGGCGATTTTGGGAAAGAGAATATCTCCCGCAGGGAAGCTGCTACCATCAAATGTTTGCCCTCATTAGACTCCCCTCTGGAAGCGCTTTCACTGCAAGCTGCAGATTCCCTCCTAACAGCAAGCTTTAGGATAGGGTACTGAATTGTAACTTAACTGCGGCTAATACTGCGATTTTGGCAAAGAGAGTATCTCCCGCAGGGAAGCTGCTACCATCAAATGTTTTCCCTCATTAGACTCCCCTCTGGAAGCGCTTTCACTGCAAGCTGCAGATTCCCTCCTAACAGCAAGCTTTAGGATAGGGTACTGAATTGTAACTTACTTTCGCCTAATAATGCGATTTTGGCAAAGAGAGTATCTCCCGCAGGGCAGCTGCTACCATCAAATGTTTGCCCTCATTAGACTCCCCTCTGGAAGCGCTTTCACTGCAAGCTGCAGATTCCCTCCTAACAGCAAGCTTTAGGATAGGGTACTGAATTGTAACTTACTTTCGCCTAATAATGCGATTCTGGCAAAGAGAGTATCTCCCGCAGGGAAGCTGCTACCATCAAATGTTTGCCCTCATTAGACTCCCCTCTGGAAGCGCTTTCACTGCAAGCTTCAGATTCCCTCCTAACAGCAAGCTTTCGGATAGGGTACTGAATTGTAACTTACTTTCGCCTAATAATGCGATTTTGGCAAAGAGAGTATCTCCCGCAGGGAAGCTGCTACCATCAAATGTTTGCCCTCATTAGACTCCCCTCTGGAAGCGCTTTCACTGCAAGCTGCAGATTCCCTCCTAACAGCAAGCTTTAGGATAGGGTACTGAATTGTAACTTAACTGCGGATAATAAGGCGATATTGGAAAAGAGAGTATCTCCCGCAGGGAAGCTGCTACCATCAAATGTTTGCCCTCATTAGACTCCCCTCTGGAAGCGCTTTCACTGCAAGCTGCAGATTCCCTCCTAACAGCAAGCTTTAGGATAGGGTACTGAATTGTAACTTACTTTCGCCTAATAATGCGATTTTGGCAAAGAGAGTATATCCCGCAGAGAAGCTGCTACCATCAAATGTTTGCCCTCATTAGACTCCCCTCTGGAAGCGCTTTCACTGCAAGCTGCAGATTCCCTCCTAACAGCAAGTTTATGATAGGGTACGGAATTGTAACTTACTTTCGCCTAATAAGGCGATTTTCGAAAAGACTATCTCCTGCAGGGAAGCTGATACTATCAAATGTTTGCCCTCGTTAGACTCCCCTCTGGAAGCACTTTCACTGCAAGCTGCAGATTCCCTCCTAACAGCAAGCTTTAGGATAGGGTACTGAATTGTATCTTACTTACGCCTAATAAGGCGATTTTGGCAAAGAGAGTATCTCCCGCAGGGAAGCTGCTACCATCAAATGTTTGCCCTCATTAGACTCCCCTCTGGAAGCGCTTTCACTGCAAGCTGCAGATTCCCTCCTAACAGCAAGCTTTAGGATAGGGTACTGAATTGTAACTTACTTTCGCCTAATAATACGATTTTGGAAAAGAGAGTATCTCCCGCAGGGAAGCTGCTACCATCAAATGTTTGCCCTCATTAGACTCCCCTCTGGAAGCGCTTTCACTGCAAGCTGCAGACTCCCTCCTAACAGCAAGCTTTAGGATAGGGTACTGAATTGTAACTTAACTGCGGCTAATAAGGCGCTTTTGGGAAAGAGAATATCTCCCGCAGGGAAGCTGCTACCATCAAATGTTTGCCCTCATTAGACTCCCCTCTGGAAGCGCTTTCACTGCAAGCTGCAGATTCCCTCCTAACAGCAAGCTTTAGGATAGGGTACTGAATTGTAACTTACTTTCGCCTAATAATGCAATTATGGCAAAGAGAGTATCTCCCACAGGGAAGCTGCTACCATCAAATGTTTGCCCTCGTTAGACTCCCCTCTGGAAGCGCTTTCACTGCAAGCTGCAGATTCCCTCCTAACAGCAAGCTTTAGGATAGGGTACTGAATTGTAACTTAACTGCGGATAATAAGGCGATTTTGGGAAAGAGATTATCTCCCGCAGGGAAGCTGCTACCATCAAATGTTTGCCCTCGTTAGACTCCCCTCTGGAAGCGCTTTCACTGCAAGCTGCAGATTCCCTCCTAACAGCAAGCTTTAGGATAGGGTACTGAATTGTAACTTACTTTCGCCTAATAATGCGATTTTGGCAAAGAGAGTATCTCCCGCAGGGAAGCTGCTACCATCAAATCTTTGCCCTCATTAGACTCCCCTCTGGAAGCGCTTTCACTGCAAGCTGCAGATTCCCTCCTAACAGCAAGCTTTAGGATAGGGTACTGAATTGTAACTTAACTGCGGCTAATAAGGCGATTTTGGCAAAGAGAGTATCTCCCGCAGGGAAGCTGCTACCATCAAATGTTTGCCCTCATTAGAATCCCCTCTGGAAGCGCTTTCTCTGCAAGCTGCAGATTCCCTCCTAACAGCAAGCTTTAGGATAGGGTACTGAATTGTAACTTACTTTCGCCTAATAATGCGGTTTTCTAAAAGAGAGTATATCCCGCAGGGAAGCTGCTACCATCAAATGTTTGCCCTCATTAGACTCCCCTCTGGAAGCGCTTTCACTGCAAGCTGCAGATTCCCTCCTAACAGCAATCTTTAGGATAGGGTACTGAATTGTAACTTAACTGCGGCAAATAAGGCGATATTGGAAAAGAGAGTATCTCCCGCAGGGAAGCTGCTACCATAAAATGTTTGCCCTCTTTAGACTCCCCTCTGGAAGCGCTTTCACTGCAAGCTGCAGATTCCCTCCTAACAGCAAGCTTTAGGATAGGGTACTGAATTGTAACTTACTTTCGCCTAATAATGCGATTTGGCAAAGAGAGTATATCCCGCAGGGAAGCTGCTACCATCAAATGTTTGCCCTCATTAGACTCCCCTCTGGAAGCGCTTTCACTGTAAGCTGCAGATTCCCTCCTAACAGCAAGTTTATGATAGGGTACGGAATTGTAACTTACTTTCGCCTAATAAGGCGATTTTCGAAAAGAGTATCTCCTACAGGGAAGCTGCTACTATCAAATGTTTGCCCTCATTAGACTCCCCTCTGGAAGCACTTTCACTGCAATCTGCAGATTCCCTCCTAACAGCGAGCTTTAGGATAGGGTCCTGAATTGTAACTTAACTGCAACTAATAAGGCGATTTTGGGAAAGAGAATATCTCCCGCAGGGAAGCTGCTACCATCAAATGTTTGCCCTCATTAGACTCCCCTCTGGAAGCGCTTTCACTGCAAGCTGCAGATTCCCTCCTAACAGCAAGCTTTAGGATAGGGTACTGAATTGTAACTTAACTGCGGCTAATAATGCGATTTTTTCAAAGAGAGTATCTCCCGCAGGGAAGCTGCTACCATCAAATGTTTGCCCTCATTAGACTCCCCTCTGGAAGCGCTTTCACTGCAAGCTGCAGATTCCCTCCTAACAGCAAGCTTTAGGATAGGGTACTGAATTCTAACTTACTTTCGCCTAATAATGCGATTTTGGAAAAGAAAGTATCTCCCGAAGGGAAGCTGCTACCATCAAATGTTTGCCCTCATTAGACTCCCCTCTGGAAGCGCTTTCTCTGCAAGCTTCAGATTCCCTCCTAACAGCTAGCTTTAGGATAAGGTACTGAATTTTAACTTACTTTCGCCTAATAATGCGATTTTGGAAATGAGACTATCTCCCACAGGGAAGCTGCTACCATCAAATGCTGGCTCTCGTTAGATTCCTCTCTTGACGCACTTTCACTGCAAGCTGCAGATTCCCTCCTAACAGCAAGCTTTAGGATAGGGTACTGAATTGTAACTTACTTTCGCCTAATAATGCGATTTTGGCAAAGAGACTATCTCCCGCAAGGAAGCTGCTACCATCAAGTGTTTGCCCTCATTAGACTCCCCTCTGGAAGCGCTTTTACTGCAAGCTGCAGATTCCCTCCTAACAGCAAGGTTTACGATAGGGTACTGAATTGTAACTTACTTTCGCCTAATAAGGCGATTTTTATCAAAGAGAGTATATCCCACAGAG
This sequence comes from Phaenicophaeus curvirostris, assembly GCF_032191515.1. Classification (NCBI taxonomy): domain Eukaryota; kingdom Metazoa; phylum Chordata; class Aves; order Cuculiformes; family Cuculidae; genus Phaenicophaeus; species Phaenicophaeus curvirostris. The sequence continues at coordinate 325,518 of NW_027206789.1, read as the reverse complement.
AAGCTGCTACCATCAAATGTTTGCCCTCGTTAGACTCCCCTCTGGAAGCGCTTTCACTGCAAGCTGCAGATTCCCTCCTAACAGCAAGCTTTAGGATAGGGTACTGAATTGTAACTTACTTTCGCCTAATAAGGCGTTTTTAGCAAAGAGAGCATCTCCCACAGGGAAGCTGCTACCATCAAATGTTTGCCCTCGTTAGACTCCCCTCTGGAAGCGCTTTCACTGCAAGCTGCAGATTCCCTCCTAACAGCAAGCTTTAGGATAGGGTACTGAATTGTAACTTACTTTCGCCTAATAATGCGATTTTGTCAAAGAGAGTATCTCCCGCAGGGAATCTGCTACCATCAAATGTTTGCCCTCATTAGACTCCCCTCTGGAAGCGCTTTCACTGCAAGCTGCAGATTCCCTCCTAACAGCAATCTTTAGGATAGTGTACTGAATTCTAACATAACTGCGGCTAATAATGGGATTATGGCAAAGAGAGTATATCCCGCAGGGAAGCTGCTACCATCAAATGTTTGCCCTCATTAGACTCCCCTCTGGAAGCGCTTTCACTGCAAGCTGCAGATTCCCTCCTAACAGCAAGCTTTAGGATAGGGTACTGAATTGTAACTTACTTTCGCCTAATAACGCGTTTTTAACAAAGAGAGTATCTCCCGCAGGGAAGCTGCTACCATCAAATGTTTGCCCTCGTTAGACTCCCCTCTGGAAGCGCTTTCACTGCAAGCTGCAGATTCCCTCCTAACAGCAAGCTTTAGGATAGGGTACTGAATTGTAACTTACTTTCGCCTAATAATGCGATTTTGGCAAAGAGAGTATCTCCCGCAAGGAAGCTGCTACCATCAAGTGTTTGCCCTCATTAGACTCCCCTCTGGAAGCGCTTTCACTGCAAGCTGCAGATTCCCTCCTAACAGCAAGCTGTAGGACACTGTACTGAACTGTAACTTACTTTCGCCTAAAAATGCGTTTTTAACAAAGAGAGTATCTCCCGCAGGGAAGCTGCTACCATCAAATGTTTGCCCTCATTAGACTCCCCTCTGGAAGCGCTTTCACTGCAAGCTGCAGATTCCCTCCTAACAGCAAGCTTTAGGATAGGGTACTGAATTGTAACTTACTTTCGCCTAATAAGGCGTTTTTAGCAAAGAGAGCATCTCCCACAGGGAAGCTGCTACCATCAAATGTTTGCCCTCGTTAGACTCCCCTCTGGAAGCGCTTTCACTGCAAGCTGCAGATTCCCTCCTAACAGCAAGCTTTAGGATAGGGTACTGAATTGTAACTTACTTTCGCCTAATAATGCGATTATGGCAAAGAGAGTATCTCCCGCAAGGAAGCTGCTACCATCAAGTGTTTGCCCTCATTAGACTCCCCTCTGGAAGCGCTTTCACTGCAAGCTGCAGATTCCCTCCTAACAGCAATCTTTAGGATAGTGTACTGAATTCTAACATAACTGCGGCTAATAATGGGATTATGGCAAAGAGAGTATCTCCCGCAGGGAAGCTGCTACCATCAAATGTTTGCCCTCATTAGACTCCCCTCTGGAAGCGCTTTCACTGCAAGCTGCAGATTCCCTCCTAACAGCAAGCTTTACGATAGGGTACTGAATTGTATCTTACTTTCGGCTAATAAGGCGTTTTTAGCAAAGAGAGTATCTCCCACAGGGAAGCTGCTACCATCAAATGTTTGCCCTCGTTAGACTCCCCTCTGGAAGCGCTTTCACTGCAAGCTGCAGATTCCCTCCTAACAGCAAGCTTTAGGATAGGGTACTGAATTGTAACTTACTTTCGCCTAATAAGGCGTTTTTAGCAAAGAGAGCATCTCCCACAGGGAAGCTGCTACCATCAAATGTTTGCCCTCGTTAGACTCCCCTCTGGAAGCGCTTTCACTGCAAGCTGCAGATTCCCTCCTAACAGCAAGCTTTAGGATAGGGTACTGAATTGTAACTTACTTTCGCCTAATAATGCGATTATGGCAAAGAGAGTATCTCCCGCAGGGAAGCTGCTACCATCAAATGTTTGCCCTCATTAGACTCCCCTCTGGAAGCGCTTTCACTGCAAGCTGCAGATTCCCTCCTAACAGCAAGCTTTAGGATAGAGTACTGAATTGTAACTTACTTTCGACTAATAATGCGATTTTGGCAAAGAGAGTATCTCCCGCAGGGAAGCTGCTACCATCAAATGTTTGCCCTCATTAGACTCCCCTCTGGAAGCGCTTTCACTGCAAGCTGCAGATTCCCTCCTAACAGCAAGCTTTACGATAGGGTACTGAATTGTAACTTACTTTCGGCTAATAAGGCGTTTTTAGCAAAGAGAGTATATCCCACAGAGAAGCTGCTACCATCAAATGTTTGCCCTCGTTAGACTCCCCTCTGGAAGCGCTTTCACTGCAAGCTGCAGATTCCCTCCTAACAGCAAGCTTTAGGATAGGGTACTGAATTGTAACTTACTTTCGCCTAATAAGGCGTTTTTAGCAAAGAGAGCATCTCCCACAGGGAAGCTGCTACCATCAAATGTTTGCCCTCGTTAGACTCCCCTCTGGAAGCACTTTGACTGCAAGCTGCAGATTCCCTCCTAACAGCAAGATTTAGGATAGAGTACTGAATTGTAACTTACTTTCGCCTAATAATGCGATTTTGGCAAAGAGAGTATCTCCCGCAAGGAAGCTGCTACCATCAAGTGTTTGCCCTCATTAGACTCCCCTCTGGAAGCGCTTTCACTGCAAGCTGCAGATTCCCTCCTAACAGCAATCTTTAGGATAGGGTACTGAATTCTAACACAACTGCGGCTAATAATGGGATTATGGCAAAGAGAGTATCTCCCGCAGGGAAGCTGCTACCATCAAATGTTTGCCCTCATTAGTCTCCCCTCTGGAAGCGCTTTGACTGCAAGCTGCAGATTCCCTCCTAACAGCAAGCTTTAGGATAGGCTACTGAATTGTATCTTAATTTCGCTTAATAACGCGTTTTTAACAAAGAGAGTATCTCCCGCAGGGAAGCTGCTACCATCAAATGTTTGCCCTCTTTAGACTCCCCTCTGGGAGCGCTTTCACTGCAAGCTGCAGATTCCCTCCTAACAGCAAGCTTTAGGATAGGGTACTGAATTGTAACTTACTTTCGCATAATAATGCGATTTTGGCAAAGAGAGTATCTCCCGCAGGGAAGCTGCTACCATCAAATGTTTGCCCTCATTAGACTCCCCTCTGGAAGCGCTTTCACTGCAAGCTGCAGATTCCCTCCTAACAGCAAGCTTTAGGATAGGGTACTGAATTGTATCTTACTTTCGCCTAATAAGGCGTTTTTAGCAAAGAGAGCATCTCCCACAGGGAAGCTACTACCATCAAATGTTTGCCCTCGTTAGACTCCCCTCTGGAAGCGCTTTCACTGCAAGCTGCAGATTCCATCCTAACAGCAAGCTTTAGGATAGGGTACTGAATTGTAACTTACTTTCGCCTAATAATGCGATTTTGGCAAAGAGAGTATCGCCCGCAAGGAAGCTGCTACCATCAAGTGTTTGCCCTCATTAGACTCCCCTCTGGAAGCGCTTTCACTGCATGCTGCAGATTCCCTCCTAACAGCAAGCTTTAGGATAGTGTACTGAATTCTAACATAACTGCGGCTAATAATGGGATTTTGGCAAAGAGAGTATCTCCCGCAGGGAAGCTGCTACCATCAAATGTTTGCCCTCATTAGACTCCCCTCTGGAAGCGCTTTGACTGCAAGCTGCAGATTCCCTCCTAACAGCAAGCTTTACGATAGTGTACTGAATTGTAACTTACTTTCGGCTAATAAGGCGTTTTTAGCAAAGAGAGTATCTCCCACAGGGAAGCTGCTACCATCAAATGTTTGCCCTCGTTAGACTCCCCTCTGGAAGCGCTTTCACTGCAAGCTGCAGATTCCCTCCTAACAGCAAGCTTTAGGATAGGGTACTGAATTGTATCTTACTTTCGCCTAATAAGGCGTTTTTAGCAAAGAGAGCATCTCCCACAGGGAAGCTGCTACCATCAAATGTTTGCCCTCGTTAGACTCCCCTCTGGAAGCGCTTTCACTGCAAGCTGCAGATTCCCTCCTAACAGCAAGCTTTAGGATAGGGTACTGAATTGTAACTTACTTTCGCCTAATAATGCGATTTTGGCAAAGAGAGTATCTCCCGCAGGGAAGCTGCTACCATCAAATGTTTGCCCTCATTAGACTCCCCTCTGGAAGCGCTTTCACTGCAAGCTGCAGATTCCCTCCTAACAGCAATCTTTAGGATAGGGTACTGAATTCTAACATAACTGCGGCTAATAATGGGATTTTGGCAAAGAGAGTATCTCCCGCAGGGAAGCTGCTACCATCAAATGTTTGCCCTCATTAGACTCCCCTCTGGAAGCGCTTTCACTGCAAGCTGCAGATTCCCTCCTAACAGCAAGCATTAGGATAGGGTACTGAATTGTAACTTACTTTCGCCTAATAACGCGTTTTTAACAAAGAGAGTATCTCCCGCAGGGAAGCTGCTACCATCAAATGTTTGCCCTCGTTAGACTCCCCTCTGGAAGCGCTTTCACTGCAAGCTGCAGATTCCCTCCTAACAGCAAGCTTTAGGATAGGGTACTGAATTGTAGCTTACTTTCGCCAAATAATGCGATTTTGGCAAAGAGAGTATCTCCCGCAGGGAAGCTGCTACCATCAAATGTTTGCCCTCGTTAGACTCCCCTCTGGAAGCGCTTTCACTGCAAGCTGCAGATTCCCTCCTAACAGCAAGCTTTAGGATAGGCTACTGAATTATAACATAACTGCGGCTAATAATGGGATTTTGGCAAAGAGAGCATCTCCCACAGGGAAGCTGCTACCATCAAATGTTTGCCCTCGTTAGACTCCCCTCTGGAAGCGCTTTCACTGCAAGCTGCAGATTCCCTCCTAACAGCAAGCTTTAGGATAGTGTACTGAATTGTAACTTACTTTCGCCTAATAATGCGATTTTGGAAAAGAAAGTATCTCCCGCAGGGAAGCTGCTACCATCAAATGTTTGCCCTCGTTAGACTCCCCTCTGGAAGCGCTTTCTCTGCAAGCTTCAGATTCCCTCCTAACAGCTAGCTTTAGGATAAGGTACTGAATTGTAACTTACTTTCGCCTAATAATGTGATTTTGGAAAAGAGACTATCTCCCGCAGGGAAGCTGCTACCATCAAATGTTTGCCCTCATTAGACTCCCCTCTGGAAGCGCTTTTACTGCAAGCTGCAGATTCCCTCCTAACAGCAAGCTGTAGGACACTGTACTGAACTGTAACTTACTTTCGCCTAAAAATGCGTTTTTAACAAAGAGAGTATCTCCCGCAGGGAAGCTGCTACCATCAAATGTTTGCCCTCATTAGACTCCCCTCTGGAAGCGCTTTCACTGCAAGCTGCAGATTCCCTCCTAACAGCAAGCTTTACGATAGTGTACTGAATTGTAACTTACTTTCGGCTAATAAGGCGTTTTTAGCAAAGAGAGTATATCCCACAGAGAAGCTGCTACCATCAAATGTTTGCCCTCGTTAGACTCCCCTCTGGAAGCGCTTTCACTGCAAGCTGCAGATTCCCTCCTAACAGCAAGCTTTAGGATAGGGTACTGAATTGTAACTTACTTTCGCCTAATAATGCGATTTTGGCAAAGAGACTATCTCCCGCAGGGAAGCTGCTATCATCAAATGTTTGCCCTCATTAGACTCCCCTCTGGAAGCGCTTTCACTGCAAGCTGCAGATTCCCTCCTAACAGCAAGCTTTAGGATAGGGTACTGAATTGTAACTTACTTTCGCCTAATAATGCGATTTTGGCAAAGAGAGTATCTCCCGCAGGGAAGCTGCTACCATCAAATGTTTGCCCTCGTTAGACTCCCCTCTGGAAGCGCTTTCACTGCAAGCTGCAGATTCCCTCCTAACAGCAAGCTTTAGGATAGGGTACTGAATTGTAACTTACTTTCGCCTAATAATGCGATTTTGGCAAAGAGAGTATCTCCCGCAGGGAAGCTGCTACCATCAAATCTTTGCCCTCATTAGAATCCCCTCTGGAAGCGCTTTCTCTGCAAGCTGCAGATTCCCTCCTAACAGCAAGTTTATGATAGGGTACGGAATTGTAACTTACTTTGGCCTAATAAGGCGATTTTCGAAAAGAGTATCTCCTGCAGGGAAGCTGATACTATCAAATGTTTGCCCTCATTAGACTCCCCTCTGGAAGCACTTTCACTGCAAGCTGCAGATTCCGTCCTAACAGCAAGCTTTAGGATAGGGTACTGAATTGTAACTTACTTCCGCCTAATAATGCGATTTTGGCAAAGAGAGTATCTCCCGCAGGGAAGCTGCTACCATCAAATGTTTGCCCTCGTTAGACTCCCCTCTGGAAGCGCTTTCACTGCAAGCTGCAGATTCCCTCCTAACAGCAAGCTTTAGGATAGGGTCCTGAATTGTATCTTAACTGCAGCTAATAAGGCGATTTTGGGAAAGAGAATATCTCCCGCAGGGAAGCTGCTACCATCAAATGTTTGCCCTCATTAGACTCCCCTCTGGAAGCGCTTTCACTGCAAGCTGCAGATTCCCTCCTAACAGCAAGCTTTAGGATAGGGTACTGAATTGTAACTTAACTGCGGCTAATACTGCGATTTTGGCAAAGAGAGTATCTCCCGCAAGGAAGCTGCTACCATCAAGTGTTTGCCCTCATTAGACTCCCCTCTGGAAGCGCTTTCACTGCAAGCTGCAGATTCCCTCCTAACAGCAAGCTTTAGGATAGGGTACTGAATTGTAACTTACTTTCGCCTAATAATGCGATTTTGGCAAAAAGAGTATCTCCCGCAGGGCAGCTGCTACCATCAAATATTTGCCCTCATTAGACTCCCCTCTGGAAGCGCTTTCACTGCAAGCTTCAGATTCCCTCCTAACAGCAATCTTTAGGATAGGGTACTGAATTGTTACTTACTTTCGCCTAATAATGCGATTTTGGCAAAGAGAGTATCTCCCGAAGGGAAGCTGCTACCATCAAATGTTTGCCCTCCTTAGACTCCCCTCTGGAAGCGCTTTCACTGCAAGCTGCAGATTCCCTCCTAACAGCAAGCTTTAGGATAGGGTACTGAATTGTAACTTAACTGCGTCTAATAAGGCGATTATGGCAAAGAGAGTATCTCCGGCAGGGAAGCTGCTACCATCAAATGTTTGCCCTCATTAGACTCCCCTCTGGAAGCGCTTTCACTGCAAGCTGCAGATTCCCTCCTAACAGCAATCTTTAGGATAGGGTACTGAATTGTAACTTAACTGCGGCTAATAAGGCGATTTTGGCAAAGAGACTATCTCCCGCAGGGAAGCTGCTACCGTCAAATGTTTGCCCTCATTAGACTCCCCTCTGGAAGCGCTTTCACTGCAAGCTTCAGATTCCTTCCTAACAGCAAGCTTTAGGATAGGGTACTGAATTGTAACTTAACTGCGGCTAATAAGTCAAAATTGGAAAAGAGATTATCTCCCGCAGGGAAGCTGCTACCATCAAATGTTTGCCCTCGTTAGACTCCCCTCTGGAAGCGCTTTCACTGCAAGCTGCAGATTCCCTCCTAACAGCAAGCTTTAGGATAGGGTACTGAATTGTAACTTACTTTCGCCTAATAATGCGATTTTGGCAAAGAGACTATAACTCGCAGGGAAGCTGCTGCCACCAAATGTTTGCCCTCATTAGAGTCCCCTCTGGAAGCGCTTTCACTGCAAGCTGCAGATTCCCTCCTAACAGCAAGCTTTAGGATATGGTACTGAATTGTAACTTAAGTGCGGCTAATAAGGCGATTTTGTCAAAGACAATAGCTCCCGCAGGGAAGCTGCTACAATTAAATATTTGCCCTCATTAGACTCCCCTCTTGAAGCGCTTTCACTGCAAGCTGTAGATTCCCTCCTAACAGCAAGCTTTAGGATAGGGTACTGAATTGTAACTTACTTTCGCCTAATAATGCGATTTTGGCAAAGAGACTATCTCCCGCAGGGAAGCTGCTACCATCAAATGTTTGCCCTCATTAGACTGCCCTCTGGAAGCGCTTTCACTGCAAGCTGCAGATTCCTTCCTAACAGCAAGCTTTAGGATAGGGTACTGAATTGTAACTTACTTTCGCCTAATAATGCGATTTTGGCAAAGAGAGTATCTCCCGCAGGGAAGCTGCTACCATCACATGTTTGCCCTCATTAGACTCCCCTCTGGAAGCGCTTTCACTGCAAGCTGCAGATTCCCTCCTAACAGCAAGCTTTAGGATAGGGTACTGAATTGTAACTTACTTTAGCCTAATAATGCGATTTTGGCAAAGAGAGTATCTCCCGCAGGGATGCTGCTACCATCAAATATTTGCCCTCATTAGACTCCCCTCTGGAAGCGCTTTCACTGCAAGCTGCAGATTCCCTCCTAACAGCAATCTTTAGGATAGGGTACTGAATTGTAACTTACTTTCGCCTAATAATGCGATTATGACAAAGAGAGTATCTCCCGCAGGGAAGCTGCTACCATCAAATGTTTGCCCTCGTTAGACTCCCCTCTGGAAGCGCTTTCACTGCAAGCTGCAGAATCCCTCCTAACAGCAAGCTTTAGGATAGGGTACTGAATTGTAACTTACTTTCGCCTAAAAATGCGATTTTGGCAAAGAGAATATCTCCCGCAGGGAAGCTGCTACCATCAAATGTTTGCCCTCATTAGACTCCCCTCTGGAAGCGCTTTCACTGCAAGCTGCAGATTCCCTCCTAACAGCAAGCTTTAGGATAGGGTACTGAATTGTAACTTACTTTCGCCTAATAATGCGATTTTGGCAAAGAGAGTATCTCCCGCAGGGAAGCTGCTACCATCAAATCTTTGCCCTCATTAGACTCCCCTCTGGAAGCGCTTTCACTGCAAGCTGCAGATTCCCTCCTAACAGCAAGCTTTACGATAGGGTAATGAATTGTATCTTAATTGCAGCTAAAAAGGCGATTTTGGCAAAGAGAATATCTCCCGCAGGGAAGCTGCTACCATCAAATGTTTGCCCTCATTAGACTCCCCTCTGGAAGCGCTTTCACTGCAAGCTGCAGATTCCCTCCTAACAGCAAGCTTTAGGATAGGGTACTGAATTGTAACTTAACTGCGGCTAATAAGGCGATTATGGCAAAGAGAATATCTCCCGCAGGGAAGCTGCTACCATAAAATGTTTGCCCTCATTAGACTCCCCTCTGGAAGCGCGTTCACTGCAAGCTGCAGATTCCCTCCTAACAGCAAGCTTTAGGATAGGGTACTGAATTGTAACTTACTTTCGACTAATAATGCGATTTTGGCAAAGAGAGTATCTCCCGCAGGGAAGCTGCTACCATCAAATGTTTGCCCTCGTTAGACTCCCCTCTGGAAGCGCTTTCACTGCAAGCTGCAGATTCCCTCCTAACAGCAAGCTTTAGGATAGGGTACTGAATTGTAACTTACTTTCGCCTAATAATGCGATTTTGGCAAAGAGAGTATCTCCCGCAGGGAAGCTGCTACCATCAAATGTTTGCCCTCGTTAGACTCCCCTCTGGAAGCGCTTTCACTGCAAGCTGCAGATTCCCTCCTAACAGCAAGCTTTAGGATAGGGTACTGAATTGTAACTTACTTTCGCCTAATAATGCGATTTTGGCAAAGAGAGTATCTCCCGCAGGGAAGCTGCTACCATCAAATCTTTGCCCTCATTAGAATCCCCTCTGGAAGCGCTTTCTCTGCAAGCTGCAGATTCCCTCCTAACAGCAAGTTTATGATAGGGTACGGAATTGTAACTTACTTTGGCCTAATAAGGCGATTTTCGAAAAGAGTATCTCCTGCAGGGAAGCTGATACTATCAAATGTTTGCCCTCATTAGACTCCCCTCTGGAAGCACTTTCACTGCAAGCTGCAGATTCCGTCCTAACAGCAAGCTTTAGGATAGGGTACTGAATTGTAACTTACTTCCGCCTAATAAGGCGATTTTGGCAAAGAGAGTATCTCCTGCAGGGAAGCTGCTACCATCAAATGTTTGCCCTCGTTAGACTCCCCTCTGGAAGCGCTTTCACTGCAAGCTGCAGATTCCCTCCTAACAGCAAGCTTTAGGATAGGGTCCTGAATTGTAACTTAACTGCAGCTAATAAGGCGATTTTGGGAAAGAGAATATCTCCCGCAGGGAAGCTGCTACCATCAAATGTTTGCCCTCATTAGACTCCCCTCTGGAAGCGCTTTCACTGCAAGCTGCAGATTCCCTCCTAACAGCAAGCTTTAGGATAGGGTACTGAATTGTAACTTAACTGCGGCTAATACTGCGATTTTGGCAAAGAGAGTATCTCCCGCAAGGAAGCTGCTACCATCAAGTGTTTGCCCTCATTAGACTCCCCTCTGGAAGCGCTTTCACTGCAAGCTGCAGATTCCCTCCTAACAGCAAGCTTTAGGATAGGGTACTGAATTGTAACTTACTTTCGCCTAATAATGCGATTTTGGCAAAAAGAGTATCTCCCGCAGGGCAGCTGCTACCATCAAATGTTTGCCCTCATTAGACTCCCCTCTGGAAGCGCTTTCACTGCAAGCTTCAGATTCCCTCCTAACAGCAAGCTTTAGGATAAGGTACTGAATTGTAACTTACTTTCGCCTAATAATGCGATTTTGGCAAAGAGAGTATCTCCCGCAGGGAAGCTGCTACCATCAAATGTTTGCCCTCCTTAGACTCCCCTCTGGAAGCGCTTTCACTGCAAGCTGCAGATTCCCTCCTAACAGCAAGCTTTAGGATAGGGTACTGAATTGTAACTTAACTGCGTCTAATAAGGCGATTATGGCAAAGAGAGTATCTCCGGCAGGGAAGCTGCTACCATCAAATGTTTGCCCTCATTAGACTCCCCTCTGGAAGCGCTTTCACTGCAAGCTGCAGATTCCCTCCTAACAGCAATCTTTAGGATAGGGTACTGAATTGTAACTTAACTGCGGCTAATAAGGCGATTTTGGCAAAGAGAATATCTCCCGCAGGGAAGCTGCTACCGTCAAATGTTTGCCCTCATTAGACTCCCCTCTGGAAGCGCTTTCACTGCAAGCTTCAGATTCCTTCCTAACAGCAAGCTTTAGGATAGGGTACTGAATTGTATCTTAACTGCGGCTAATAAGTCAAAATTGGAAAAGAGATTATCTCCCGCAGGGAAGCTGCTACCATCAAATGTTTGCCCTCGTTATACTCCCCTCTGGAAGCGCTTTCACTGCAAGCTGCAGATTCCCTCCTAACAGCAAGCTTTAGGATAGGGTACTGAATTGTAACTTACTTTCGCCTAATAATGCGATTTTGGCAAAGAGACTATAACTCGCAGGGAAGCTGCTGCCACCAAATGTTTGCCCTCATTAGAGTCCCCTCTGGAAGCGCTTTCTCTGCAAGCTGCAGATTCCCTCCTAACAGCAAGCTTTAGGATATGGTACTGAATTGTAACTTAACTGCGGCTAATAAGGCGATTTTGTCAAAGAGAATATCTCCCGCAGGGAAGCTGCTACAATTAAATATTTGCCCTCATTAGACTCCCCTCTTGAAGCGCTTTCACTGCAAGCTGTAGATTCCCTCCTAACAGCAAGCTTTAGGATAGGGTACTGAATTGTAACTTACTTTCGCCTAATAATGCGATTTTGGCAAAGAGACTATCTCCCGCAGGGAAGCTGCTACCATCAAATGTTTGCCCTCATTAGACTGCCCTCTGGAAGCGCTTTCACTGCAAGCTGCAGATTCCTTCCTAACAGCAAGCTTTAGGATAGGGTACTGAATTGTAACTTACTTTCGCCTAATAATGCGATATTGGCAAAGAGAGTATCTCCCGCAGGGAAGCTGCTAACATCACATGTTTGCCCTCATTAGACTCCCCTCTGGAAGCGCTTTCACTGCAAGCTGCAGATTCCCTCCTAACAGCAAGCTTTAGGATAGGGTACTGAATTGTAACTTACTTTAGCCTAATAGTGCGATTTTGGCAAAGAGAGTATCTCCCGCAGGGATGCTGCTACCATCAAATATTTGCCCTCATTAGACTCCCCTCTGGAAGCGCTTTCACTGCAAGCTGCAGATTCCCTCCTAACAGCAATCTTTAGGATAGGGTACTGAATTGTAACTTACTTTCGCCTAATAATGCGATTATGACAAAGAGAGTATCTCCCGCAGGGAAGCTGCTACCATCAAATGTTTTCCCTCGTTAGACTCCCCTCTGGAAGCGCTTTCACTGCAAGCTGCAGAATCCCTCCTAACAGCAAGCTTTAGGATAGGGTACTGAATTGTAACTTACTTTCGCCTAAAAATGCGATTTTGGCAAAGAGAGTATCTCCCGCAGGGAAGCTGCTACCATCAAATGTTTGCCCTCATTAGACTCCCCTCTGGAAGCGCTTTCACTGCAAGCTGCAGATTCCCTCCTAACAGCAAGCTTTACGATAGGGTACTGAATTGTATCTTAATTGCAGCTAAAAAGGCGATTTTGGCAAAGAGAATATCTCCCGCAGGGAAGCTGCTACCATCAAATGTTTGCCCTCATTAGACTCCCCTCTGGAAGCGCTTTCACTGCAAGCTGCAGATTCCCTCCTAACAGCAAGCTTTAGGATAGGGTACTGAATTGTAACTTAACTGCGGCTAATAAGGCGATTATGGCAAAGAGAATATCTCCCGCAGGGAAGCTGCTACCATAAAATGTTTGCCCTCATTAGACTCCCCTCTGGAAGCGCGTTCACTGCAAGCTGCAGATTCCCTCCTAACAGCAAGCTTTAGGATAGGGTACTGAATTGTAACTTACTTTCGACAAATAATGCGATTTTGGCAAAGAGAGTATCTCCCGCAGGGAAGCTGCTACCATCAAATGTTTGCCCTCGTTAGACTCCCCTCTGGAAGCGCTTTCACTGCAAGCTGCATATTCCCTCCTAACAGCAAGCTTTAGGATAGGGTACTGAATTGTAACTTACTTTCGCCTAATAATGCGATTTTGGCAAAGAGACTATCTCCCACAGGGAAGCTGCTACCATCAAATGCTGGCTCTCGTTAGATTCCTCTCTTGACGCACTTTCACTGCAAGCTGCAGATTCCCTCCTAACAGCAAGCTTTAGGATAGGGTACTGAATTGTAACTTACTTTCGCCTAATAATGCGATTTTGGCAAAGAGACTATCTCCCGCAAGGAAGCTGCTACCATCAAGTGTTTGCCCTCATTAGACTCCCCTCTGGAAGCGCTTTTACTGCAAGCTGCAGATTCCCTCCTAACAGCAAGCTGTAGGACACTGTACTGAACTCTAACTTACTTTCGCTTAAAAATGCGTTTTTAACAAAGAGAGTATCTCCCGCAGGGAAGCTGCTACCATCAAATGTTTGCCCTCATTAGACTCCCCTCTGGAAGCGCTTTCACTGCAAGCTGCAGATTCCCTCCTAACAGCAAGGTTTACGATAGGGTACTGAATTGTAACTTACTTTCGCCTAATAAGGCGTTTTTAGCAAAGAGAGTATATCCCACAGGGAAGCTGCTACCATCAAATGTTTGCCCTCATTAGACTCCCCTCTGGAAGCGCTTACACTGCAAGCTGCAGATTCCCTCCTAACAGCAAGCTTTAGGATAGGGTACTGAATTGTAACTTACTTTCGCCTAATAACGCGTTTTTAACAAAGAGAGTATCTCCCGCAGGGAAGCTGCTACCATCAAATGTTTGCCCTCGTTAGACTCCCCTCTGGAAGCGCTTTCACTGCAAGCTGCAGATTCCCTCCTAACAGCAAGCTTTAGGATAGGGTCCTGAATTGTAACTTACTTTCGCCTAATAATGCGATTTTGGCAAAGAGAGTATCTCCCGCAAGGAAGCTGCTACCATCAAGTGTTTGCCCTCATTAGACTCCCCTCTGGAAGCGCTTTTACTGCAAGCTGCAGATTCCCTCCTAACAGCAAGCTGTAGGACACTGTACTGAACTGTAACTTACTTTCGCCTAAAAATGCGTTTTTAACAAAGAGAGTATCTCCCGCAGGGAAGCTGCTACCATCAAATGTTTGCCCTCATTAGACTCCCCTCTGGAAGCGCTTTCACTGCAAGCTGCAGATTCCCTCCTAACAGCAAGCTTTACGATAGGGTACTGAATTGTAACTTACTTTCGCCTAATAAGGCGTTTTTAGCAAAGAGAGCATCTCCCACAGGGAAGCTGCTACCATCAAATGTTTGCCCTCGTTAGACTCCCCTCTGGAAGCGCTTTCACTGCAAGCTGCAGATTCCCTCCTAACAGCAAGCTTTAGGATAGGGTACTGAATTGTAACTTACTTTCGCCTAATAATGCGATTTTGGCAAAGAGAGTATCTCCCGCAAGGAAGCTGCTACCATCAAGTGTTTGCCCTCATTAGACTCCCCTCTGGAAGCGCTTTCACTGCAAGCTGCAGATTCCCTCCTAACAGCAATCTTTAGGATAGTGTACTGAATTCTAACATAACTGCGGCTAATAATGGGATTTTGGCAAAGAGAGTATCTCCCGCAGGGAAGCTGCTACCATCAAATGTTTGCCCTCATTAGACTCCCCTCTGGAAGCGCTTTCACTGCAAGCTGCAGATTCCCTCCTAACAGCAAGCTTTACGATAGGGTACTGAATTGTATCTTACTTTCGGCTAATAAGGCGTTTTTAGCAAAGAGAGTATCTCCCACAGGGAAGCTGCTACCATCAAATGTTTGCCCTCGTTAGACTCCCCTCTGGAAGCGCTTTCACTGCAAGCTGCAGATTCCTTCCTAACAGCAAGCTTTAGGATAGGGTACTGAATTGTAACTTACTTTCGCCTAATAAGGCGTTTTTAGCAAAGAGAGCATCTCCCACAGGGAAGCTGCTACCATCAAATGTTTGCCCTCGTTAGACTCCCCTCTGGAAGCGCTTTCACTGCAAGCTGCAGATTCCCTCCTAACAGCAAGCTTTAGGATAGGGTACTGAATTGTAACTTACTTTCGCCTAATAATGCGATTATGGCAAAGAGAGTATCTCCCGCAGGGAAGCTGCTACCATCAAATGTTTGCCCTCATTAGACTCCCCTCTGGAAGCGCTTTCACTGCAAGCTTCAGATTCCCTCCTAACAGCAAGCTTTAGGATAGAGTACTGAATTGTAACTTACTTTCGACTAATAATGCGATTTTGGCAAAGAGAGTATCTCCCGCAGGGAAGCTGCTACCATCAAATGTTTGCCCTCATTAGACTCCCCTCTGGAAGCGCTTTCACTGCAAGCTGCAGATTCCCTCCTAACAGCAAGCTTTACGATAGGGTACTGAATTGTAACTTACTTTCGGCTAATAAGGCGTTTTTAGCAAAGAGAGTATATCCCACAGAGAAGCTGCTACCATCAAATGTTTGCCCTCGTTAGACTCCCCTCTGGAAGCGCTTTCACTGCAAGCTGCAGATTCCCTCCTAACAGCAAGCTTTAGGATAGGGTACTGAATTGTAACTTACTTTCGCCTAATAATGCGATTTTGGCAAAGAGAGTATCTCCCGCAGGGAAGCTGCTACCATCAAATCTTTGCCCTCATTAGAATCCCCTCTGGAAGCGCTTTCTCTGCAAGCTGCAGATTCCCTCCTAACAGCAAGTTTATGATAGGGTACGGAATTGTAACTTACTTTGGCCTAATAAGGCGATTTTCGAAAAGAGTATCTCCTGCAGGGAAGCTGATACTATCAAATGTTTGCCCTCATTAGACTCCCCTCTGGAAGCACTTTCACTGCAAGCTGCAGATTCCGTCCTAACAGCAAGCTTTAGGATAGGGTACTGAATTGTAACTTACTTCCGCCTAATAAGGCGATTTTGGCAAAGAGAGTATCTCCCGCAGGGAAGCTGCTACCATCAAATGTTTGCCCTCGTTAGACTCCCCTCTGGAAGCGCTTTCACTGCAAGCTGCAGATTCCCTCCTAACAGCAAGCTTTAGGATAGGGTCCTGAATTGTAACTTAACTGCAGCTAATAAGGCGATTTTGGGAAAGAGAATATCTCCCGCAGGGAAGCTGCTACCATCAAATGTTTGCCCTCATTAGACTCCCCTCTGGAAGCGCTTTCACTGCAAGCTGCAGATTCCCTCCTAACAGCAAGCTTTAGGATAGGGTACTGAATTGTAACTTACTTTCGCCTAATAACGCGTTTTTAACAAAGAGAGTATCTCCCGCAGGGAAGCTGCTACCATCAAATGTTTGCCCTCGTTAGACTCCCCTCTGGAAGCGCTTTCACTGCAAGCTGCAGATTCCCTCCTAACAGCAAGCTTTAGGATAGGGTACTGAATTGTAACTTACTTTCGCCTAATAATGCGATTTTGGCAAAGAGAGTATCTCCCGCAGGGAAGCTGCTACCATCAAATGTTTGCCCTCGTTAGACTCCCCTCTGGAAGCGCTTTCACTGCAAGCTGCAGATTCCCTCCTAACAGCAAGCTTTAGGATAGGCTACTGAATTATAACATAACTGCGGCTAATAATGGGATTTTGGCAAAGAGAGCATCTCCCACAGGGAAGCTGCTACCATCAAATGTTTGCCCTCGTTAAACTCCCCTCTGGAAGCGCTTTCACTGCAAGCTGCAGATTCCCTCCTAACAGCAAGCTTTAGGATAGGGTACTGAATTGTAACTTACTTTCGCCTAATAATGCGATTTTGGCAAAGAGAGTATCTCCCGCAGGGAAGCTGCTACCATCAAATGTTTGCCCTCGTTAGACTCCCCTCTGGAAGCGCTTTCACTGCAAGCTGCAGATTCCCTCCTAACAGCAAGCTTTAGGATAGGGTACTGAATTGTAACTTACTTTCGCCTAATAATGCGATTTTGGCAAAGAGAGTATCTCCCGCAGGGAAGCTGCTACCATCAAATCTTTGCCCTCATTAGAATCCCCTCTGGAAGCGCTTTCTCTGCAAGCTGCAGATTCCCTCCTAACAGCAAGTTTATGATAGGGTACGGAATTGTAACTTACTTTGGCCTAATAAGGCGATTTTCGAAAAGAGTATCTCCTGCAGGGAAGCTGATACTATCAAATGTTTGCCCTCATTAGACTCCCCTCTGGAAGCACTTTCACTGCAAGCTGCAGATTCCGTCCTAACAGCAAGCTTTAGGATAGGGTACTGAATTGTAACTTACTTCCGCCTAATAAGGCGATTTTGGCAAAGAGAGTATCTCCCGCAGGGAAGCTGCTACCATCAAATGTTTGCCCTCGTTAGACTCCCCTCTGGAAGCGCTTTCACTGCAAGCTGCAGATTCCCTCCTAACAGCAAGCTTTAGGATAGGGTCCTGAATTGTAACTTAACTGCAGCTAATAAGGCGATTTTGGGAAAGAGAATATCTCCCGCAGGGAAGCTGCTACCATCAAATGTTTGCCCTCATTAGACTCCCCTCTGGAAGCGCTTTCACTGCAAGCTGCAGATTCCCTCCTAACAGCAAGCTTTAGGATAGGGTACTGAATTGTAACTTACTTTCGCCTAATAACGCGTTTTTAACAAAGAGAGTATCTCCCGCAGGGAAGCTGCTACCATCAAATGTTTGCCCTCGTTAGACTCCCCTCTGGAAGCGCTTTCACTGCAAGCTGCAGATTCCCTCCTAACAGCAAGCTTTAGGATAGGGTACTGAATTGTAACTTACTTTCGCCTAATAATGCGATTTTGGCAAAGAGAGTATCTCCCGCAGGGAAGCTGCTACCATCAAATGTTTGCCCTCGTTAGACTCCCCTCTGGAAGCGCTTTCACTGCAAGCTGCAGATTCCCTCCTAACAGCAAGCTTTAGGATAGGCTACTGAATTATAACATAACTGCGGCTAATAATGGGATTTTGGCAAAGAGAGCATCTCCCACAGGGAAGCTGCTACCATCAAATGTTTGCCCTCGTTAAACTCCCCTCTGGAAGCGCTTTCACTGCAAGCTGCAGATTCCCTCCTAACAGCAAGCTTTAGGATAGTGTACTGAATTGTAACTTACTTTCGCCTAATAATGCGATATTGGAAAAGAAAGTATCTCCCGCAGGGAAGCTGCTACCATCAAATGTTTGCCCTCGTTAGACTCCCCTCTGGAAGCGCTTTCTCTGCAAGCTTCAGATTCCCTCCTAACAGCTAGCTTTAGGATAAGGTACTGAATTGTAACTTACTTTCGCCTAATAATGTGATTTTGGAAAAGAGACTATCTCCCGCAGGGAAGCTGCTACCATCAAATGTTTGCCCTCATTAGACTCCCCTCTGGAAGCGCTTTTACTGCAAGCTGCAGATTCCCTCCTAACAGCAAGCTGTAGGACACTGTACTGAACTGTAACTTACTTTCGCCTAAAAATGCGTTTTTAACAAAGAGAGTATCTCCCGCAGGGAAGCTGCTACCATCAAATCTTTGCCCTCATTAGACTCCCCTCTGGAAGCGCTTTCACTGCAAGCTGCAGATTCCCTCCTAACAGCAAGCTTTACGATAGGGTACTGAATTGTAACTTAACTGCGGCTAATAAGGCGTTTTTAGCAAAGAGAGTATATCCCACAGAGAAGCTGCTACCATCAAATGTTTGCCCTCGTTAGACTCCCCTCTGGAAGCGCTTTCACTGCAAGCTGCAGATTCCCTCCTAACAGCAAGCTTTAGGATAGGGTACTGAATTGTAACTTACTTTCGCCTAATAATGCGATTTTGGCAAAGAGACTATCTCCCGCAGGGAAGCTGCTATCATCAAATGTTTGCCCTCATTAGACTCCCCTCTGGAAGCGCTTTCACTGCAAGCTGCAGATTCCCTCCTAACAGCAAGCTTTAGGATAGGGTACTGAATTGTAACTTACTTTCGCCTAATAATGCGATTTTGGCAAAGAGAGTATCTCCCGCAGGGAAGCTGCTACCATCAAATGTTTGCCCTCGTTAGACTCCCCTCTGGAAGCGCTTTCACTGCAAGCTGCAGATTCCCTCCTAACAGCAAGTTTATGATAGGGTACGGAATTGTAACTTACTTTGGCCTAATAAGGCGATTTTCGAAAAGAGTATCTCCTGCAGGGAAGCTGATACTATCAAATGTTTGCCCTCATTAGACTCCCCTCTGGAAGCACTTTCACTGCAAGCTGCAGATTCCGTCCTAACAGCAAGCTTTAGGATAGGGTACTGAATTGTAACTTACTTCCGCCTAATAAGGCGATTTTGGCAAAGAGAGTATCTCCCGCAGGGAAGCTGCTACCATCAAATGTTTGCCCTCGTTAGACTCCCCTCTGGAAGCGCTTTCACTGCAAGCTGCAGATTCCCTCCTAACAGCAAGCTTTAGGATAGGATACTGAATTGTAACTTAAATGCGGCTAATACTGCGATTTTGGCAAAGAGAGTATCTCCCGCAAGGAAGCTGCTACCATCAAGTGTTTGCCCTCATTAGACTCCCCTCTGGAAGCGCTTTCACTGCAAGCTGCAGATTCCCTCCTAACAGCAAGCTTTAGGATAGGGTACTGAATTGTATATTAACTGCAGCTAATAATGCGAATTTGGCAAAGAGAATATCTCCCGCAGGGAAACTGCTACCATCAAATATTTGCCCTCATTAGACTCCCCTCTGGAAGCGCTTTCACTGCAAGCTGCAGATTCCCTCCTAACAGCAAGCTTTAGGATAGGGTACTGAATTGTAACTTACTTTCGCCTAGTAATGAGATTTTGGCAAAGAGAGTATCTCCCGCAGGGAAGCTGCTACCATCAAATGTTTGCCCTCGTTAGACTCCCCTCTGGAAGCGCTTTCACTGCAAGCTGCAGATTCCCTCCTAACAGCAAGCTTTAGGATAGGGTACTGAATTGTAACTTACTGTCGCCTAATAATGCGATTTTGGCAAAGAGACTGTCTCCCGCAGGGAAGCTGTTACCATCAAACGTTTGCCCTCATTAGACTCCCCTCTGGAAGCGCTTTCACTGCAAGCTGCAGATTCCCTCCTAACAGCAAGCTTTAGGATAGGGTACTGAACTGTAACTTACTTTCGCCTAATAATGCGATTTTGGCAAAGAGACTATCTCCCGCAGGGAAGCTGCTACCATCAAATGTTTGCCCTCATTAGACTCCCCTCTGGAAGCGCTTTCACTGCAAGCTGCAGATTCCCTCCTAACAGCAAGCTTTAGGATAGGGTACTGAATTGTAACTTACTTTCGCCTAATAATGCGATTTTGGCAAAGAGAGTATCTCCCGCAGGGAAGCTGCTACCATCAAATCTTTGCCCTCATTAGACTCCCCTCTGGAAGCGCTTTCACTGCAAGCTGCAGATTCCCTCCTAACAGCAAGCTTTACGATAGGGTACTGAATTGTATCTTAATTGCAGCTAAAAAGGCGATTTTGGCAAAGAGAATATCTCCCGCAGGGAAGCTGCTACCATCAAATGTTTGCCCTCATTAGACTCCCCTCTGGAAGCGCTTTCACTGCAAGCTGCAGATTCCCTCCTAACAGCAAGCTTTAGGATAGGGTACTGAATTGTAACTTAACTGCGGCTAATAAGGCGATTATGGCAAAGAGAATATCTCCCGCAGGGAAGCTGCTACCATAAAATGTTTGCCCTCATTAGACTCCCCTCTGGAAGCGCGTTCACTGCAAGCTGCAGATTCCCTCCTAACAGCAAGCTTTAGGATAGGGTACTGAATTGTAACTTACTTTCGACTAATAATGCGATTTTGGCAAAGAGAGTATCTCCCGCAGGGAAGCTGCTACCATCAAATGTTTGCCCTCGTTAGACTCCCCTCTGGAAGCGCTTTCACTGCAAGCTGCATATTCCCTCCTAACAGCAAGCTTTAGGATAGGGTACTGAATTGTAACTTACTTTCGCCTAATAATGCGATTTTGGAAAAGAGACTATCTCCCACAGGGAAGCTGCTACCATCAAATGCTGGCTCTCGTTAGATTCCTCTCTTGACGCACTTTCACTGCAAGCTGCAGATTCCCTCCTAACAGCAAGCTTTAGGATAGGGTACTGAATTGTAACTTACTTTCGCCTAATAATGCGATTTTGGCAAAGAGACTATCTCCCGCAAGGAAGCTGCTACCATCAAGTGTTTGCCCTCATTAGACTCCCCTCTGGAAGCGCTTTTACTGCAAGCTGCAGATTCCCTCCTAACAGCAAGCTGTAGGACACTGTACTGAACTCTAACTTACTTTCGCTTAAAAATGCGTTTTTAACAAAGAGAGTATCTCCCGCAGGGAAGCTGCTACCATCAAATGTTTGCCCTCATTAGACTCCCCTCTGGAAGCGCTTTCACTGCAAGCTGCAGATTCCCTCCTAACAGCAAGGTTTACGATAGGGTACTGAATTGTAACTTACTTTCGCCTAATAAGGCGTTTTTAGCAAAGAGAGTATATCCCACAGGGAAGCTGCTACCATCAAATGTTTGCCCTCATTAGACTCCCCTCTGGAAGCGCTTTCACTGCAAGCTGCAGATTCCCTCCTAACAGCAAGCTTTAGGATAGGGTACTGAATTGTAACTTACTTTCGCCTAATAACGCGTTTTTAACAAAGAGAGTATCTCCCGCAGGGAAGCTGCTACCATCAAATGTTTGCCCTCGTTAGACTCCCCTCTGGAAGCGCTTTCACTGCAAGCTGCAGATTCCCTCCTAACAGCAAGCTTTAGGATAGGGTACTGAATTGTAACTTACTTTCGCCTAATAATGCGATTTTGGCAAAGAGAGTATCTCCCGCAAGGAAGCTGCTACCATCAAGTGTTTGCCCTCATTAGACTCCCCTCTGGAAGCGCTTTTACTGCAAGCTGCAGATTCCCTCCTAACAGCAAGCTGTAGGACACTGTACTGAACTGTAACTTACTTTCGCCTAAAAATGCGTTTTTAACAAAGAGAGTATCTCCCGCAGGGAAGCTGCTACCATCAAATGTTTGCCCTCATTAGACTCCCCTCTGGAAGCGCTTTCACTGCAAGCTGCAGATTCCCTCCTAACAGCAAGCTTCACGATAGGGTACTGAATTGTAACTTACTTTCGCCTAATAAGGCGTTTTTAGCAAAGAGAGCATCTCCCACAGGGAAGCTGCTACCATCAAATGTTTGCCCTCGTTAGACTCCCCTCTGGAAGCGCTTTCACTGCAAGCTGCAGATTCCCTCCTAACAGCAAGCTTTAGGATAGGGTACTGAATTGTAACTTACTTTCGCCTAATAATGCGATTTTGGCAAAGAGAGTATCTCCCGCAAGGAAGCTGCTACCATCAAGTGTTTGCCCTCATTAGACTCCCCTCTGGAAGCGCTTTCACTGCAAGCTGCAGATTCCCTCCTAACAGCAATCTTTAGGATAGTGTACTGAATTCTAACATAACTGCGGCTAATAATGGGATTTTGGCAAAGAGAGTATCTCCCGCAGGGAAGCTGCTACCATCAAATGTTTGCCCTCATTAGACTCCCCTCTGGAAGCGCTTTCACTGCAAGCTGCAGATTCCCTCCTAACAGCAAGCTTTACGATAGGGTACTGAATTGTATCTTACTTTCGGCTAATAAGGCGTTTTTAGCAAAGAGAGTATCTCCCACAGGGAAGCTGCTACCATCAAATGTTTGCCCTCATTAGACTCCCCTCTGGAAGCGCTTTCACTGCAAGCTGCAGATTCCCTCCTAACAGCAAGCTTTAGGATAGGGTACTGAATTGTAACTTACTTTCGCCTAATAAGGCGTTTTTAGCAAAGAGAGCATCTCCCACAGGGAAGCTGCTACCATCAAATGTTTGCCCTCGTTAGACTCCCCTCTGGAAGCGCTTTCACTGCAAGCTGCAGATTCCCTCCTAACAGCAAGCTTTAGGATAGGGTACTGAATTGTAACTTACTTTCGCCTAATAATGCGATTATGGCAAAGAGAGTATCTCCCGCAGGGAAGCTGCTACCATCAAATGTTTGCCCTCATTAGACTCCCCTCTGGAAGCGCTTTCACTGCAAGCTGCAGATTCCCTCCTAACAGCAAGCTTTAGGATAGAGTACTGAATTGTAACTTACTTTCGACTAATAATGCGATTTTGGCAAAGAGAGTATCTCCCGCAGGGAAGCTGCTACCATCAAATGTTTGCCCTCATTAGACTCCCCTCTGGAAGCGCTTTCACTGCAAGCTGCAGATTCCCTCCTAACAGCAAGCTTTACGATAGGGTACTGAATTGTAACTTACTTTCGGCTAATAAGGCGTTTTTAGCAAAGAGAGTATATCCCGCAGAGAAGCTGCTACCATCAAATGTTTGCCCTCGTTAGACTCCCCTCTGGAAGCGCTTTCACTGCAAGCTGCAGATTCCCTCCTAACAGCAAGCTTTAGGATAGGGTACTGAATTGTAACTTACTTTCGCCTAATAAGGCGTTTTTAGCAAAGAGAGCATCTCCCACAGGGAAGCTGCTACCATCAAATGTTTGCCCTCGTTAGACTCCCCTCTGGAAGCACTTTCACTGCAAGCTGCAGATTCCCTCCTAACAGCAAGATTTAGGATAGAGTACTGAATTGTAACTTACTTTCGCCTAATAATGCGATTTTGGCAAAGAGAGTATCTCCCGCAAGGAAGCTGCTACCATCAAGTGTTTGCCCTCATTAGACTCCCCTCTGGAAGCGCTTTCACTGCAAGCTGCAGATTCCCTCCTAACAGCAATCTTTAGGATAGGGTACTGAATTCTAACATAACTGCGGCTAATAATGGGATTATGGCAAAGAGAGTATCTCCCGCAGGGAAGCTGCTACCATCAAATGTTTGCCCTCATTAGACTCCCCTCTGGAAGCGCTTTGACTGCAAGCTGCAGATTCCCTCCTAACAGCAAGCTTTAGGATAGGCTACTGAATTGTATCTTAATTTCGCCTAATAACGCGTTTTTAACAAAGAGAGTATCTCCCGCAGGGAAGCTGCTACCATCAAATGTTTGCCCTCTTTAGACTCCCCTCTGGAAGCGCTTTCACTGCAAGCTGCAGATTCCCTCCTAACAGCAAGCTTTAGGATAGGGTACTGAATTGTAACTTACTTTCGCATAATAATGCGATTTTGGCAAAGAGAGTATCTCCCGCAGGGAAGCTGCTACCATCAAATGTTTGCCCTCATTAGACTCCCCTCTGGAAGCGCTTTCACTGCAAGCTGCAGATTCCCTCCTAACAGCAAGCTTTAGGATAGGGTACTGAATTGTATCTTACTTTCGCCTAATAAGGCGTTTTTAGCAAAGAGAGCATCTCCCACAGGGAAGCTACTACCATCAAATGTTTGCCCTCGTTAGACTCCCCTCTGGAAGCGCTTTCACTGCAAGCTGCAGATTCCATCCTAACAGCAAGCTTTAGGATAGGGTACTGAATTGTAACTTACTTTCGCCTAATAATGCGATTTTGGCAAAGAGAGTATCGCCCGCAAGGAAGCTGCTACCATCAAGTGTTTGCCCTCATTAGACTCCCCTCTGGAAGCGCTTTCACTGCAAGCTGCAGATTCCCTCCTTACAGCAAGCTTTAGGATAGTGTACTGAATTCTAACATAACTGCGGCTAATAATGGGATTTTGGCAAAGAGAGTATCTCCCGCAGGGAAGCTGCTACCATCAAATGTTTGCCCTCATTAGACTCCCCTCTGGAAGCGCTTTCACTGCAAGCTGCAGATTCCCTCCTAACAGCAAGCTTTACGATAGTGTACTGAATTGTAACTTACTTTCGGTTAATAAGGCGTTTTTAGCAAAGAGAGTATCTCCCACAGGGAAGCTGCTACCATCAAATGTTTGCCCTCGTTAGACTCCCCTCTGGAAGCGCTTTCACTGCAAGCTGCAGATTCCCTCCTAACAGCAAGCTTTAGGATAGGGTACTGAATTGTATCTTACTTTCGCCTAATAAGGCGTTTTTAGCAAAGAGAGCATCTCCCACAGGGAAGCTGCTACCATCAAATGTTTGCCCTCGTTAGACTCCCCTCTGGAAGCGCTTTCACTGCAAGCTGCAGATTCCCTCCTAACAGCAAGCTTTAGGATAGGGTACTGAATTGTAACTTAACTGCGGCTAATAAGGCGATTTTGGCAAAGAGAGTATCTCCCGCAGGGAAGCTGCTACCATCAAAAATTTGCCCTCATTAGACTCCCCTCTGGAAGCGCTTTCACTGCAAGCTGCAGATTCCCTCCTAACAGCAATCTTTAGGATAGGGTACTGAATTCTAACATAACTGCGGCTAATAATGGGATTTTAGCAAAGAGAGTATCTCCCGCAGGGAAGCTGCTACCATCAAATGTTTGCCCTCATTAGACTCCCCTCTGGAAGCGCTTTGACTGCAAGCTGCAGATTCCCTCCTAACAGCAAGCTTTAGGATAGGGTACTGAATTGTAACTTACTTTCGCCTAATAATGCGATTTTGGCAAAGAGAGTATCTCCCGCAGGGAAGCTGCTACCATCAAATGTTTGCCCTCATTAGACTCCCCTCTGGAAGCGCTTTCACTGCAAGCTGCAGATTCCCTCCTAACAGCAAGCTTTAGGATAGAGTACTGAATTGTAACTTACTTTCACCTAATAATGCGATTTTGGCAAAGAGAGTATCTCCCGCAGGGAAGCTGCTACCATCAAATGTTTGCCCTCGTTAGACTCCCCTCTGGAAGCGCTTTCACTGCAAGCTGCAGATTCCCTCCTAACAGCAAGCTTTAGGATAGGCTACTGAATTATAACATAACTGCGGCTAATAATGGGATTTTGGCAAAGAGAGCATCTCCCACAGGGAAGCTGCTACCATCAAATGTTTGCCCTCGTTAGACTCCCCTCTGGAAGCGCTTTCACTGCAAGCTGCAGATTCCCTCCTAACAGCAAGCTTTAGGATAGTGTACTGAATTGTAACTTACTTTCGCCTAATAATGCGATTTTGGAAAAGAAAGTATCTCCCGCAGGGAAGCTGCTACCATCAAATGTTTGCCCTCGTTAGACTCCCCTCTTGAAGCGCTTTCTCTGCAAGCTTCAGATTCCCTCCTAACAGCTAGCTTTAGGATAAGGTACTGAATTGTAACTTACTTTCGCCTAATAATGTGATTTTGGCAAAGAGACTATCTCCCGCAGGGAAGCTGCTACCATCAAATGTTTGCCCTCATTAGACTCCCCTCTGGAAGCGCTTTTACTGCAAGCTGCAGATTCCCTCCTAACAGCAAGCTGTAGGACACTGTACTGAACTGTAACTTACTTTCGCCTAAAAATGCGTTTTTAACAAAGAGAGTATCTCCCGCAGGGAAGCTGCTACCATCAAATGTTTGCCCTCATTAGACTCCCCTCTGGAAGCGCTTTCACTGCAAGCTGCAGATTCCCTCCTAACAGCAAGCTTTACGATAGGGTACTGAATTGTAACTTACTTTCGGCTAATAAGGCGTTTTTAGCAAAGAGAGTATATCCCACAGAGAAGCTGCTACCATCAAATGTTTGCCCTCGTTAGACTCCCCTCTGGAAGCGCTTTCACTGCAAGCTGCAGATTCCCTCCTAACAGCAAGCTTTAGTATAGGGTACTGAATTGTAACTTACTTTCGCCTAATAATGCGATTTTGGCAAAGAGACTATCTCCCGCAGGAAAGCTGCTATCATCAAATGTTTGCCCTCATTAGACTCCCCTCTGGATGCGCTTTCACTGCAAGCTGCAGATTCCCTCCTAACAGCAAGCTTTAGGATAGGGTACTGAATTGTAACTTACTTTCGCCTAATAATGCGATTTTGGCAAAGAGAGTATCTCCCGCAGGGAAGCTGCTACCATCAAATGTTTGCCCTCGTTAGACTCCCCTCTGGAAGCGCTTTCACTGCAAGCTGCAGATTCCCTCCTAACAGCAAGCTTTAGGATAGGGTACTGAATTGTAACTTACTTTCGCCTAATAATGCGATTTTGGCAAAGAGAGTATCTCCCGCAGGGAAGCTGCTACCATCAAATCTTTGCCCTCATTAGAATCCCCTCTGGAAGCGCTTTCTCTGCAAGCTGCAGATTCCCTCCTAACAGCAAGTTTATGATAGGGTACGGAATTGTAACTTACTTTGGCCTAATAAGGCGATTTTCGAAAAGAGTATCTCCTGCAGGGAAGCTGATACTATCAAATGTTTGCCCTCATTAGACTCCCCTCTGGAAGCACTTTCACTGCAAGCTGCAGATTCCGTCCTAACAGCAAGCTTTAGGATAGGGTACTGAATTGTATCTTACTTCCGCCTAATAAGGCGATTTTGGCAAAGAGAGTATCTCCCGCAGGGAAGCTGCTACCATCAAATGTTTGCCCTCGTTAGACTCCCCTCTGTTAGCGCTTTCACTGCAAGCTGCAGATTCCCTCCTAACAGCAAGCTTTAGGATAGGGTCCTGAATTGTAACTTAACTGCAGCTAATAAGGCGATTTTGGGAAAGAGAATATCTCCCGCAGGGAAGCTGCTACCATCAAATGTTTGCCCTCATTAGACTCCCCTCTGGAAGCGCTTTCACTGCAAGCTGCAGATTCCCTCCTAACAGCAAGCTTTAGGATAGGGTACTGAATTGTAACTTAACTGCGGCTAATACTGCGATTTTGGCAAAGAGAGTATCTCCCGCAGGGAAGCTGCTACCATCAAATGTTTGCCCTCATTAGACTCCCCTCTGGAAGCGCTTTCACTGCAAGCTGCAGATTCCCTCCTAACAGCAAGCTTTAGGATAGGGTACTGAATTGTAACTTACTTTCGCCTAATAATGCGATTTTGGCAAAGAGAGTATCTCCCGCAGGGCAGCTGCTACCATCAAATGTTTGCCCTCATTAGACTCCCCTCTGGAAGCGCTTTCACTGCAAGCTTCAGATTCCCTCCTAACAGCAAGATTTAGGATAAGGTACTGAATTGTAACTTACTTTCGCCTAATAATGCGATTTTGGCAAAGAGAGTATCTCCCGCAGGGAAGCTGCTACCATCAAATGTTTGCCCTCCTTAGACTCCCCTCTGGAAGCGCTTTCACTGCAAGCTGCAGATTCCCTCCTAACAGCAAGCTTTAGGATAGGGTACTGAATTGTAACTTAACTGCGTCTAATAAGGCGATTATGGCAAAGAGAGTATCTCCGGCAGGGAAGCTGCTACCATCAAATGTTTGCCCTCATTAGACTCCCCTCTGGAAGCGCTTTCACTGCAAGCTGCAGATTCCCTCCTAACAGCAATCTTTAGGATAGGGTACTGAATTGTAACTTAACTGCGGCTAATAAGGCGATTTTGGCAAAGAGACTATCTCCCGCAGGGAAGCTGCTACCGTCAAATGTTTGCCCTCATTAGACTCCCCTCTGGAAGCGCTTTCACTGCAAGCTTCAGATTCCTTCCTAACAGCAAGCTTTAGGATAGGGTACTGAATTGTAACTTAACTGCGGCTAATAAGTCAAAATTGGAAAAGAGATTATCTCCCGCAGGGAAGCTGCTACCATCAAATGTTTGCCCTCGTTAGACTCCCCTCTGGAAGCGCTTTCACTGCAAGCTGCAGATTCCCTCCTAACAGCAAGCTTTAGGATAGGGTACTGAATTGTAACTTACTTTTGCCTAATAATGCGATTTTGGCAAAGAGACTATAACTCGCAGGGAAGCTGCTGCCACCAAATGTTTGCCCTCATTAGAGTCCCCTCTGGAAGCGCTTTCACTGCAAGCTGCAGATTCCCTCCTAACAGCAAGCTTTAGGATATGGTACTGAATTGTAACTTAACTGCGGCTAATAAGGCGATTTTGTCAAAGAGAATATCTCCCGCAGGGAAGCTGCTACAATTAAATATTTGCCCTCATTAGACTCCCCTCTTGAAGCGCTTTCACTGCAAGCTGTAGATTCCCTCCTAACAGCAAGCTTTAGGATAGGGTACTGAATTGTAACTTACTTTCGCCTAATAATGCGATTTTGGCAAAGAGACTATCTCCCGCAGGGAAGCTGCTACCATCAAATGTTTGCCCTCATTAGACTGCCCTCTGGAAGCGCTTTCACTGCAAGCTGCAGATTCCTTCCTAACAGCAAGCTTTAGGATAGGGTACTGAATTGTAACTTACTTTCGCCTAATAATGCGATTTTGGCAAAGAGAGTATCTCCCGCAGGGAAGCTGCTACCATCACATGTTTGCCCTCATTAGACTCCCCTCTGGAAGCGCTTTCACTGCAAGCTGCAGATTCCCTCCTAACAGCAAGCTTTAGGATAGGGTACTGAATTGTAACTTACTTTAGCCTAATAGTGCGATTTTGGCAAAGAGAGTATCTCCCGCAGGGATGCTGCTACCATCAAATGTTTGCCCTCATTAGACTCCCCTCTGGAAGCGCTTTCACTGCAAGCTGCAGATTCCCTCCTAACAGCAATCTTTAGGATAGGGTACTGAATTGTAACTTACTTTCGCCTAATAATGCGATTATGACAAAGAGAGTATCTCCCGCAGGGAAGCTGCTACCATCAAATGTTTGCCCTCGTTAGACTCCCCTCTGGAAGCGCTTTCACTGCAAGCTGCAGAATCCCTCCTAACAGCAAGCTTTAGGATAGGGTACTGAATTGTAACTTACTTTCGCCTAAAAATGCGATTTTGGCAAAGAGAGTATCTCCCGCAGGGAAGCTGCTACCATCAAATGTTTGCCCTCATTAGACTCCCCTCTGGAAGCGCTTTCACTGCAAGCTGCAGATTCCCTCCTAACAGCAAGCTTTAGGATAGGGTACTGAATTGTATATTAACTGCAGCTAATAATGCGAATTTGGCAAAGAGAATATCTCCCGCAGGGAAACTGCTACCATCAAATATTTGCCCTCATTAGACTCCCCTCTGGAAGCGCTTTCACTGCAAGCTGCAGATTCCCTCCTAACAGCAAGCTTTAGGATAGGGTACTGAATTGTAACTTACTTTCGCCTAGTAATGAGATTTTGGCAAAGAGAGTATCTCCCGCAGGGAAGCTGCTACCATCAAATGTTTGCCCTCGTTAGACTCCCCTCTGGAAGCGCTTTCACTGCAAGCTGCAGATTCCCTCCTAACAGCAAGCTTTAGGATAGGGTACTGAATTGTAACTTACTGTCGCCTAATAATGCGATTTTGGCAAAGAGACTGTCTCCCGCAGGGAAGCTGTTACCATCAAACGTTTGCCCTCATTAGACTCCCCTCTGGAAGCGCTTTCACTGCAAGCTGCAGATTCCCTCCTAACAGCAAGCTTTAGGATAGGGTACTGAATTGTAACTTACTTTCGCCTAATAATGCGATTTTGGCAAAGAGACTATCTCCCGCAGGGAAGCTGCTACCATCAAATGTTTGCCCTCATTAGACTCCCCTCTGGAAGCGCTTTCACTGCAAGCTGCAGATTCCCTCCTAACAGCAAGCTTTACGATAGGGTACTGAATTGTATCTTAATTGCAGCTAAAAAGGCGATTTTGGCAAAGAGAATATCTCCCGCAGGGAAGCTGCTACCATCAAATGTTTGCCCTCATTAGACTCCCCTCTGGAAGCGCTTTCACTGCAAGCTGCAGATTCCCTCCTAACAGCAAGCTTTAGGATAGGGTACTGAATTGTAACTTAACTGCGGCTAATAAGGCGATTATGGCAAAGAGAATATCTCCCGCAGGGAAGCTGCTACCATAAAATGTTTGCCCTCATTAGACTCCCCTCTGGAAGCGCGTTCACTGCAAGCTGCAGATTCCCTCCTAACAGCAAGCTTTAGGATAGGGTACTGAATTGTAACTTACTTTCGCCTAATAATGCGATTTTGGCAAAGAGACTATCTCCCGCAGGGAAGCTGCTACCATCAAATGTTTGCCCTCATTAGACTCCCCTCTGGAAGCGCTTTCACTGCAAGCTGCAGATTCCCTCCTAACAGCAAGCTTTAGGATAGGGTACTGAATTGTAACTTACTTTCGCCTAATAATGCGATTTTGGCAAAGAGAGTATCTCCCACAGGGAAGCTGCTACCATCAAATGTTTGCCCTCGTTAGACTCCCCTCTGGAAGCGCTTTCACTGCAAGCTGCAGAATCCCTCCTAACAGCAAGCTTTAGGATAGGGTACTGAATTGTAACTTACTTTCACCTAATAATGCGATTTTGGCAAAGAGAGTATCTCCCGCAGGGAAGCTGCTACCATCAAATCTTTGCCCTCATTAGAATCCCCTCTGGAAGCGCTTTCTCTGCAAGCTGCAGATTCCCTCCTAACAGCAAGTTTATGATAGGGTACGGAATTGTAACTTACTTTCGCCTAATAATGCGATTTTGGCAAAGAGAGTATCTCCCGCAGGGAAGCTGCTACCATCAAATGTTTGCCCTCGTTAGACTCCCCTCTGGAAGCGCTTTCACTGCAAGCTGCAGATTCCCTCCTAACAGCAAGCTTTAGGATAGGGTACTGAATTGTAACTTACTTTCGCCTAATAATGCGATTTTGGCAAAGAGAGTATCTCCCGCAGGGAAGCTGCTACCATCAAATGTTTGCCCTCATTAGACTCCCCTCTGGAAGCGCTTTCACTGCAAGCTGCAGATTCCCTCCTAACAGCAAGCTTTAGGATATGGTACTGAATTGTAACTTAACTGCGGCTAATAAGGCGATTTTGTCAAAGAGAATATCTCCCGCAGGGAAGCTGCTACAATTAAATATTTGCCCTCATTAGACTCCCCTCTGGAAGCGCTTTCACTGCAAGCTGTAGATTCCCTCCTAACAGCAAGCTTTAGGATAGGGTACTGAATTGTATCTTACTTTCGCCTAATAATGCGATTTTGGCAAAGAGACTATCTCCCGCAGGGAAGCTGCTACCATCAAATGTTTGCCCTCATTAGACTGCCCTCTGGAAGCGCTTTCACTGCAAGCTGCAGATTCCTTCCTAACAGCAAGCTTTAGGATAGGGTACTGAATTGTAACTTACTTTCGCCTAATAATGCGATTTTGGCAAAGAGAGTATCTCCCGCAGGGAAGCTGCTACCATCACATGTTTGCCCTCATTAGACTCCCCTCTGGAAGCGCTTTCACTGCAAGCTGCAGATTCCCTCCTAACAGCAAGCTTTAGGATAGGGTACTGAATTGTAACTTACTTTAGCCTAATAGTGCGATTTTGGCAAAGAGAGTATCTCCCGCAGGGATGCTGCTACCATCAAATATTTGCCCTCATTAGACTCCCCTCTGGAAGCGCTTTCACTGCAAGCTGCAGATTCCCTCCTAACAGCAATCTTTAGGATAGGGTACTGAATTGTAACTTACTTTCGCCTAATAATGAGATTATGAAAAAGAGAGTATCTCCCGCAGGGAAGCTGCTACCATCAAATGTTTGCCCTCGTTAGACTCCCCTCTGGAAGCGCTTTCACTGCAAGCTGCAGAATCCCTCCTAACAGCAAGCTTTAGGATAGGGTACTGAATTGTAACTTACTGTCGCCTAATAATGCGATTTTGGCAAAGAGACTGTCTCCCGCAGGGAAGCTGTTACCATCAAACGTTTGCCCTCATTAGACTCCCCTCTGGAAGCGCTTTCACTGCAAGCTGCAGATTCCCTCCTAACAGCAAGCTTTAGGATAGGGTACTGAATTGTAACTTAACTGCGGCTCATAAGGCGATTTTGGCAAAGAGACTATCTCCGCAGGGAAGCTGCTACCATCAAATGTTTGCCCTCATTAGACTCCCCTCTGGAAGCGCTTTCACTGCAAGCTGCAGATTCCTTCCTAACAGCAAGCTTTAGGATAGGATACTGAATTGTATCTTACTTTCGCATAATAATGCGATTTTGGCAAAGAGACTATTACTCGCAGGGAAGCTGCTGCCACCAAATGTTTGCCCTCATTAGACTCCCCTCTGGAAGCGCTTTCACTGCAAGCTGCAGATTCCCTCCTAACAGCAAGCTTTAGGATAGGGTACTGAATTGTAACTTACTTTCGCCTAATAATGCGATTATGAAAAAGAGAGTATCTCCCGCAGGGAAGCTGCTACCATCAAATGTTTGCCCTCATTAGACTCCCCTCTGGAAGCGCTTTCACTGCAAGCTGCAGAATCCCTCCTAACAGCAAGCTTTAGGATAGGGTACTGAATTGTAACTTACTTTCGCCTAATAATGCGATTTTGGCAAAGAGAGTATCTCCCGCAGGGAAGCTGCTACCATCAAATCTTTGCCCTCATTAGACTCCCCTCTGGAAGCGCTTTCACTTCAAGCTGCAGATTCCCTCCTAACAGCAAGCTTTAGGATAGGGTACTGAATTGTAACTTACTTTCGCCTAGTAATGAGATTTTGGCAAAGAGAGTATCTCCCGCAGGGAAGCTGCTACCATCAAATGTTTGCCCTCGTTAGACTCCCCTCTGGAAGCGCTTTCACTGCAAGCTGCAGATTCCCTCCTAACAGCAAGCTTTAGGATAGGGTACTGAATTGTAACTTACTGTCGCCTAATAATGCGATTTTGGCAAAGAGACTGTCTCCCGCAGGGAAGCTGTTACCATCAAACGTTTGCCCTCATTAGACTCCCCTCTGGAAGCGCTTTCACTGCAAGCTGCAGATTCCCTCCTAACAGCAAGCTTTAGGATAGGGTACTGAATTGTAACTTAACTGCGGCTCATAAGGCGATTTTGGCAAAGAGACTATCTCCGCAGGGAAGCTGCTACCATCAAATGTTTGCCCTCATTAGACTCCCCTCTGGAAGCGCTTTCACTGCAAGCTGCAGATTCCTTCCTAACAGCAAGCTTTAGGATAGGATACTGAATTGTAACTTACTTTCGCCTAATAATGCGATTTTGGCAAAGAGACTATTACTCGCAGGGAAGCTGCTGCCACCAAATGTTTGCCCTCATTAGACTCCCCTCTGGAAGCGCTTTCACTGCAAGCTGCAGATTCCCTCCTAACAGCAAGCTTTAGGATAGGGTACTGAATTGTAACTTACTTTCGCCTAATAATGCGATTTTGGCAAAGAGACTATCTCCCGCAGGGAAGCTGCTACCATCAAATGTTTGCCCTCATTAGACTCCCCTGTGGAAGCGCTTTCACTGCAAGCTGCAGATTCCCTCCTAACAGCAAGCTTTAGGATAGGGTACTGAATTGTAACTTACTTTCGCCTAATAATGCGATTTTGGCAAAGAGAGTATCTCCCGCAGGGAAGCTGCTACCATCAAATCTTTGCCCTCATTAGACTCCCCTCTGGAAGCGATTTCACTGCAAGCTGCAGATTCCCTCCTAACAGCAAGCTTTACGATAGGGTACTGAATTGTATCTTAATTGCAGCTAAAAAAGCGATTTTGGCAAAGAGAATATCTCCCGCAGGGAAGCTGCTACCATCAAATGTTTGCCCTCATTAGACTCCCCTCTGGAAGCGCTTTCACTGCAAGCTGCAGATTCCCTCCTAACAGCAAGCTTTAGGATAGGGTACTGAATTGTAACTTAACTGCGGCTAATAAGGCGATTATGGCAAAGAGAATATCTCCCGCAGGGAAGCTGCTACCATAAAATGTTTGCCCTCATTAGACTCCCCTCTGGAAGCGCGTTCACTGCAAGCTGCAGATTCCCTCCTAACAGCAAGCTTTAGGATAGGGTACTGAATTGTAACTTACTTTCGACTAATAATGCGATTTTGGCAAAGAGAGTATCTCCCGCAGGGAAGCTGCTACCATCAAATGTTTGCCCTCGTTAGACTCCCCTCTGGAAGCGCTTTCACTGCAAGCTGCATATTCCCTCCTAACAGCAAGCTTTAGGATAGGGTACTGAATTGTAACTTACTTTCGCCTAATAATGCGATTTTGGCAAAGAGACTATCTCCCGCAGGGAAGCTGCTACCATCAAATGTTTGCCCTCATTAGACTCCCCTCTGGAAGCGCTTTCACTGCGAGCTGCAGATTCCCTCCTAACAGCAAGCTTTAGGATAGGGTACTGAATTGTAACTTACTTTCGCATAATAATGCGATTTTGGCAAAGAGAGTATCTCCCACAGGGAAGCTGCTACCGTCAAATGTTTGCCCTCGTTAGACTCCCCTCTGGAAGCGCTTTCACTGCAAGCTGCAGAATCCCTCCTAACAGCAAGCTTTAGGATAGGGTACTGAATTGTAACTTACTTTCGCCTAATAATGCGATTTTGGCAAAGAGACTATCTCCCGCAGGGAAGCTGCTACCATCAAATGTTTGCCCTCATTAGACTCCCCTCTGGAAGCGCTTTCACTGCAAGCTGCAGATTCCCTCCTAACAGCAAGCTTTAGGATAGGGTACTGAATTGTAACTTACTTTCGCCTAATAATGCGATTTTGGCAAAGAGACTATCTCCCGCAGGGAAGCTGCTACCATCAAATGTTTGCCCTCGTTAGACTCCCCTCTGGAAGCGCTTTCACTGCAAGCTGCAGATTCCCTCCTAACAGCAAGCTTTAGGATAGGGTACTGAATTGTAACTTACTTTCGCCTAATAATGCGATTTTGGCAAAGAGAGTATCTCCCGCAGGGAAGCTGCTACCATCAAATCTTTGCCCTCATTAGAATCCCCTCTGGAAGCGCTTTCTCTGCAAGCTGCAGATTCCCTCCTAACAGCAAGTTTATGATAGGGTACTGAATTGTAACTTAACTGCGGCTAATAAGGCGAATTTGGCAAAGAGAATACCTCCCGCAGGGAAGCTGCTACCATCAAATGTTTGCCCTCATTAGACTCCCCTCTGGAAGCACTTTCACTGCAAGCTGCAGATTCCCTCCTAACAGCAAGCTTTAGGATAGGGTACTGAATTGTAACTTAACTGCGGATAATAAGGCGATATTGGAAAAGAGAGTATCTCCCGCAGGGAAGCTGCTACCATCAAATGTTTGCCCTCATTAGACTCCCCTCTGGAAGCGCTTTCACTGCAAGCTGCAGATTCCCTCCTAACAGCAAGCTTTAGGATAGGGTACTGAATTGTAACTTACTTTCGCCTAATAATGCGATTTTGGCAAAGAGAGTATATCCCGCAGGGAAGCTGCTACCATCAAATGTTTGCCCTCATTAGACTCCCCTCTGGAAGCGCTTTCACTGCAAGCTGCAGATTCCCTCCTAACAGCAAGTTTATGATAGGGTACTGAATTGTAACTTACTTTCGCCTAATAAGGCGATTTTCGAAAAGAGTATCTCCTGCAGGGAAGCTGATACTATCAAATGTTTGCCCTCGTTAGACTCCCCTCTGGAAGCACTTTCACTGCAAGCTGCAGATTCCCTCCTAACAGCAAGCTTTAGGATAGGGTACTGAATTGTAACTTACTTACGCCTAATAAGGCGATTTTGGCAAAGAGAGTATCTCCCGCAGGGAAGCTGCTACCATCAAATGTTTGCCCTCATTAGACTCCCCTCTGGAAGCGCTTTCACTGCAAGCTGCAGATTCCCTCCTAACAGCAAGCTTTAGGATAGGGTACTGAATTGTAACTAAGTTTCGGCAAATAAGGCGATATTGGCAAAGAGAGTATCTCCCGCAGGGAAGCTGCTACCATCAAATGTTTGCCCTCATTAGACTCTTCTGTGGAAGCGCTTTCACTGCAAGCTGCAGATTCCCTCCTAACAGCTAGCTTTAGGATAGGGTACTGAATTGTAACTTACTTTCGCCTAATAATACGATTTTGGAAAAGAGAGTATCTCCCGCAGGGAAGCTGCTACCATCAAATGTTTGCCCTCATTAGACTCCCCTCTGGAAGCGCTTTCACTGCAAGCTGCAGATTCCCTCCTAACAGCAAGCTTTAGGATAGGGTACTGAATTGTAACTTACTTTCGCCTCATAATGCGATTTTGGCAAAGAGAGTATCTCCCACAGGGAAGCTGCTACCATCAAATGTTTGCCCTCGTTAGACTCCCCTCTGGAAGCGCTTTCACTGCAAGCTGCAGATTCCCTCCTAACAGCAAGCTTTAGGATAGGGTACTGAATTGTGACTTAACTGCGGATAATAAGGCGATTTTGGGAAAGAGATTATCTCCCGCAGGGAAGCTGCTACCATCAAATGTTTGCCCTCGTTAGACTCCCCTCTGGAAGCGCTTTCACTGCAAGCTGCAGATTCCTTCCTAACAGCAAGCTTTAGGATAGGGTACTGAATTGTAACTTAACTGCGGCTAATAATGATATTTTGGCAAAGAGAGTATCTCCCGCAGGGAAGCTGCTACCATCAAATGTTTGCCCTCATTAGACTCTCCTCTGGAAGCGCTTTCACTGCAAGCTGCAGATTCCCTCCTAACAGCAAGCTTTAGGATAGGGTACTGAATTCTAACATAACTGCGGCTAATAAGGCGATATTGGAAAAGAGAGTATCTCCCGCAGGGAAGCTGCTACCATAAAATGTTTGCCCTCTTTAGACTCCCCTCTGGAAGCGCTTTCACTGCAAGCTGCAGATTCCCTCCTAACAGCAAGCTTTAGGATAGGGTACTGAATTGTAACTTACTTTCGCCTAATAATGCGATTTTGGCAAAGAGAGTATATCCTGCAGGGAAGCTGCTACCATCAAATGTTTGCCCTCATTAGACTCCCCTCTGGAAGCGCTTTCACTGTAAGCTGCAGATTCCCTCCTAACAGCAAGTTTATGATAGGGTACGGAATTGTAACTTACTTTCGCCTAATAAGGCGATTTTCGAAAAGAGTATCTCCTACAGGGAAGCTGCTACTATCAAATGTTTGCCCTCATTAGACTCCCCTCTGGAAGCACTTTCACTGCAAGCTGCAGATTCCCTCCTAACAGCGAGCTTTACGGTAGGGTCCTGAATTGTAACTTAACTGCAACTAATAAGGCGATTTTGGGAAAGAGAATATCTCCCGCAGGGAAGCTGCTACCATCAAATGTTTGCCCTCATTAGACTCCCCTCTGGAAGCGCTTTCACTGCAAGCTGCAGATTCCCTCCTAACAGCAAGCTTTACGATAGGGTACTGAATTGTAACTTAGTTTCGGCTAATAAGGCGATATTGGCAAAGAGAGTATCTCCCGCAGGGAAGCTGCTACCATCAAATATTTGCCCTCATTAGACTCCCCTCTGGAAGCGCTTTCACTGCAAGCTGCAGATTCCCTCCTAACAGCTAGCTTTAGGATAGGGTACTGAATTGTATCTTACTTACGCCTAATAAGGCGATTTTGGCAAAGAGAGTATCTCCCGCAGGGAAGCTGCTACCATCAAATGTTTGCCCTCATTAGACTCCCCTCTGGAAGCGCTTTCACTGCAAGCTGCAGATTCCCTCCTAACAGCAAGCTTTAGGATAGGGTACTGAATTGTAACTTACTTTCGCCTAATAATGCGATTTTGGCAAAGAGAGTATCTCCCGCAGGGAAGCTGCTACCATCAAATGTTTGCCCTCATTAGACTCCCCTCTGGAAGCGCTTTCACTGCAAGCTGCAGATTCCCTCCTAACAGCAAGCTTTAGGATAGGGTAATGAATTGTAACTTAACTGCGGCTAATAAGGCGATTTTGGCAAAGAGAGTATCTCCCGCAGGGAAGCTGCTACCATCAAATGTTTGCCCTCATTAGACT
This sequence comes from Phaenicophaeus curvirostris, assembly GCF_032191515.1. Lineage (NCBI taxonomy): Eukaryota > Metazoa > Chordata > Aves > Cuculiformes > Cuculidae > Phaenicophaeus > Phaenicophaeus curvirostris. The sequence continues at coordinate 287,330 of NW_027206789.1, read as the reverse complement.
CCCCTCTGGAAGCGCTTTCACTGCAAGCTGCAGATTCCCTCCTAACAGCAAGCTTTAGGATAGGGTACTGAATTGTAACTTACTTTCGCCTAATAATGCGATTTTGGCAAAGAGAGTATCTCCCGCAGGGAAGCTGCTACCATCAAATGTTTGCCCTCATTAGACTCCCCTCTGGAAGCGCTTTCACTGCAAGCTGCAGATTCCCTCCTAACAGCAAGCTTTAGGATAGGGTAATGAATTGTAACTTAACTGCGGCTAATAAGGCGATTTTGGCAAAGAGAGTATCTCCCGCAGGGAAGCTGCTACCATCAAATGTTTGCCCTCATTAGACTCCCCTCTGGAAGCACTTTGACTGCAAGCTGCAGATTCCCTCCTAACAGCAAGCTTTAGGATAGGGTACTGAATTGTAACTTAACTGCGGCTAATAAGGCGCTTTTGGGAAAGAGAATATCTCCCGCAGGGAAGCTGCTACCATCAAATGTTTGCCCTCATTAGACTCCCCTCTGGAAGCGCTTTCACTGCAAGCTGCAGATTCCCTCCTAACAGCAAGCTTTAGGATAGGGTACTGAATTCTAACATAACTGCGGCTAAAAATGGGATTTTGGCAAAGAGAGTATCTCCCGCAGGGAATCTGCTACCATCAAATGTTTGCCCTCATTAGACTCCCCTCTGGAAGCGCTTTGACTGCAAGGTGCAGATTCCCTCCTAACAGCAAGCTTTAGGATAGGGTACTGAATTGTAACTTACTTTCGCCTAATAACGCGTTTTTAACAAAGAGAGTATCTCCCGCAGGGAAGCTGCTACCATCAAATGTTTGCCCTCGTTAGACTCCCCTCTGGAAGCGCTTTCACTGCAAGCTGCAGATTCCCTCCTAACAGCAATCTTTAGGATAGGGTACTGAATTCTAACATAACTGCGGCTAATAATGGGATTTTGGCAAAGAGAGTATCTCCCGCAGGGAAGCTGCTACCATCAAATGTTTGCCCTCATTAGACTCCCCTCTGGAAGCGCTTTCACTGCAAGCTGCAGATTCCCTCCTAACAGCAAGCTTTAGGATAGGGTACTGAATTGTAACTTAACTGCGGCTAATAAGGCGTTTTTAGCAAAGAGAGTATCTCCCACAGGGAAGCTGCTACCATCAAATGTTTGCCCTCGTTAGACTCCCCTCTGGAAGCGCTTTCACTGCAAGCTGCAGATTCCCTCCTAACAGCAAGCTTTAGGATAGGGTACTGAATTGTAACTTACTTTCGCCTAATAAGGCGTTTTTAGCAAAGAGAGCATCTCCCACAGGGAAGCTGCTACCATCAAATGTTTGCCCTCATTAGACTCCCCTCTGGAAGCACTTTCACTGCAAGCTGCAGATTCCCTCCTAACAGCAAGCTTTAGGATAGAGTACTGAATTGTAACTTACTTTCGACTAATAATGCGATTTTGGCAAAGAGACTATCTCCCGCAGGGAAGCTGCTACCATCAAATGTTTGCCCTCATTAGACTCCCCTCTGGAAGCGCTTTCACTGCAAGCTGCAGATTCCCTCCTAACAGCAAGCTTTACGATAGGATACTGAATTGTAACTTACTTTCGCATAATAATGCCATTTTGGCAAAGGGAGTATCTCCCGCAGGGAAGCTGCTACCATCAAATGTTTGCCCTCATTAGACTCCCCTCTGGAAGCGCTTTCACTGCAAGCTGCAGATTCCCTCCTAACAGCAAGCTTTAGGATAGGGTACTGAATTGTATCTTACTTTCGCCTAATAAGGCGTTTTTAGCAAAGAGAGCATCTCCCACAGGGAATCTACTACCATCAAATGTTTGCCCTCGTTAGACTCCCCTCTGGAAGCGCTTTCACTGCAAGCTGCAGATTCCCTCCTAACAGCAAGCTTTAGGATAGGGTACTGAATTGTAACTTACTTTCGCCTAATAATGCGATTTTGGCAAAGAGAGTATCTCCCGCAGGGAAGCTGCTACCATCAAATGTTTGCCCTCATTAGACTCCCCTCTGGAAGCGCTTTGACTGCAAGCTGCAGATTCCCTCCTAACAGCAAGCTTTAGGATAGGGTACTGAATTGTAACTTACTTTCGCCTAATAATGCGATTTTGGCAAAGAGAGTATCTCCCGCAGGGAAGCTGCTACCATCAAATGTTTGCCCTCATTAGACTCCCCTCTGGAAGCGCTTTCACTGCAAGCTGCAGATTCCCTCCTAACAGCAAGCTTTAGGATAGGGTACTGAATTGTAACTTACTTTCGCCTAATAATGCGATTTTGGCAAAGAGAGTATCTCCCGCAGGGAAGCTGCTACCATCAAATGTTTGCCCTCGTTAGACTCCCCTCTGGAAGCGCTTTCACTGCAAGCTGCAGATTCCCTCCTAACAGCAAGCTTTAGGATAGGGTACTGAATTCTATCATAACTGCGGCTAATAATGGGATTTTGGCAAAGAGAGCATCTCCCACAGGGAAGCTGCTACCATCAAATGTTTGCCCTCGTTAGACTCCCCTCTGGAAGCGCTTTCACTGCAAGCTGCAGATTCCCTCCTAACAGCAAGCTTTAGGATAGTGTACTGAATTGTAACTTACTTTCGCCTAATAATGCGATTTTGGAAAAGAAAGTATCTCCCGCAGGGAAGCTGCTACCATCAAATGTTTGCCCTCATTAGACTCCCCTCTGGAAGCGCTTTCTCTGCAAGCTTCAGATTCCCTCCTAACAGCTAGCTTTAGGATAAGGTACTGAATTGTAACTTACTTTCGCATAATAATGCGAATTTGGCAAAGAGACTATCTCCCACAGGGAAGCTGCTACCATCAAATGCTGGCTCTAGTTAGATTACCCTCTGGAAGCGCTTTTACTGCAAGCTGCAGATTCCCTCCTAACAGCAAGCTTTAGGATAGGGTACTGAATTGTAACTTACTTTCGCCTAATAATGCGATTTTGGCAAAGAGACTATCTCCCGCAAGGAAGCTGCTACCATCAAGTGTTTGCCCTCATTAGACTCCCCTCTGGAAGCGCTTTTACTGCAAGCTGCAGATTCCCTCCTAACAGCAAGCTGTAGGACACTGTACTGAACTGTAACTTACTTTCGCCTAAAAATGCGTTTTTAACAAAGAGAGTATCTCCCGCAGGGAAGCTGCTACCATCAAATGTTTGCCCTCATTAGACTCCCCTCTGGAAGCGCTTTCACTGCAAGCTGCAGATTCCCTCCTAACAGCAAGCTTTACGATAGTGTACTGAATTGTAACTTACTTTCGGCTAATAAGGCGTTTTTAGCAAAGAGAGTATATCCCACAGAGAAGCTGCTACCATCAAATGTTTGCCCTCGTTAGACTCCCCTCTGGAAGCGCTTTCACTGCAAGCTGCAGATTCCCTCCTAACAGCAAGCTTTAGGATAGGGTACTGAATTGTATCTTACTTTCGCCTAATAATGCGATTTTGGCAAAGAGAATATCTCCCGCAGGGAAGCTGCTACCATCAAATATTTGCCCTCATTAGACTCCCCTCTGGAAGCGCTTTCACTGCAAGCTGCAGATTCCCTCCTAACAGCAAGCTTTAGGATAGGGTACTGAATTGTAACTTACTTTCGCCTAGTAATGAGATTTTGGCAAAGAGAGTATCTCCCACAGGGAAGCTGCTACCATCAAATGTTTGCCCTCGTTAGACTCCCCTCTTGAAGCGCTTTCACTGCAAGCTGCAGATTCCCTCCTAACAGCAAGCTTTAGGATAGGGTACTGAATTGTATCTTAACTGCGGCTAATAAATCAAAATTGGAAAAGAGATTATCTCCCGCAGGGAAGCTGCTACCATCAAATGTTTGCCCTCGTTAGACTCCCCTCTGGAAGCGCTTTCACTGCAAGCTGCAGATTCCCTCCTAACAGCAAGCTTTAGGATAGGGTACTGAATTGTAACTTACTTTCGCCTAATAATGCGATTTTGGCAAAGAGACTATAACTCGCAGGGAAGCTGCTGCCACCAAATGTTTGCCCTCATTAGACTCCCCTCTGGAAGCGCTTTCACTGCAAGCTGCAGATTCCCTCCTAACAGCAAGCTTTAGGATAGGGTACTGAATTGTAACTTAACTGCGGCTAATAAGGCGATTTTGTCAAAGAGAATATCTCCCGCAGGGAAGCTGCTACAATTAAATGTTTGCCCTCATTAGACTCCCCTCTGGAAGCGCTTTCACTGCAAGCTGTAGATTCCCTCCTAACAGCAAGCTTTAGGATAGGGTACTGAATTGTAACTTACTTTCGCCTAATAATGCGATTATGGCAAAGAGAGTATCTCCCGCAGGGAAGCTGCTACCATCAAATGTTTGCCCTCGTTAGACTCCCCTCTGGAAGCGCATTCACTGCAAGCTGCAGATTCCCTCCTAACAGCAAGCTTTAGGATAGGGTACTGAATTGTAACTTACATTCGCCTAATAATGCGATTTTGGCAAAGAGACTATAACTCGCAGGGAAACTGCTGCCACCAAATGTTTGCCCTCATTAGAGTCCCCTCTGGAAGCGCTTTCACTGCAAGCTGCAGATTCCCTCCTAACAGCAAGCTTTAGGATAGGGTACTGAATTGTTACTTACTTTCGCCTAATAATGCGATTTTGGCAAAGAGACTATCTCCCGCAGGGAAGCTGCTACCATCAAATGTTTGCCCTCATTAGACTCCCCTCTGGAAGCGCTTTCACTGCAAGCTGCAGATTCCTTCCTAACAGCAAGCTTTAGGATAGGGTACTGAATTGTAACTTACTTTCGCCTAATAATGCGATTTTGGCAAAGAGAGTATCTCCCGCAGGGAAGCTGCTACCATCACATGTTTGCCCTCATTAGACTCCCCTCTGGAAGCGCTTTCACTGCAAGCTGCAGATTCCCTCCTAACAGCAAGCTTTAGGATAGGGTACTGAATTGTAACTTACTTTAGCATAATAGTGCGATTTTGGCAAAGAGAGTATCTCCCGCAGGGAAGCTGCTACCATCAAATATTTGCCCTCATTAGACTCTCCTCTGGAAGCGCTTTCACTGCAAGCTGCAGATTCCCTCCTAACAGCAAGCTTTAGGATAGGGTACTGAATTGTAACTTACTTTCGCCTAATAATGCGATTTTGGCAAAGAGAGTATCTCCCGCAGGGAAGCTGCTACCATCAAATGTTTGCCCTCGTTAGACTCCCCTCTGGAAGCGCTTTCACTGCAAGCTGCAGATTCCCTCCTAACAGCAAGCTTTAGGATAGGGTACTGAATTGTAACTTATTTTCGCCTAAAAATGCGATTTTGGCAAAGAGAGTATCTCCCGCAGGGAAGCTGCTACCATCAAAAATTTGCCCTCATTAGACTCCCCTCTGGAAGCGCTTTCACTGCAAGCTGCAGATTCACTCCTAACAGCAAGCTTTAGGATAGGGTACTGAATTGTATCTTAACTGCAGCTAATAATGCGAATTTGGCAAAGAGAATATCTCCCGCAGGGAAGCTGCTACCATCAAATATTTGCCCTCATTAGACTCCCCTCTGGAAGCGCTTTCACTGCAAGCTGCAGATTCCCTCCTAACAGCAAGCTTTAGGATAGGGTACTGAATTGTAACTTACTTTCGCCTAGTAATGAGATTTTGGCAAAGAGAGTATCTCCCGCAGGGAAGCTGCTACCATCAAATGTTTGCCCTCGTTAGACTCCCCTCTGGAAGCGCTTTCACTGCAAGCTGCAGATTCCCTCCTAACAGCAAGCTTTAGGATAGGGTACTGAATTGTAACTTACTGTCGCCTAATAAGGCGATTTTTGCAAAGAGACTGTCTCCCGCAGGGAAGCTGTTACCATCAAACGTTTGCCCTCATTAGACTCCCCTCTGGAAGCGCTTTCACTGCAAGCTGCAGATTCCCTCCTAACAGCAAGCTTTAGGATAGGGTACTGAATTGTAACTTACTTTCGCCTAATAATGCGATTTTGGCAAAGAGACTATTACTCGCAGGGAAGCTGCTGCCACCAAATGTTTGCCCTCATTAGACTCCCCTCTGGAAGCGCTTTCACTGCAAGCTGCAGATTCCCTCCTAACAGCAAGCTTTAGGATAGGGTACTGAATTGTAACTTACTTTCGCCTAATAATGCGATTTTGGCAAAGAGAGTATCTCCCGCAGGGAAGCTGCTACCATCAAGTGTTTGCCCTCATTAGACTCCCCTCTGGAAGCGCTTTCACTGCAAGCTGCAGATTCCCTCCTAACAGCAAGCTTTAGGATAGGGTACTGAATTGTAACTTAATTGCAGCTAAAAAGGCGATTTTGGCAAAGAGAATATCTCCCGCAGGGAAGCTGCTACCATCAAATGTTTGCCCTCATTAGACTCCCCTCTGGAAGCGCTTTCACTGCAAGCTGCAGATTCCCTCCTAACAGCAAGCTTTAGGATAGGGTACTGAATTGTAACTTAACTGCGGCTAATAAGGCGATTATGGCAAAGAGAATATCTCCCGCAGGGAAGCTGTTACCATCAAATGTTTGCCCTCATTAGACTCCCCTCTGGAAGCGCTTTCACTGCAAGCTGTAGATTCCCTCCTAACAGCAAGCTTTAGGATAGGGTACTGAATTGTAACTTACTTTCGCCTAATAATGCGATTTTGGCAAAGAGAGTATCTCCCGCAGGGAAGCTGCTACCATCAAATGTTTGCCCTCGTTAGACTCCCCTCTGGAAGCGCTTTCACTGCAAGCTGCAGATTCCCTCCTAACAGCAAGCTTTAGGATAGGGTACTGAATTCTAACATAACTGCGGCTAATAATGGGATTTTGGCAAAGAGAGCATCTCCCACAGGGAAGCTGCTACCATCAAATGTTTGCCCTCGTTAGACTCCCCTCTGGAAGCGCTTTCACTGCAAGCTGCAGATTCCCTCCTAACAGCAAGCTTTAGGATAGTGTACTGAATTGTAACTTACTTTCGCCTAATAATGCGATTATGGCAAAGAGAGTATCTCCCGCAGGGAAGCTGCTACCATCACATGTTTGCCCTCATTAGACTCCCCTCTGGAAGCGCTTTCACTGCAAGCTGCAGATTCCCTCCTAACAGCAAGCTTTAGGATAGGGTACTGAATTGTAACTTACTTTAGCATAATAGTGCGATTTTGGCAAAGAGAGTATCTCCCGCAGGGATGCTGCTACCATCAAATATTTGCCCTCATTAGACTCTCCTCTGGAAGCGCTTTCACTGCAAGCTGCAGATTCCCTCCTAACAGCAAGCTTTAGGATAGGGTACTGAATTGTAACTTTCTTTCGGCTAATAAGGCGTTTTTAGCAAAGAGAGTATCTCCCACAGGGAAGCTGCTACCATCAAATGTTTGCCCTCGTTAGACTCCCCTCTGGAAGCGCTTTCACTGCAAGCTGCAGATTCCCTCCTAACAGCAAGCTTTAGGATAGGGTACTGAATTGTATCTTACTTTCGCCTAAAAAGGCGTTTTTAGCAAAGAGAGCATCTCCCACAGGGAAGCTGCTACCATCAAATGTTTGCCCTCGTTAGACTCCCCTCTGGAAGCGCTTTCACTGCAAGCTGCAGATTCCCTCCTAACAGCAAGCTTTAGGATAGGGTACTGAATTGTAACTTACTTTCGCCTAATAATGCGATTATGGCAAAGAGAGTATCTCCCGCAGGGAAGCTGCTACCATCAAATCTTTGCCCTCATTAGACTCCCCTCTGGAAGCGCTTTCACTGCAAGCTGCAGATTCCCTCCTAACAGCAATCTTTAGGATAGGGTACTGAATTCTAACATAACTGCGGCTAATAATGGGATTTTAGCAAAGAGAGTATCTCCCGCAGGGAAGCTGCTACCATAAAATATTTGCCCTCATTAGACTCCCCTCTGGAAGCGCTTTCACTGCAAGCTGCAGATTCCCTCCTAACAGCAAGCTTTACGATAGGGTACTGAATTGTAACTTACTTTCGCCTAATAATGCGATTATGGCAAAGAGAGTATCTCCCGCAGGGAAGCTGCTACCATCAAATGTTTGCCCTCATTAGACTCCCCTCTGGAAGCGCTTTCACTGCAAGCTGCAGATTCCCTCCTAACAGCAAGCTTTAGGATAGGGTACTGAATTGTAACTTACTTTCGCCTAATAATGCGATTTTGGCAAAGAGAGTATCTCCCGCAGGGAAGCTGCTACCATCAAATGTTTGCCCTCGTTAGACTCCCCTCTGGAAGCGCTTTCACTGCAAGCTGCAGATTCCCTCCTAACAGCAAGCTTTAGGATAGGGTACTGAATTCTAACATAACTGCGGCTAATAATGGGATTTTGGCAAAGAGAGCATCTCCCACAGGGAAGCTGCTACCATCAAATGTTTGCCCTCGTTAGACTCCCCTCTGGAAGCGCTTTCACTGCAAGCTGCAGATTCCCTCCTAACAGCTAGCTTTAGGATAAGGTACTGAATTGTAACTTACTTTCGCATAATAATGCGAATTTGGCAAAGAGACTATCTCCCACAGGGAAGCTGCTACCATCAAATGCTGGCTCTAGTTAGATTCCTCTCTTGACGCACTTTCACTGCAAGCTGCAGATTCCCTCCTAACAGCAAGCTTTAGGATAGGGTACTGAATTGTAACTTACTTTCGCCTAATAATGCGATTTTGGCAAAGAGACTATCTCCCGCAAGGAAGCTGCTACCATCAAGTGTTTGCCCTCATTAGACTCCCCTCTGGAAGCGCTTTTACTGCAAGCTGCAGATTCCCTCCTAACAGCAAGCTGTAGGACACTGTACTGAACTGTAACTTACTTTCGCCTAAAAATGCGTTTTTAACAAAGAGAGTATCTCCCGCAGGGAAGCTGCTACCATCAAATGTTTGCCCTCATTAGACTCCCCTCTGGAAGCGCTTTCACTGCAAGCTGCAGATTCCCTCCTAACAGCAAGCTTTACGATAGTGTACTGAATTGTAACTAACTTTCGGCTAATAAGGCGTTTTTAGCAAAGAGAGTATATCCCACAGAGAAGCTGCTACCATCAAATGTTTGCCCTCGTTAGACTCCCCTCTGGAAGCGCTTTCACTGCAAGCTGCAGATTCCCTCCTAACAGCAAGCTTTAGGATAGGGTACTGAATTGTAACTTACTTTTGCCTAGTAATGCGATTTTGGCAAAGAGAGTATCTCCCACAGGGAAGCTGCTACCATCAAATGTTTGCCCTCGTTAGACTCCCCTCTTGAAGCGCTTTCACTGCAAGCTGCAGATTCCCTCCTAACAGCAAGCTTTAGGATAGGGTACTGAATTGTAACTTAACTGAGGCTAATAAGGCGATTTTGGCAAAGAGACTATCTCCCGCAGGGAAGCTGCTGCCACCAAATGTTTGCCCTCATTAGACTCCCCTCTGGAAGCGCTTTCACTGCAAGCTGCAGATTCCCTCCTAACAGCAAGCTTTAGGATAGGGTACTGAATTGTAACTTAACTGCGGCTAATAAATCAAAATTGGAAAAGAGATTATCTCCCGCAGGGAAGCTGCTACCATCAAATGTTTGCCCTCGTTAGACTCCCCTCTGGAAGCGCTTTCACTGCAAGCTGCAGATTCCCTCCTAACAGCAAGCTTTAGGATAGGGTACTGAATTGTAACTTACTTTCGCCTAATAATGCGATTTTGGCAAAGAGACTATAACTCGCAGGGAAGCTGCTGCCACCAAATGTTTGCCCTCATTAGACTCCCCTCTGGAAGCGCTTTCACTGCAAGCTGCAGATTCCCTCCTAACAGCAAGCTTTAGGATAGGGTACTGAATTGTAACTTAACTGCGGCTAATAAGGCGATTTTGTCAAAGAGAATATCTCCCGCAGGGAAGCTGCTACAATTAAATGTTTGCCCTCATTAGACTCCCCTCTGGAAGCGCTTTCACTGCAAGCTGTAGATGCCCTCCTAACAGCAAGCTTTAGGATAGGGTACTGAATTGTAACTTACTTTCGCCTAATAATGCGATTTTGGCAAAGAGAGTATCTCCCGCAGGGAAGCTGCTACCATCAAATGTTTGCCCTCGTTAGACTCCCCTCTGGAAGCGCATTCACTGCAAGCTGCAGATTCCCTCCTAACAGCAAGCTTTAGGATAGGGTACTGAATTGTAACTTACATTCGCCTAATAATGCGATTTTGGCAAAGAGACTATAACTCGCAGGGAAACTGCTGCCACCAAATGTTTGCCCTCATTAGAGTCCCCTCTGGAAGCGCTTTCACTGCAAGCTGCAGATTCCCTCCTAACAGCAAGCTTTAGGATAGGGTACTGAATTGTAACTTACTTTCGCCTAATAATGCGATTTTGGCAAAGAGAGTATCTCCCGCAGGGAAGCTGCTACCATCAAATGTTTGCCCTCATTAGACTCCCCTCTGGAAGCGCTTTCACTGCAAGCTGCAGATTCCTTCCTAACAGCAAGCTTTAGGATAGGGTACTGAATTGTAACTTACTTTCGCCTAATAATGCGATTTTGGCAAAGAGAGTATCTCCCGCAGGGAAGCTGCTACCATCACATGTTTGCCCTCATTAGACTCCCCTCTGGAAGCGCTTTCACTGCAAGCTGCAGATTCCCTCCTAACAGCAAGCTTTAGGATAGGGTACTGAATTGTAACTTACTTTAGCATAATAGTGCGATTTTGGCAAAGAGAGTATCTCCCGCAGGGATGCTGCTACCATCAAATATTTGCCCTCATTAGACTCTCCTCTGGAAGCGCTTTCACTGCAAGCTGCAGATTCCCTCCTAACAGCAAGCTTTAGGATAGGGTACTGAATTGTAACTTACTTTCGCCTAAAAATGCGATTTTGGCAAAGAGAGTATCTCCCGCAGGGAAGCTGCTACCATCAAAAATTTGCCCTCATTAGACTCCCCTCTGGAAGCGCTTTCACTGCAAGCTGCAGATTCACTCCTAACAGCAAGCTTTAGGATAGGGTACTGAATTGTATCTTAACTGCAGCTAATAATGCGAATTTGGCAAAGAGAATATCTCCCGCAGGGAAGCTGCTACCATCAAATATTTGCCCTCATTAGACTCCCCTCTGGAAGCGCTTTCACTGCAAGCTGCAGATTCCCTCCTAACAGCAAGCTTTAGGATAGGGTACTGAATTGTAACTTACTTTCGCCTAATAATGCGATTTTGGCAAAGAGACTATTACTCGCAGGGAAGCTGCTGCCACCAAATGTTTGCCCTCATTAGACTCCCCTCTGGAAGCGCTTTCACTGCAAGCTGCAGATTCCCTCCTAACAGCAAGCTTTAGGATAGTGTACTGAATTGTAACTTACTTTCGCCTAATAATGCGATTTTGGCAAAGAGACTATCTCCCGCAGGGAAGCTGCTACCATCAAAAGTTTGCCCTCATTAGACTCTCCTCTGGAAGCGCTTTCACTGCAAGCTGCAGATTCCCTCCTAACAGCAAGCTTTAGGATAGGGTACTGAATTGTAACTTACTTTCGCCTAATAATGCGATTTTGGCAAAGAGAGTATCTCCCGCAGGGAAGCTACTACCATCAAGTGTTTGCCCTCATTAGACTCCCCTCTGGAAGCGCTTTCACTGCAAGCTGCAGATTCCCTCCTAACAGCAAGCTTTAGGATAGGGTACTGAATTGTAACTTAATTGCAGCTAAAAAGGCGATTTTGGCAAAGAGAATATCTCCCGCAGGGAAGCTGCTACCATCAAATGTTTGCCCTCATTAGACTCCCCTCTGGAAGCGCTTTCACTGCAAGCTGCAGATTCCCTCCTAACAGCAAGCTTTAGGATAGGGTACTGAATTGTAACTTAACTGCGGCTAATAAGGCGATTATGGCAAAGAGAATATCTCCCGCAGGGAAGCTGCTACCATCAAATGTTTGCCCTCATTAGACTCCCCTCTGGAAGCGCTTTCACTGCAAGCTGTAGATTCCCTCCTAACAGCAAGCTTTAGGATAGGGTACTGAATTGTAACTTACTTTCGCCTAATAATGCGATTTTGGCAAAGAGAGTATCTCCCGCAGGGAAGCTGCTACCATCAAATGTTTGCCCTCGTTAGACTCCCCTCTGGAAGCGCTTTCACTGCAAGCTGCAGATTCCCTCCTAACAGCAAGCTTTAGGATAGGGTACTGAATTCTAACATAACTGCGGCTAATAATGGGATTTTGGCAAAGAGAGCATCTCCCACAGGGAAGCTGCTACCATCAAATGTTTGCCCTCGTTAGACTCCCCTCTGGAAGCGCTTTCACTGCAAGCTGCAGATTCCCTCCTAACAGCAAGCTTTAGGATAGTGTACTGAATTGTAACTTACTTTCGCCTAATAATGCGATTTTGGAAAAGAAAGTATCTCCCGCAGGGAAGCTGCTACCATCAAATGCTGGCTCTAGTTAGATTCCTCTCTTGACGCACTTTCACTGCAAGCTGCAGATTCCCTCCTAACAGCTAGCTTTAGGATAGGGTACTGAATTGTAACTTACTTTCGCCTAATAATGCGATTTTGGCAAAGAGACTATCTCCCGCAAGGAAGCTGCTACCATCAAGTGTTTGCCCTCATTAGACTCCCCTCTGGAAGCGCTTTTACTGCAAGCTGCAGATTCCCTCCTAACAGCAAGCTGTAGGACACTGTACTGAACTGTAACTTACTTTCGCCTAAAAATGCGTTTTTAACAAAGAGAGTATCTCCCGCAGGGAAGCTGCTACCATCAAATGTTTGCCCTCATTAGACTCCCCTCTGGAAGCGCTTTCACTGCAAGCTGCAGATTCCCTCCTAACAGCAAGCTTTACGATAGTGTACTGAATTGTAACTTACTTTCGGCTAATAAGGCGTTTTTAGCAAAGAGAGTATATCCCACAGAGAAGCTGCTACCATCAAATGTTTGCCCTCGTTAGACTCCCCTCTGGAAGCGCTTTCACTGCAAGCTGCAGATTCCCTCCTAACAGCAAGCTTTAGGATAGGGTACTGAATTGTATCTTACTTTCGCCTAATAATGCGATTTTGGCAAAGAGAATATCTCCCGCAGGGAAGCTGCTACCATCAAATATTTGCCCTCATTAGACTCCCCTCTGGAAGCGCTTTCACTGCAAGCTGCAGATTCCCTCCTAACAGCAAGCTTTAGGATAGGGTACTGAATTGTAACTTACTTTCGCCTAGTAATGAGATTTTGGCAAAGAGAGTATCTCCCACAGGGAAGCTGCTACCATCAAATGTTTGCCCTCGTTAGACTCCCCTCTTGAAGCGCTTTCACTGCAAGCTGCAGATTCCCTCCTAACAGCAAGCTTTAGGATAGGGTACTGAATTGTAACTTAACTGAGGCTAATAAGGCGATTTTGGCAAAGAGACTATCTCCCGCAGGGAAGCTGCTACCGTCAAATGTTTGCCCTCATTAGACTCCCCTCTGGAAGCGCTTTCACTGCAAGCTTCAGATTCCTTCCTAACAGCAAGCTTTAGGATAGGGTACTGAATTGTAACTTACTTTCGCCTAATAATGCGATTTTGGCAAAGAGACTATAACTCGCAGGGAAGCTGCTGCCACCAAATGTTTGCCCTCATTAGACTCCCCTCTGGAAGCGCTTTCACTGCAAGCTGCAGATTCCCTCCTAACAGCAAGCTTTAGGATAGGGTACTGAATTGTAACTTAACTGCGGCTAATAAATCAAAATTGGAAAAGAGATTATCTCCCGCAGGGAAGCTGCTACCATCAAATGTTTGCCCTCGTTAGACTCCCCTCTGGAAGCGCTTTCACTGCAAGCTGCAGATTCCCTCCTAACAGCAAGCTTTAGGATAGGGTACTGAATTGTAACTTACTTTCGCCTAATAATGCGATTTTGGCAAAGAGACTATAACTCGCAGGGAAGCTGCTGCCACCAAATGTTTGCCCTCATTAGACTCCCCTCTGGAAGCGCTTTCACTGCAAGCTGCAGATTCCCTCCTAACAGCAAGCTTTAGGATAGGGTACTGAATTGTAACTTAACTGCGGCTAATAAGGCGATTTTGTCAAAGAGAATATCTCCCGCAGGGAAGCTGCTACAATTAAATGTTTGCCCTCATTAGACTCCCCTCTGGAAGCGCTTTCACTGCAAGCTGTAGATTCCCTCCTAACAGCAAGCTTTAGGATAGGGTACTGAATTGTAACTTACTTTCGCCTAATAATGCGATTTTGGCAAAGAGAGTATCTCCCGCAGGGAAGCTGCTACCATCAAATGTTTGCCCTCGTTAGACTCCCCTCTGGAAGCGCATTCACTGCAAGCTGCAGATTCCCTCCTAACAGCAAGCTTTAGGATAGGGTACTGAATTGTAGCTTACATTCGCCTAATAATGCGATTTTGGCAAAGAGACTATAACTCGCAGGGAAACTGCTGCCACCAAATGTTTGCCCTCATTAGAGTCCCCTCTGGAAGCGCTTTCACTGCAAGCTGCAGATTCCCTCCTAACAGCAAGCTTTAGGATAGGGTACTGAATTGTAACTTACTTTCGCCTAATAATGCGATTTTGGCAAAGAGACTATCTCCCGCAGGGAAGCTGCTACCATCAAATGTTTGCCCTCATTTGACTCCCCTCTGGAAGCGCTTTCACTGCAAGCTGCAGATTCCTTCCTAACAGCAAGCTTTAGGATAGGGTACTGAATTGTAACTTACTTTCGCCTAATAATGCGATTTTGGCAAAGAGAGTATCTCCCGCAGGGAAGCTGCTACCATCACATGTTTGCCCTCATTAGACTCCCCTCTGGAAGCGCTTTCACTGCAAGCTGCAGATTCCCTCCTAACAGCAAGCTTTAGGATAGGGTACTGAATTGTAACTTACTTTAGCATAATAGTGCGATTTTGGCAAAGAGAGTATCTCCCGCAGGGATGCTGCTACCATCAAATATTTGCCCTCATTAGACTCTCCTCTGGAAGCGCTTTCACTGCAAGCTGCAGATTCCCTCCTAACAGCAAGCTTTAGGATAGAGTACTGAATTGTAACTTACTGTCGCCTAATAATGCGATTTTGGCAAAGAGACTATTACTCGCAGGGAAGCTGCTGCCACCAAATGTTTGCCCTCATTAGACTCCCCTCTGGAAGCGCTTTCACTGCAAGCTGCAGATTCCCTCCTAACAGCAAGCTTTAGGATAGTGTACTGAATTGTAACTTACTTTCGCCTAATAATGCGATTTTGGCAAAGAGACTATCTCCCGCAGGGAAGCTGCTACCATCAAATGTTTGCCCTCATTAGACTCCCCTCTGGAAGCGCTTTCACTGCAAGCTGCAGATTCCCTCCTAACAGCAAGCTTTAGGATAGGGTACTGAATTGTAACTTACTTTCGCCTAATAATGCGATTTTGGCAAAGAGAGTATCTCCCGCAGGGAAGCTGCTACCATCAAATCTTTGCCCTCATTAGACTCCCCTCTGGAAGCGCTTTCACTGCAAGCTGCAGATTCCCTCCTAACAGCAAGCTTTAGGATAGGGTACTGAATTGTAACTTAATTGCAGCTAAAAAGGCGATTTTGGCAAAGAGAATATCTCCCGCAGGGAAGCTGCTACCATCAAATGTTTGCCCTCATTAGACTCCCCTCTGGAAGCGCTTTCACTGCAAGCTGCAGATTCCCTCCTAACAGCAAGCTTTAGGATAGGGTACTGAATTGTAACTTAACTGCGGCTAATAAGGCGATTATGGCAAAGAGAATATCTCCCGCAGGGAAGCTGCTACCATCAAATGTTTGCCCTCATTAGACTCCCCTCTGGAAGCGCTTTCACTTCAAGCTGTAGATTCCATCCTAACAGCAAGCTTTAGGATAGGGTACTGAATTGTAACTTACTTTCGCCTAATAATGCGATTTTGGCAAAGAGAGTATCTCCCGCAGGGAAGCTGCTACCATCAAATGTTTGCCCTCGTTAGACTCCCCTCTGGAAGCGCTTTCACTGCAAGCTGCAGATTCCCTCCTAACAGCAAGCTTTAGGATAGGGTACTGAATTGTAACTTACTTTCGCCTAATAATGCGATTTTGGCAAAGAGACTATAACTCGCAGGGAAGCTGCTGCCACCAAATGTTTGCCCTCATTAGAGTCCCCTCTGGAAGCGCTTTCACTGCAAGCTGCAGATTCCCTCCTAACAGCAAGCTTTAGGATAGGGTACTGAATTGTAACTTACTTTCGGCTAATAATGCGATCATGGAAAAGAGACTATCTCCCGCAGGGAAGCTGCTACCATCAAATGTTTGCCCTCATTAGACTCCCCTCTGGAAGCGCTTTCACTGCAAGCTGCAGATTCCCTCCTAACAGCAAGCTTTAGGATAGGGTACTGAATTGTATCTTACTTTCGCCTAATGATGCGATTTTGGCAAAGAGAGTATCTCCCGCAGGGAAGCTGCTACCATCAAATGTTTGCCCTCGTTAGACTCCCCTCTGGAAGCGCTTTCACTGCAAGCTGCAGATTCCCTCCTAACAGCAAGCTTTAGGATAGGGTACTGAATTGTAACTTACTTTCGCCTAATAATGCGATTTTGGCAAAGAGAGTATCTCCCGCAGGGAAGCTGCTACCATCAAATGTTTGCCCTCATTAGACTCCCCTCTGGAAGCGCTTTCACTGCAAGCTGCAGATTCCCTCCTAACAGCAAGCTTTAGGATAGGGTACTGAATTGTAACTTACTTTCGCCTAATAATGCGATTTTGGCAAAGAGAGTATCTCCCGCAGGGAAGCTGCTACCATCAAATGTTTGCCCTTGTTAGACTCCCCTCTGGAAGCGCTTTCACTGCAAGCTGCAGAATCCCTCCTAACAGCAAGCTTTAGGATAGGGTACTGAATTGTAACTTACTTTCGCCTAATAATGCGATTTTGGCAAAGAGAGTATCTCCCGCAGGGAAGCTGCTACCATCAAATCTTTGCCCTCATTAGAACCCCCTCTGGAAGCGCTTTCTCTGCAAGCTGCAGATTCCCTCCTAACAGCAAGTTTATGATAGGGTACGGAATTGTAACTTACTTTCGCCTAAAAATGCGATTTTGGCAAAGAAATTATCTCCCGCAGGGAAGCTGCTACCATCAAATCTTTGCCCTCATTAGAATCCCCTCTGGAAGCGCTTTCTCTGCAAGCTGCAGATTCCCTCCTAACAGCAAGTTTATGATAGGGTACGGAATTGTAACTTACTTTCGCCTAATAAGGCTATTTTCAAAAAGAGTATCTCCTGCAGGGAAGCTGATACTATCAAATGTTTGCCCTCATTAGACTCCCCTCTGGAAGCACTTTCACTGCAAGCTGCAGATTCCCTCCTAACAGCAAGCTTTAGGATAGGGTACTGAATTGTAACTTACTTCCGCCTAATAAGGCGATTTTGGCAAAGAGAGTATCTCCCGCAGGGAAGCTGCTACCATCAAATGTTTGCCCTCGTTAGACTCCCCTCTGGAAGCGCTTTCACTGCAAGCTGCAGATTCCCTCCTAACAGCAAGCTTTAGGATAGGGTCCTGAATTGTAACTTAACTGCATCTAATAAGGCGATTTTGGGAAAGAGAATATCTCCCGCAGGGAAGCTGCTACCATCAAATGTTTGCCCTCATTAGACTCCCCTCTGGAAGCGCTTTCACTGCAAGCTGCAGATTCCCTCCTAACAGCAAGCTTTAGGATAGGGTACTGAATTGTAACTTAACTGCGGCTAATACTGCGATTTTGGCAAAGAGAGTATCTCCCGCAGGGAAGCTGCTACCATCAAATGTTTGCCCTCATTAGACTCCCCTCTGGAAGCGCTTTCACTGCAAGCTGCAGATTCCCTCCTAACAGCAAGCTTTAGGATAGGGTACTGAATTGTAACTTAACTGCGTCTAATAAGGCGATTATGGCAAAGAGAGTATCTCCCGCAGGGAAGCTGCTACCATCAAATGTTTGCCCTCATTACACTCCCCTCTGGAAGCGCTTTCACTGCAAGCTGCAGATTCCCTCCTAACAGCAATCTTTAGGATAGGGTACTGAATTGTAACTTAACTGCGGCTAATAAGGCGATATTGGAAAAGAGAGTATCTCCCGCAGGGAAGCTGCTACCATCAAATGTTTGCCCTCATTAGACTCCCCTCTGGAAGCGCTTTCACTGCAAGCTGCAGATTCCCTCCTAACAGCAAGCTTTAGGATAGGGTACTGAATTGTAACTTACTTTCGCCTAATAATGCGATTTTGGCAAAGAGAGTATATCCCGCAGGGAAGCTGCTACCATCAAATGTTTGCCCTCATTAGACTCCCCTCTGGAAGCGCTTTCACTGCAAGCTGCAGATTCCCTCCTAACAGCAAGTTTATGATAGGGTACGGAATTGTAACTTACTTTCGCTTAATAAGGCGAATTTCGAAAAGAGTATCTCCTGCAGGGAAGCTGATACTATCAAATGTTTGCCCTCGTTAGACTCCCCTCTGGAAGCACTTTCACTGCAAGCTGCAGATTCCCTCCTAACAGCAAGCTTTACGATAGTGTACTGAATTGTAACTTACTTTCGCCTAATAAGGCGATTTTGGCAAAGAGAGTATCTCCCGCAGGGAAGCTGCTACCATCAAATGTTTGCCCTCATTAGACTCCCCTCTGGAAGCGCTTTCTCTGCAAGCTGCAGATTCCCTCCTAACAGCAAGCTTTAGGATAGGGTACTGAATTGTAACTTAACTGCGGATAATAAGGCGATTTTGGCAAAGAGATTATCTCCCGCAGGGAAGCTGCTACCATCAAATGTTTGCCCTCGTTAGACTCCCCTCTGGAAGCGCTTTCACTGCAAGCTGCAGATTCCCTCCTAACAGCAAGCTTTAGGATAGGGTACTGAATTGAAACTTACTTTCGCCTAATAATGCGATTTTGGCAAAGAGAGTATCTCCCGCAGGGAAGCTGCTACCATCAAATGTTTGCCCTCATTAGACTCCCCTCTGGAAGCGCTTTGACTGCAAGCTGCAGATTCCCTCCTAACAGCAAGCTTTAGGATAGTGTACTGAATTGTAACTTACTTTCGCCTAATAATGCGATTTTGGCAAAGAGAGTATCTCCCGCAGGGAAGCTGCTACCATCAAATGTTTGCCCTCATTAGAATCCCCTCTGGAAGCGCTTTCTCTGCAAGCTGCAGATTCCCTCCTAACAGCAAGCTTTAGGATAGGGTACTGAATTGTAACTTACTTTCGCCTAATAATGCGGTTTTCGAAAAGAGAGTATATCCCGCAGGGAAGCTGCTACCATCAAATGTTTGCCCTCATTAGACTCCCCTCTGGAAGCGCTTTCACTGCAAGCTGCAGATTCCCTCCTAACAGCAAGCTTTAGGATAGGGTACTGAATTGTAACTTACTTTCGCCTAATAATGCGATTTTGGCAAAGAGAGTATATCCCGCAGGGAAGCTGCTACCATCAAATGTTTGCCCTCATTAGACTCCCCTCTGGAAGCGCTTTCACTGTAAGCTGCAGATTCCCTCCTAACAGCAAGTTTATGATAGGGTACGGAATTGTAACTTACTTTCGCCTAATAAGGCGATTTTCGAAAAGAGTATCTCCTTCAGGGAAGCTGCTACTATCAAATGTTTGCCCTCATTAGACTCCCCTCTGGAAGCGCTTTCACTGCAAGCTGCAGATTCCCTCCTAACAGCGAGCTTTAGGATAGGGTCCTGAATTGTAACTTAACTGCAACTAATAAGGCGATTTTGGGAAAGAGAATATCTCCCGCAGGGAAGCTGCTACCATCAAATGTTTGCCGTCATTAGACTCCCCTCTGGAAGCATTTTCACTGCAAGCTGCAGATTCCCTCCTAACAGCAAGCTTTAGGATAGGGTACTGAATTGTAACTTAGTTTCGGCTAATAAGGCGATATTGGCAAAGAGAGTATCTCCCGCAGGGAAGCTGCTACCATCAAATATTTGCCCTCATTAGACTCTCCTCTGGAAGCGCTTTCACTGCAAGCTGCAGATTCCCTCCTAACAGCTAGCTTTACGATAGGGTACTGAATTGTATCTTACTTTCGCCTAAAAATGCGATTTTGGAAAAGAGAATATCTCCCGCAGGGAAGCTGCTACCATCAAATGTTTGCCCTCATTAGACTCCCCTCTGGAAGCGCTTTCACTGCAAGCTGCAGATTCCCTCCTAACAGCAAGCTTTAGGATAGGTTACTGAATTGTAACTTAATTTCGCCTAATAATGCGATTTTGGCAAAGAGAGTATCTCCCGCAGGGAAGCTGCTACCATCAAATGTTTGCCCTCATTAGACTCCCACTTGGAAGCACTTTGACTGCAAGCTGCAGATTCCCTCCTAACAGCAAGCTTTAGTTTAGGGTACTGAATTGTAACTTAACTGCGGCTAATAATGAGATTTTGGCAAAGAGAGTATCTCCCACAGGGAAGCTGCTACCATCAAATGTTTGCCCTCGTTAGACTCCCCTCTGGAAGCGCTTTCACTGCAAGCTGCAGATTCCCTCCTAACAGCAAGCTTTAGGATAGGGTACTGAATTGTAACTTAACTGCGGATAATAAGGCGATTTTGGCAAAGAGATTATCTCCCGCAGGGAAGCTGCTACCATCAAATGTTTGCCCTCGTTAGACTCCCCTCTGGAAGCGCTTTCACTGCAAGCTGCAGATTCCCTCCTAACAGCAAGCTTTAGGATAGGGTACTGAATTGTAACTTACATTCGCCTAATAATGCGATTTTGGCAAAGAGAGTATCTCCCGCAGGGAAGCTGCTACCATCAAATGTTTGCCCTCATTAGACTCCCCTCTGGAAGCGCTTTCACTGCAAGCTGCAGATTCCCTCCTAACAGCAAGGTTTAGGATAGGGTACTGAATTGTAACTTACTTTCGCCTAATAATGCGATTTTGGCAAAGAGAGTATCTCCCGCAGGGAAGCTGCTACCATCAAATGTTTGCCCTCATTAGACTCCCCTCTGGAAGCGCTTTCACTGCAAGCTGCAGATTCCCTCCTAACAGCAAGCTTTAGGATAGAGTACTGAATTGTAACTTACTTTCGCCTAATAATGCGATTTTGGCAAAGAGAGTATCTCCCGCAGGGAAGCTGCTACCATCAAATGTTTGCCCTCGTTAGACTCCCCTCTGGAAGCGCTTTCACTGCAAGCTGCAGATTCCTTCCTAACAGCAAGCTTTAGGATAGGGTACTGAATTGTAACTTACTTTCGCCTAATAATGCGATTTTGGCAAAGAGACTATCTCCCGCAAGGAAGCTGCTACCATCAAGTGTTTGCCCTCATTAGACTCCCCTCTGGAAGCGCTTTTACTGCAAGCTGCAGATTCCCTCCTAACAGCAAGCTGTAGGAGACTGTACTGAACTGTAACTTACTTTCGCCTAAAAATGCGTTTTTAACAAAGAGAGTATCTCCCGCAGGGAAGCTGCTACCATCAAATGTTTGCCCTCATTAGACTCCCCTCTGGAAGCGCTTTCACTGCAAGCTGCAGATTCCCTCCTAACAGCAAGCTTTACGATAGGGTACTGAATTGTAACTTACTTTCGCCTAATAAGGCTTTTTTAGCAAAGAGAGCATCTCCCACAGGGAAGCTGCTACCATCAAATGTTTGCCCTCGTTAGACTCCCCTCTGGAAGCGCTTTCACTGCAAGCTGCAGATTCCCTCCTAACAGCAAGCTTTAGGATAGGGTACTGAATTGTAACTTACTTTCGCCTAATAATGCGATTTTGGCAAAGAGAGTATCTCCCGCAAGGAAGCTGCTACCATCAAGTGTTTGCCCTCATTAGACTCCCCTCTGGAAGCGCTTTCACTGCAAGCTGCAGATTCCCTCCTAACAGCAAGCTTTAGGATAGGGTACTGAATTGTAACTTACTTTCGCCTAATAAGGCGTTTTTAGCAAAGAGAGCATCTCCCACAGGGAAGCTGCTACCATCAAATGTTTGCCCTCGTTAGACTCCCCTCTGGAAGCGCTTTCACTGCAAGCTGCAGATTCCCTCCTAACAGCAATCTTTAGGATAGGGTACTGAATTGTAACTTACTTTCGCCTAATAAGGCGTTTTTAGCAAAGAGAGCATCTCCCACAGGGAAGCTGCTACCATCAAATGTTTGCCCTCGTTAGACTCCCCTCTGGAAGCGCTTTCACTGCAAGCTGCAGATTCCCTCCTAACAGCAAGCTTTAGGATAGGGTACTGAATTGTAACTTACTTTCGCCTAATAATGCGATTATGGCAAAGAGAGTATCTCCCGCAGGGAAGCTGCTACCATCAAATCTTTGCCCTCATTAGACTCCCCTCTGGAAGCGCTTTCACTGCAAGCTGCAGATTCCCTCCTAACAGCAATCTTTAGGATAGGGTACTGAATTCTAACATAACTGCGGCTAATAATGGGATTATGGCAAAGAGAGTATCTCCCGCAGGGAAGCTGCTACCATCAAATGTTTGCCCTCATTAGACTCCCCTCTGGAAGCGCTTTCACTGCAAGCTGCAGATTCCCTCCTAACAGCAAGCTTTAGGATAGGGTACTGAATTGTAACTTACTTTCGCCTAATAATGCGATTATGGCAAAGAGAGTATCTCCCGCAGGGAAGCTGCTACCATCAAATGTTTGCCCTCATTAGACTCCCCTCTGGAAGCGCTTTCACTGCAAGCTGCAGATTCCCTCCTAACAGCAAGCTTTAGGATAGAGTACTGAATTGTAACTTACTTTCGCCTAATAATGCGATTTTGGCAAAGAGAGTATCTCCCGCAGGGAAGCTGCTACCATCAAATGTTTGCCCTTGTTAGACTCCCCTCTGGAAGCGCTTTCACTGCAAGCTGCAGATTCCCTCCTAACAGCAAGCTTTAGGATAGGGTACTGAATTCTAACATAACTGCGGCTAATAATGGGATTTTGGCAAAGAGAGCATCTCCCACAGGGAAGCTGCTACCATCAAATATTTGCCCTCGTTAGACTCCCCTCTGGAAGCGCTTTCACTGCAAGCTGCAGATTCCCTCCTAACAGCAAGCTTTAGGATAGTGTACTGAATTGTAACTTACTTTCGCCTAATAATGCGATTTTGGAAAAGAAAGTATCTCCCGCAGGGAAGCTGCTACCATCAAATGTTTGCCCTCATTAGACTCCCCTCTGGAAGCGCTTTCTCTGCAAGCTTCAGATTCCCTCCTAACAGCTAGCTTTAGGATAAGGTACTGAATTGTAACTTACTTTCGCCTAATAATGCGATTTTGGAAAAGAGACTATCTCCCACAGGGAAGCTGCTACCATCAAATGCTGGCTCTCGTTAGATTCCTCTCTTGACGCACTTTCACTGCAAGCTGCAGATTCCCTCCTAACAGCAAGCTTTAGGATAGGGTACTGAATTGTAACTTACTTTCGCCTAATAATGCGATTCTGGCAAAGAGAGTATCTCCCGCAGGGAAGCTGCTACCATCAAATGTTTGCCCTCATTAGACTCCCCTCTGGAAGCGCTTTCACTGCAAGCTGCAGATTCCCTCCTAACAGCAAGATTTAGGATAGGGTACTGAATTGTATCTTAACTGCAGCTAATAATGCGATTTTGGCAAAGAGAGTATCTCCCGCAGGGAAGCTGCTACCATCAAATGTTTGCCCTCATTAGACTCCCCTCTGGAAGCGCTTTCACTGCAAGCTGCAGATTCCCTCCTAACAGCAAGCTTTAGGATAGGGTACTGAATTGTATCTTAACTGCAGCTAATAATGCGATTTTGGCAAAGAGAATATCTCCCGCAGGGAAGCTGCTACCATCAAGTGTTTGCCCTCATTAGACTCCCCTCTGGAAGCGCTTTCACTGCAAGCTGCAGATTCCCTCCTAACAGCAAGCTTTAGGATAGGGTACTGAATTGTAACTTACTTTCGCCTAATAATGTGATTTTGGCAAAGAGAGTATCTCCCGCAGGGAAGCTGCTACCATCAAATGTTTGCCCTCGTTAGACTCCCCTCTGGAAGCGCTTTCTCTACAAGCTGCAGATTCCCTCCTAACAGCAAGCTTTAGGATAGGGTACTGAATTGTAACATAACTGCGGTTAATATGGCGATATTGGAAAAGAGATTATCTCCCGCAGGGAATCTGCTACCATCAAATGTTTGCCCTCGTTAGACTCCCCTCTGGAAGCGCTTTCACTGCAAGCTGCAGATTCCCTCCTAACAGCAAGCTTTAGGATAGGGTACTGAATTGAAACTTACTTTCGCCTAATAAATCGATTTTGGCAAAGAGAGTATCTCCCGCAAGGAAGCTGCTACCATCAAGTGTTTGCCCTCATTAGACTCCCCTCTGGAAGCGCTTTTACTGCAAGCTGCAGATTCCCTCCTAACAGCAAGCTGTATGACACTGTACTGAACTGTAACTTACTTTCGCCTAAAAATGCGTTTTTAACAAAGAGAGTATCTCCCGCAGGGAAGCTGCTACCATCAAATGTTTGCCCTCGTTAGACTCCCCTCTGGAAGCGCTTTCACTGCAAGCTGCAGATTCCCTCCTAACAGCAAGCTTTAGGATAGGGTACTGAATTGTAACTTACTTTCGCCTAATAATGCGATTATGGCAAAGAGAGTATCTCCCGCAGGGAAGCTGCTACCATCAAATCTTTGCCCTCATTAGACTCCCCTCTGGAAGCGCTTTCACTGCAAGCTGCAGATTCCCTCCTAACAGCAATCTTTAGGATAGGGTACTGAATTCTAACATAACTGCGGCTAATAATGGGATTATGGCAAAGAGAGTATCTCCCGCAGGGAAGCTGCTACCATCAAATGTTTGCCCTCATTAGACTCCCCTCTGGAAGCGCTTTCACTGCAAGCTGCAGATTCCCTCCTAACAGCAAGCTTTAGGATAGGGTACTGAATTGTAACTTACTTTCGCCTAATAATGCGATTATGGCAAAGAGAGTATCTCCCGCAGGGAAGCTGCTACCATCAAATGTTTGCCCTCATTAGACTCCCCTCTGGAAGCGCTTTCACTGCAAGCTGCAGATTCCCTCCTAACAGCAAGCTTTAGGATAGAGTACTGAATTGTAACTTACTTTCGCCTAATAATGCGATTTTGGCAAAGAGAGTATCTCCCGCAGGGAAGCTGCTACCATCAAATGTTTGCCCTTGTTAGACTCCCCTCTGGAAGCGCTTTCACTGCAAGCTGCAGATTCCCTCCTAACAGCAAGCTTTAGGATAGGGTACTGAATTCTAACATAACTGCGGCTAATAATGGGATTTTGGCAAAGAGAGCATCTCCCACAGGGAAGCTGCTACCATCAAATGTTTGCCCTCGTTAGACTCCCCTCTGGAAGCGCTTTCACTGCAAGCTGCAGATTCCCTCCTAACAGCAAGCTTTAGGATAGTGTACTGAATTGTAACTTACTTTCGCCTAATAATGCGATTTTGGAAAAGAAAGTATCTCCCGCAGGGAAGCTGCTACCATCAAATGTTTGCCCTCATTAGACTCCCCTCTGGAAGCGCTTTCTCTGCAAGCTTCAGATTCCCTCCTAACAGCTAGCTTTAGGATAAGGTACTGAATTGTAACTTACTTTCGCCTAATAATGCGATTTTGGAAAAGAGACTATCTCCCACAGGGAAGCTGCTACCATCAAATGCTGGCTCTCGTTAGATTCCTCTCTTGACGCACTTTCACTGCAAGCTGCAGATTCCCTCCTAACAGCAAGCTTTAGGATAGGGTACTGAATTGTAACTTACTTTCGCCTAATAATGCGATTCTGGCAAAGAGAGTATCTCCCGCAGGGAAGCTGCTACCATCAAATGTTTGCCCTCATTAGACTCCCCTCTGGAAGCGCTTTCACTGCAAGCTGCAGATTCCCTCCTAACAGCAATATTTAGGATAGGGTACTGAATTGTATCTTAACTGCAGCTAATAATGCGATTTTGGCAAAGAGAGTATCTCCCGCAGGGAAGCTGCTACCATCAAATGTTTGCCCTCATTAGACTCCCCTCTGGAAGCGCTTTCACTGCAAGCTGCAGATTCCCTCCTAACAGCAAGCTTTAGGATAGGGTACTGAATTGTATCTTAACTGCAGCTAATAATGCGATTTTGGCAAAGAGAATATCTCCCGCAGGGAAGCTGCTACCATCAAGTGTTTGCCCTCATTAGACTCCCCTCTGGAAGCGCTTTCACTGCAAGCTGCAGATTCCCTCCTAACAGCAAGCTTTAGGATAGGGTACTGAATTGTAACTTACTTTCGCCTAATAATGTGATTTTGGCAAAGAGAGTATCTCCCGCAGGGAAGCTGCTACCATCAAATGTTTGCCCTCGTTAGACTCCCCTCTGGAAGCGCTTTCTCTACAAGCTGCAGATTCCCTCCTAACAGCAAGCTTTAGGATAGGGTACTGAATTGTAACATAACTGCGGTTAATATGGCGATATTGGAAAAGAGATTATCTCCCGCAGGGAATCTGCTACCATCAAATGTTTGCCCTCGTTAGACTCCCCTCTGGAAGCGCTTTCACTGCAAGCTGCAGATTCCCTCCTAACAGCAAGCTTTAGGATAGGGTACTGAATTGAAACTTACTTTCGCCTAATAAATCGATTTTGGCAAAGAGAGTATCTCCCGCAAGGAAGCTGCTACCATCAAGTGTTTGCCCTCATTAGACTCCCCTCTGGAAGCGCTTTTACTGCAAGCTGCAGATTCCCTCCTAACAGCAAGCTGTATGACACTGTACTGAACTGTAACTTACTTTCGCCTAAAAATGCGTTTTTAACAAAGAGAGTATCTCCCGCAGGGAAGCTGCTACCATCAAATGTTTGCCCTCATTAGACTCCCCTCTGGAAGCGCTTTCACTGCAAGCTGCAGATTCCCTCCTAACAGCAAGCTTTAGGATAGGGTACTGAATTGTAACTTATCTGCGGCTAATAAGGCGCTTTTGGGAAAGAGAATATCTCCCGCAGGGAAGCTGCTACCATCAAATGTTTGCCCTCATTAGACTCCCCTCTGGAAGCGCTTTCACTGCAAGCTGCAGATTCCCTCCTAACAGCAAGCTTTAGGATAGGGTACTGAATTGTAACTTAATTTCGCCTAATAATGCGATTTTGGCAAAGAGAGTATCTCCCGCAGGGAAGCTGCTACCATCAAATGTTTGCCCTCATTAGACTCCCCTCTGGAAGCACTTTGACTGCAAGCTGCAGATTCCCTCCTAACAGCAAGCTTTAGGATAGTGTACTGAATTGTAACTTAACTGCGGCTAATAAGGCGCTTTTGAGAAAGAGAATATCTCCCGCAGGGAAGCTGCTACCATCAAATGTTTGCCCTCATTAGACTCCCCTCTGGAAGCGCTTTCACTGCAAGCTGCAGATTCCCTCCTAACAGCAAGCTTTAGGATAGTCTACTGAATTGTAACTTACTTTCGCCTAATAATGCGATTTTGGAAAAGAAAGTATCTCCCGCAGGGAAGCTGCTACCATCAAATGTTTGCCCTCATTAGACTCCCCTCTGGAAGCGCTTTCTCTGCAAGCTTCAGATTCCCTCCTAACAGCTAGCTTTAGGATAGGGTACTGAATTGTAACTTACTTTCGCCTAATAATGCGATTCTGGCAAAGAGAGTATCTCCCGCAGGGAAGCTGCTACCATCAAATGTTTGCCCTCATTAGACTCCCCTCTGGAAGCGCTTTCACTGCAAGCTGCATATTCCCTCCTAACAGCAAGATTTAGGATAGGGTACTGAATTGTATCTTAACTGCAGCTAATAATGCGATTTTGGCAAAGAGAGTATCTCCCGCAGGGAAGCTGCTACCATCAAATGTTTGCCCTCATTAGACTCCCCTCTGGAAGCGCTTTCACTGCAAGCTGCAGATTCCCTCCTAACAGCAAGCTTTAGTATAGGGTACTGAATTGTATCTTAACTGCAGCTAATAATGCGATTTTGGCAAAGAGAATATCTCCCGCAGGGAAGCTGCTACCATCAAGTGTTTGCCCTCATTAGACTCCCCTCTGGAAGCGCTTTCACTGCAAGCTGCAGATTCCCTCCTAACAGCAAGCTTTAGGATAGGGTACTGAATTGTAACTTACTTTCGCCTAATAATGTGATTTTGGCAAAGAGAGTATCTCCCGCAGGGAAGCTGCTACCATCAAATGTTTGCCCTCGTTAGACTCCCCTCTGGAAGCGCTTTCTCTACAAGCTGCAGATTCCCTCCTAACAGCAAGCTTTAGGATAGGGTACTGAATTGTAACATAACTGCGGCTAATAAGGCGATATTGGAAAAGAGATTATCTCCCACAGGGAATCTGCTACCATCAAATGTTTGCCCTCTTTAGACTCCCCTCTGGAAGCGCTTTCACTGCAAGCTGCAGATTCCCTCCTAACAGCAAGCTTTACGATAGGGTACTGAATTGTAACTTACTTTCGCCTAATAAGTCGTTTTTATCAAAGAGAGTATCTCCCACAGAGAAGCTGCTACCATCAAATGTTTGCCCTCGTTAGACTCCCCTCTGGAAGCGCTTTCACTGCAAGCTGCAGATTCCCTCCTAACAGCAAGCTTTAGGATAGGGTACTGAATTGAAACTTACTTTCGCCTAATAATGCGATTTTGGCAAAGAGAGTATCTCCCGAAGGGAAGCTGCTACCATCAAATGTTTGCCCTCATTAGACTCCCCTCTGGAAGTGCTTTCACTGCAAGCTGCAGATTCCCTCCTAACAGCAAGCTTTAGGATAGGGTACTGAATTGTAACTTACTTTCGCCTAATAATGCGATTTTGGAAAAGAGAGTATCTCCCGCAGGGAAGCTGCTACCATCAAATGTTTGCCCTCATTAGACTCCCCTCGTGAAGCGCTTTCACTGCAAGCTGCAGATTCCCTCCTAACAGCAAGCTTTAGGATAGGGTACTGAATTGTATCTTAATTTCGCCTAATAAAGCGATTTTGGCAAAGAGAGTATCTCCCGCAGGGAAGCTGCTACCATCAAATGTTTGCCCTCATTAGACTCCCCTCTGGAAGCACTTTGACTGCAAGCTGCAGATTCCCTCCTAACAGCAAGCTTTAGGATAGGGTACTGAATTGTAACTTAACTGCGGCTAATAAGGCGCTTTTGGGAAAGAGAATATCTCCCGCAGGGAAGCTGCTACCATCAAATGTTTGCCCTCATTAGACTCCCCTCTGGAAGCGCTTTCACTGCAAGCTGCAGATTCCCTCCTAACAGCAAGCTTTAGGATAGGGTACTGAATTGTATCTTACTTTCGCCTAATAATGCGATTTTGGCAAAGAGATTATCTCCCGCAGGGAAGCTGCTACCATCAAATGTTTGCCCTCGTTAGACTCCCCTCTGGAAGCGCTTTCACTGCAAGCTGCAGATTCCCTCCTAACAGCAAGCTTTAGGATAGGGTACTGAATTGAAACTTACTTTCGCCTAATAAATCGATTTTGGCAAAGAGAGTATCTCCCGCAAGGAAGCTGCTACCATCAAGTGTTTGCCCTCATTAGACTCCCCTCTGGAAGCGCTTTTACTGCAAGCTGCAGATTCCCTCCTAACAGCAAGCTGTATGACACTGTACTGAACTGTAACTTACTTTCGCCTAAAAATGCGTTTTTAACAAAGAGAGTATCTCCCGCAGGGAAGCTGCTACCATCAAATGTTTGCCCTCATTAGACTCCCCTCTGGAAGCGCTTTCACTGCAAGCTGCAGATTCCCTCCTAACAGCAAGCTTTAGGATAGGGTACTGAATTGTAACTTATCTGCGGCTAATAAGGCGCTTTTGGGAAAGAGAATATCTCCCGCAGGGAAGCTGCTACCATCAAATGTTTGCCCTCATTAGACTCCCCTCTGGAAGCGCTTTCACTGCAAGCTGCAGATTCCCTCCTAACAGCAAGCTTTAGGATAGGGTACTGAATTGTAACTTAATTTCGCCTAATAATGCGATTTTGGCAAAGAGAGTATCTCCCGCAGGGAAGCTGCTACCATCAAATGTTTGCCCTCATTAGACTCCCCTCTGGAAGCACTTTGACTGCAAGCTGCAGATTCCCTCCTAACAGCAAGCTTTAGGATAGTGTACTGAATTGTAACTTAACTGCGGCTAATAAGGCGCTTTTGGGAAAGAGAATATCTCCCGCAGGGAAGCTGCTACCATCAAATGTTTGCCCTCATTAGACTCCCCTCTGGAAGCGCTTTCACTGCAAGCTGCAGATTCCCTCCTAACAGCAAGCTTTAGGATAGGGTACTGAATTGTATCTTACTTTCGCCTAATAATGCGATTTTGGCAAAGAGAGTATCTCCCACAGGGAAGCTGCTACCATCAAATGTTTGCCCTCGTTAGACTCCCCTCTGGAAGCGCTTTCACTGCAAGCTGCAGATTCCCTCCTAACAGCAAGCTTTAGGATAGTGTACTGAATTGTAACTTAACTGCGGCTAATAAGGTGATTTTGGCAAAGAGATTATCTCCCGCAGGGAAGCTGCTACCATCAAATATTTGCCCTCGTTAGACTCCCCTCTGGAAGCGCTTTCACTGCAAGCTGCAGATTCCCTCCTAACAGCAAGCTTTAGGATAGGGTACTGAATTGAAACTTACTTTCGCCTAATAATGCGATTTTGGCAAAGAGAGTATCTCCCGCAGGGAAGCTGCTACCATCAAATCTTTGCCCTCATTAGACTCCCCTCTGGAAGCGCTTTCACTGCAAGCTGCAGATTCCCTCCTAACAGCAAGCTTTAGGATAGAGTACTGAATTGTAACTTACTTTCGTCTAATAATGCGATTTTGGCAAAGAGAGTATCTCCCGCAGGGAAGCTGCTACCATCAAATGTTTGCCCTCGTTAGACTCCCCTCTGGAAGCGCTTTCACTGCAAGCTGCAGATTCCCTCCTAACAGCAAGCTTTAGGATAGGGTACTGAATTGTAACTTACTTTCGCCTAATAACGCGATTTTGGCAAAGAGAGTATCTCCCGCAGGGAAGCTGCTACCATCAAATGTTTGCCCTCGTTAGACTCCCCTCTGGAAGCGCTTTTACTGCAAGCTGCAGATTCCCTCCTAACAGCAAGCTGTATGACACTGTACTGAACTGTAACTTACTTTCGCCTAAAAATGCGTTTTTATCAAAGAGAGTATCTCCCGCAGGGAAGCTGCTACCATCAAATGTTTGCCCTCATTAGACTCCCCTCTGGAAGCGCTTTCACTGCAAGCTGCAGATTCCCTCCTAACAGCAAGCTTTACGATAGGGTACTGAATTGTAACTTACTTTCGGCTAATAAGGCGTTTTTAGCAAAGAGAGTATATCCCACAGAGAAGCTGCTACCATCAAATGTTTTCCCTCATTAGACTCCCCTCTGGAAGCGCTTTCACTGCAAGCTGCAGATTCCCTCCTAACAGCAAGCTTTAGGATAGGGTACTGAATTGTAACTTAACTGCGGCTCATAAGGCGATTTTGGCAAAGAGAGTATCTCCCGCAAGGAAGCTGCTACCATCAAGTGTTTGCCCTCATTAGACTCCCCTCTGGAAGCGCTTTTACTGCAAGCTGCAGATTCCCTCCTAACAGCAAGCTGTATGACACTGTACTGAACTGTAACTTACTTTCGCCTAAATTGCGTTTTTAACAAAGAGAGTATCTCCCGCAGGGAAGCTGCTACCATCAAATGTTTGCCCTCATTAGACTCCCCTCTGGAAGCACTTTCACTGCAAGCTGCAGATTCCCTCCTAACAGCAAGCTTTACGATAGGGTACTGAATTGTAACTTACTTTCGGCTAATAAGGCGTTTTTAGCAAAGAGAGTATATCCCACAGAGAAGCTGCTACCATCAAATGTTTGCCCTCATTAGACTCCCCTCTGGAAGCGCTTTCACTGCAAGCTGCAGATTCCCTCCTAACAGCAAGCTTTAGGATAGGGTACTGAATTGAAACTTACTTTCGCCTAATAATGCGATTTTGGCAAAGAGAGTATCTCCCGCAGGGAAGCTGCTACCATCAAATCTTTGCCCTCATTAGACTCCCCTCTGGAAGCGCTTTCACTGCAAGCTGCAGATTCCCTCCTAACAGCAAGCTTTAGGATAGAGTACTAAATTGTAACTTACTTTCGCCTAATAATGCGATTTTGGCAAAGAGAGTATCTCCCGCAGGGAAGCTGCTACCATCAAATGTTTGCCCTCGTTAGACTCCCCTCTGGAAGCGCTTTCACTGCAAGCTGCAGATTCCCTCCTAACAGCAAGCTTTAGGATAGGGTACTGAATTGTAACTTACTTTCGCCTAATAATGCGATTTTGGCAAAGAGAGTATCTCCCGCAGGGAAGCTGCTACCATCAAATGTTTGCCCTCGTTAGACTCCCCTCTGGAAGCGCTTTTACTGCAAGCTGCAGATTCCCTCCTAACAGCAAGCTGTATGACACTGTACTGAACTGTAACTTACTTTCGCTAAAAATGCGTTTTTAACAAAGAGAGTATCTCCCTCAGGGAAGCTGCTACCATCAAATGTTTGCCCTCATTAGACTCCCCTCTGGAAGCGCTTTCACTGCAAGCTGCAGATTCCCTCCTAACAGCAAGCTTTACGATAGGGTACTGAATTGTAACTTACTTTCGGCTAATAAGGCGTTTTTAGCAAAGAGAGTATATCCCACAGAGAAGCTGCTACCATCAAATGTTTGCCCTCATTAGACTCCCCTCTGGAAGCGCTTTCACTGCAAGCTGCAGATTCCCTCCTAACAGCAAGCTTTAGGATAGGGTACTGAATTGTAACTTAATTTCGCCTAATAATGCGATTTTGGCAAAGAGAGTATCTCCCGCAGGGAAGCTGCTACCATCAAATGTTTGCCCTCTTTAGACTCCCCTCTGGATGCGCTTTCACTGCAAGCTGCAGATTCCCTCCTAACAGCAAGCTTTAGGATAGGGTACTGAATTGTAACTTACTTTCGCCTAATAATGCGATTTTGGCAAAGAGAGTATCTCCCGCAAGGAAGCTGCTACCATCAAGTGTTTGCCCTCATTAGACTCCCCTCTGGAAGCGCTTTTACTGCAAGCTGCAGATTCCCTCCTAACAGCAAGCTGTATGACACTGTACTGAACTGTAACTTACTTTCGCCTAAATTGCGTTTTTAACAAAGAGAGTATCTCCCGCAGGGAAGCTGCTACCATCAAATGTTTGCCCTCATTAGACTCCCCTCTGGAAGCGCTTTCACTGCAAGCTGCAGATTCCCTCCTAACAGCAAGCTTTACGATAGGGTACTGAATTGTAACTTACTTTCGGCAAATAAGGCGTTTTTAGCAAAGAGAGTATATCCCACAGAGAAGCTGCTACCATCAAATGTTTGCCCTCATTAGACTCCCCTCTGGAAGCGCTTTCACTGCAAGCTGCAGATTCCCTCCTAACAGCAAGCTTTAGGATAGGGTACTGAATTGTAACTTAATTTCGCCTAATAATGCGATTTTGGCAAAGAGAGTATCTCCCGCAGGGAAGCTGCTACCATCAAATGTTTGCCCTCATTAGACTCCCCTCTGGAAGCACTTTGACTGCAAGCTGCAGATTCCCTCCTAACAGCAAGCTTTAGGATAGTGTACTGAATTGTAACTTAACTGCGGCTAATAAGGCGATTATGGCAAAGAGAGTATCTCCCGCAGGGAAGCTGCTACCATCAAATGTTTACCCTCGTTAGACTCCCCTCTGGAAGCGCTTTCACTGCAAGCTGCAGATTCCCTCCTAACAGCAAGCTTTAGGATAGGGTACTGAATTGAAACTTACTTTCGCCTAATAATGCGATTTTGGCAAAGAGAGTATCTCCCGCAGGGAAGCTGCTACCATCAAATCTCTGCCCTCATTAGACTCCCCTCTGGAAGCGCTTTCACTGCAAGCTGCAGATTCCCTCCTAACAGCAAGCTTTAGGATAGGGTACTGAATTGTAACTTACTTTCGCCTAATAATGCGATTTTGGCAAAGAGAGTATCTCCCGCAGGGAAGCTGCTACCATCAAATGTTTGCCCTCATTAGACTCCCCTCTGGAAGCGCTTTCACTGCAAGCTGCAGATTCCCTCCTAACAGCAAGCTTTAGGATAGGGTACTGAATTGTAACTTACTTTCGCCTAATAATGCGATTTTGGCAAAGAGAGTATCTCCCGCAGGGAAGCTGCTACCATCAAATGTTTGCCCTCATTAGACTCCCCTCTGGAAGCGCTTTCACTGCAAGCTTCAGATTCCCTCCTAACAGCAAGCTTTAGGATAGGGTACTGAATTGTAACTTACTTTCGCCTAATAATGCGATTTTGGCAAAGAGAGTATCTCCCGCAAGGAAGCTGCTACCATCAAGTGTTTGCCCTCATTAGACTCCCCTCTGGAAGCGCTTTCACTGCAAGCTGCAGATTCCCTCCTAACAACAATCTTTAGGATAGTGTACTGAATTCTAACATAACTGCGGCTAATAATGGGATTTTGGCAAAGAGAGTATCTCCCGCAGGGAAGCTGCTACCATCAAATGTTTGCCCTCGTTAGACTCCCCTCTGGAAGCGCTTTGACTGCAAGCTGCAGATTCCCTCCTAACAGCAAGCTTTAGGATAGGGTACTGAATTGTAACTTACTTTCGCCTAATAACGCGTTTTTAACAAAGAGAGTATCTCCCGCAGGGAAGCTGCTACCATCAAATGCTTGCCCTCTTTAGTCTCCCCTCTGGAAGCGCTTTCACTGCAAGCTGCAGATTCCCTCCTAACAGCAAGCTTTAGGATAGGGTACTGAATTGTTACTTACTTTCGCATAATAATGCGATTATGGCAAAGAGAGTATCTCCCGCAGGGAAGCTGCTACCATCAAATCTTTGCCCTCATTAGACTCCCCTCTGGAAGCGCTTTCACTGCAAGCTGCAGATTCCCTCCTAACAGCAAGCTTTAGGATAGGGTACTGAACTGTAACTTACTTTCGCCTAATAATGCGATTTTGGCAAAGAGAGTATCTCCCGGAAGGAAGCTGCTACCATCAAGTGTTTGCCCTCATTAGACTCCCCTCTGGAAGCGCTTTTACTGCAAGCTGCAGATTCCCTCCTAACAGCAAGCTGTAGGACACTGTACTGAACTGTAACTTACTTTCGCCTAAAAATGCGTTTTTAACAAAGAGAGTATCTCCCGCAAGGAAGCTGCTACCATCAAGTGTTTGCCCTCATTAGACTCCCCTCTGGAAGTGCTTTCACTGCAAGCTGCAGATTCCCTCCTAACAGCAAGCTTTAGGATAGGGTACTGAATTGTATCTTAACTGCGGCTAATAATGCGATTTTGGCAAAGAGAGTATCTCCCGCAGGGAAGCTGCTACCATCAAATGTTTGCCCTCATTAGACTCCCCTCTGGAAGCGCTTTCACTGCAAGCTGCAGATTCCCTCCTAACAGCAAGCTTTAGGATAAGGTACTGAATTGTAACTTAACTGCGGCTAATAAGGCGATTTTGGGAAATAGAATATCTCCCGAAGGGAAGCTGCTACCATCAAATGTTTGCCCTCATTAGACTCCCCTCTGGAAGCGCTTTCACTGCAAGCTGCAGATTCCCTCCTAACAGCAAGCTTTAGGATAAGGTACTGAATTGTAACTTAACTGCGGCTAATAAGGCGATTTTGGGAAATAGAATATCTCCCGCAGGGAAGCTGCTACCATCAAATGTTTGCCCTCATTAGACTCCCCTCTGGAAGCGCTTTCACTGCAAGCTGCAGATTCCCTCCTAACAGCAAGCTTTAGGATAGGGTACTGAATTGTAACTTAACTGCGGCTAATAATGCGATTTTTTCAAAGAGAGTATATCCCGCAGGGAAGCTGCTACCATCAAATGTTTGCCCTCATTAGACTCCCCTCTGGAAGCGCTTTCACTGCAAGCTGCAGATTCCCTCCTAACAGCAAGCTTTAGGATAGGCTACTGAATTGTAACTTACTTTCGCCTAATAATCCGATTTTGGCAAAGAGAGTATCTCCCGCAGGGAAGCTGGTACCATCAAACGTTTGCCCTCGTTAGACTCCCCTCCGGAAGCGCTTTCACTGCAAGCAGCAGATTCCCTCCTAACAGCAAGCTTTAGTATAGAGTACTGAATTGTATCTTCCTTTCGCCTAATAATGCGATTTTGGCAAAGAGAGTATCTCCCGCAGGGCAGCTGCTACCATCAAATGTTTGCCCTCATTAGACTCCCCTCTGGAAGCGCTTTCACTGCAAGCTGCAGATTCCCTCCTAACAGCAAGCTTTAGGATTGGGTACTGAATTGTAACTTAACTGCGGCTAATAAGGCGCTTTTGGGAAAGAGAATATCTCCCGCAGGGAAGCTGCTACCATCAAATGTTTGCCCTCATTAGACTCCCCTCTGGAAGCGCTTTCACTGCAAGCTGCAGATTCCCTCCTAACAGCAAGCTTTAGGATTGGGTACTGAATTGTAACTTAACTGCGGCTAATAAGGCGCTTTTGGGAAAGAGAATATCTCCCGCAGGGAAGCTGCTACCATCAAATGTTTGCCCTCATTAGACTCCCCTCTGGAAGCGCTTTCACTGCAAGCAGCAGATTCCCTCCTAACAGCAATCTTTAGGATAGGGTACTGAATTGTATCTTACTTTCGCCTAATAATGCGATTTTGGCAAAGAGAGTACCTCCCACAGGGAAGCTGCTACCATCAAATGTTTGCCCTCGTTAGACTCCCCTCTGGAAGCGCTTTCACTGCAAGCTGCAGATTCCCTCCTAACAGCAAGCTTTAGGATAGTGTACTGAATTGTAACTTAACTGCGGCTAATAAGGCAAAATTGGAAAAGAGATTATCTCCCGCAGGGAAGCTGCTACCATCAAATCTTTGCCCTCGTTAGACTCCCCTCTGGAAGCGCTTTCACTGCAAGCTGCAGATTCCCTCCTAACAGCAAGCTTTAGGATAGGGTACTGAATTGAAACTTACTTTCGCATAATAATGCGATTTTGGCAAAGAGAGTATCTCCCGCAGGGAAGCTGCTACCATCAAATGTTTGCCCTCATTAGACTCCCCTCTGGAAGCGCTTTCACTGCAAGCTGCAGATTCCCTCCTAACAGCAAGCTTTAGGATAGGGTACTGAATTGTAACTTACTTTCGCCTAATAATGCGATTTTGGCAAAGAGAGTATCTCCCGCAGGGAAGCTGCTACCATCAAATGTTTGCCCTCGTTAGACTCCCCTCTGGAAGTGCTTTCACTGCAAGCTGCAGATTCCCTCCTAACAGCAAGCTTTAGGATAGGGTACTGAATTGTAACTTACTTTCGCCTAATAATGCGATTTTGGCAAAGAGAGTATCTCCCGCAGGGAAGCTGCTACCATCAAATGTTTGCCCTCGTTAGACTCCCCTCTGGAAGCGCTTTCACTGCAAGCTGCAGATTCCCTCCTAACAGCAAGCTTTAGGATAGAGTACTGAATTGTAACTTACTTTCGCCTAATAATGCGATTTTGGCAAAGAGAGTATCTCCCGCAGGGAAGCTGCTACCATCAAATGTTTGCCCTCATTAGACTCCCCTCTGGAAGCGCTTTCACTGCAAGCTGCAGATTCCCTCCTAACAGCAAGCTTTAGGATAGGGTACTGAATTGTAACTTATCTGCGGCTAATAAGGCGATATTGGGAAAGAGAATATCTCCAGCAGGGAAGCTGCTACCATCAAATGTTTGCCCTCATTAGACTCCCCTCTGGAAGCGCTTTCACTGCAAGCTGCAGATTCCCTCCTAACAGCAAGCTTTAGGATAGGGTACTGAATTGTAACTTAACTGCGGCTAATAAGGCGATTATGGGAAATAGAATATCTCCCGCAGGGAAGCTGCTACCATCAAATGTTTGCCCTCATTACACTCCCCTCTGGAAGTGCTTTCACTGCAAGCTGCAGATTCCCTCCTAACAGCAAGCTTTAGGATAGGGTACTGAATTGTAACTTAACTGGGGCTAATAAGGCGATTTTGGCAAAGAGAGTATCTCCCGCAGGGAAGCTGCTACCATCAAATGGTTGCCCTCGTTAGACTCCCCTCTGGAAGCGCTTTCACTGCAAGCTGCAGATTCCCTCCTAACAGCAAGCTTTAGGATAGGGTACTGAATTGTAACTTACTTTCGCCTAATAATGCGATTTTGGCAAAGAGAGTATCTCCCGCAGAGAAGCTGCTACCATCAAATGTTTGCCCTCCTTAGACTCCCCTCTGGAAGCGCTTTCACTGCAAGCTGCAGATTCCCTCCTAACAGCAAGCTTTAGGATTGGGTACTGAATTGTAACTTACTTTCGCCTAATAATGTGATTTTGGCAAAGAGAGTATCTCCCGCAGGGAAGCTGCTACCATCAAATGTTTGCCCTCGTTAGACTCCCCTCTGGAAGCGCTTTCACTGCAAGCTGCAGATTCCCTCCTAACAGCAAGCTTTAGGATAGGGTAC
Organism: Phaenicophaeus curvirostris; assembly: GCF_032191515.1. Lineage (NCBI taxonomy): Eukaryota > Metazoa > Chordata > Aves > Cuculiformes > Cuculidae > Phaenicophaeus > Phaenicophaeus curvirostris. The sequence goes on along the minus strand of NW_027206789.1, from coordinate 249,261 downwards.
TGAATTGTAACATAACTGCGGCTAATAAGGCGATATTGGAAAAGAGATTATCTCCCGCAGGGAATCTGCTACCATCAAATGTTTGCCCTCTTTAGACTCCCCTCTGGAAGCGCTTTCACTGCAAGCTGCAGATTCCCTCCTAACAGCAAGCTTTAGGATAGGGTACTGAATTGTAACTTACTTTCGCCTAATAAGTCGTTTTTATCAAAGAGAGTATCTCCCACAGGGAAGCTGCTACCATCAAATGTTTGCCCTCGTTAGACTCCCCTCTGGAAGCGCTTTCACTGCAAGCTGCAGATTCCCTCGTAACAGCAAGCTTTAGGATAGGGTACTGAATTGTATCTTAACAGCGGCTCATAAGGCGATTTTGGCAAAGAGAGTATCTCCCGCAGGGCAGCTGCTACCATCAAATGTTTGCCCTCATTAGACTCCCCTCTGGAAGCGCTTTCACTGCAAGCTGCAGATTCCCTCCTAACAGCAAGCTTTAGGATAGGGTACTGAATTGTAACTTAACTGTGGCTAATAAGGCGCTTTTGGGAAAGAGAATATCTCCCGCAGGGAAGCTGCTACCATCAAATGTTTGCCCTCGTTAGACTCCCCTCTGGAAGCGCTTTCACTGCAAGCTGCAGATTCCCTCCTAACAGCAAGCTTTAGGATAGGGTACTGAATTGTAACTTATCTGCGGCTAATAAGGCGTTTAAGGGAAAGAGAATATCTCCCTCAGGGAAGCTGCTACCATCAAATATTTGCCCTCATTAGACTCCCCTCTGGAAGCGCTTTCACTGCAAGCTGCAGATTCCCTCCTAACAGCAAGCTTTAGGATAGGGTACTGAATTGTAACTTAACTGCGGCTAATAAGGCAAAATTGGAAAAGAGATTATCTCCCGCAGGGAAGCTGCTACCATCAAATGTTTGCCCTCATTAGACTCCCCTCTGGAAGCGCTTTCACTGCAAGCTGCAGATTCCCTCCTAACAGCAAGCTTTAGGATAGGGTACTGAATTGTAACTTAATTTCGCCTAATAATGCGATTTTGGCAAAGACTGTATCTCCCGCAGGGAAGCTGCTACCATCAAACGTTTGCCCTCATTAGACTCCCCTCCGGAAGTGCTTTCACTGCAAGCTGCAGATTCCCTCCTAACAGCAAGCTTTAGGAGAGGGTACTGAATTGTAACTTACTTTCGCGTAATAATGCGATTTTGGCAAAGAGAGTATCTCCCGCAGGGAAGCTGCTACCATCAAATGTTTGCCCTCATTAGACTCCCCTCTGGAAGCGCTTTCACTGCAAGCTGCAGATTCCCTCCTAACAGCAAGCTTTAGGATAGAGTACTGAATTGTAACTTACTTTCGCCTAATAATGCGATTTTGGCAAAGAGAGTATCTCCCGCAGGGAAGCTGCTACCATCAAATGTTTGCCCTCGTTAGACTACCCTCTGGAAGCGCTTTCACTGCAAGCTGCAGATTCCCTCCTAACAGCAAGCTTTAGGATAGGGCACTGAATTGTATCTTACTTTCGCCTAATAAGGCGATTTTGGCAAAGAGAGTATCTCCCGCAGGGAAGCTGCTACCATCAAATGTTTTCCCTCGTTAGACTACCCTCTGGAAGCGCTTTCACTGCAAGCTGCAGATACCCTCCTAACAGCAAGTTTATGATAGGGTACTGAATTGTAACTTAACTGCGGCTAATAATGCGATTTTGGAAAAGAGAGTATCTCCCGCAGGGAAGCTGCTACCATCAAATGTTTGCCCTCATTAGACTCCCCTCTGGAAGCGCTTTCACTGCAAGCTGCAGATTCCCTCCTAACAGCAAGCTTTAGGATAGGGTACTGAATTGTTACTTACTTTCGTCTAATACTGCGGTTTTGGCAAAGAGAGTATCTCCCGCAGGGAAGCTGCTACCATCAAATGTTTGCCCTCATTAGACTCCCCTCTGGAAGCGCTTTCACTGCAAGCTGCAGATTCCCTCCTAACAGCAAGCTTTAGGATAGGGTACTGAATTGTAACTTACTTTTGCCTAATAATGCGTTTTTAGCAAAGAGAGTATCTCCCGCAGAGAAGCTGCTACCATCAAATGTTTGCCCTCATTAGACTCCCCTCTGGAAGCGCTTTCACTGCAAGCTCCAGATTCCCTCCTAACAGCAAGCTTTAGGATAGGGTACTGAATTGTAACTTAACTGCGGCTAATAAGGCGATTTTGGAAAAGAGACTATCTCCCGCAGGGAAGCTGCTACCATCAAATGTTTGCCCTCTTTAGACTCCCCTCTGGTAGCGCTTTCACTGCAAGCTGCAGATTCCCTCCTAACAGCAAGCTTTAGGATAGGGTACTGAATTGTAACTTACTTTCGCCTAATAATGCGATTTTGGCAAAGAGAGTATATCCCGCAGAGAAGCTGCTACCATCAAATGTTTGCCCTCATTAGACTCCCCTCTGGAAGCGCTTTCACTGCAAGCTGCAGATTCCCTCCTAACAGCAAGCTTTAGGATAGGGTACTGAATTGTAACTTACTTTCGCCTAATAAGGCGATTTTGGCAAAGAGAGTATCTCCCGCAGGGAAGCTGCTAACATCAAATGTTTGCCCTCATTAGACTCCCCTCTGGAAGCGCTTTCACTGCAAGCTGCAGATTCCCTCCTAACAGCAAGCTTTAGGATAGGGTACTGAATTGTAACTTAACTGCGGCTAATAAGGCGATTTTGGCAAAGAGAGTATCTCCCGCAGGGAAGCTGCTACCATCAAATGTTTGCCCTCATTAGACTCCCCTCTGGAAGCGCTTTCACTGCAAGCTGCAGATTCCCTCCTAACAGCAAGCTTTAGGATAGGGTACTGAATTCTAACATAACTGCGGCTAATAATGGGATTTTGGCAAAGAGAGTATCTCCCGCAGGGAAGCTGCTACCATCAAATGTTTGCCCTCATTAGACTCCCCTCTGGAAGCGCTTTGACTGCAAGCTGCAGATTCCCTCCTAACAGCAAGCTTTAGGATAGGGTACTGAATTGTAACTTACTTTCGCCTAATAATGCGATTATGGCAAAGAGAGTATCTCCCGCAGGGAAGCTGCTACCATCAAATGTTTGCCCTCATTAGACTCCCCTCTGGAAGTGCTTTCACTGCAAGCTGCAGATTCCCTCCTAACAGCAAGCTTTAGGATAGAGTACTGAATTGTAACTTACTTTCGCCTAATAATGCGATTTTGGCAAAGAGAGTATCTCCCGCAGGGAAGCTGCTACCATCAAATGTTTGCCCTTGTTAGACTCCCCTCTGGAAGCGCTTTCACTGCAAGCTGCAGATTCCCTCCTAACAGCAAGCTTTAGGATAGGGTACTGAATTCTAACATAACTGCGGCTAATAATGGGATTTTGGCAAAGAGAGCATCTCCCACAGGGAAGCTGCTACCATCAAATGTTTGCCCTCATTAGACTCCCCTCTGGAAGCGCTTTCACTGCAAGCTGCAGATTCCCTCCTAACAGCAAGCTTTAGGATGGGGTACTGAATTGTAACTTAACTGCGGCTAATAATGATATTTTGGCAAAGAGAATATCTCCCGCAGGGAAGCTGCTACCATCAAATGTTTGCCCTCATTACACTCCCCTCTGGAAGCGCTTTCACTGCAAGCTGCAGATTCCCTCCTAACAGCAAGTTTTAGCATAGGGTACAGAATTGTATATTACTTTCGTCTAATAATGCGATTTTGGAAAAGAAAGTATCTCCCGCAGGGAAGCTGCTACCATCAAATGTTTGCCCTCATTAGACTCCCCTCTGGAAGCGCTTTCTCTGCAAGCTTCAGATTCCCTCCTAACAGCTAGCTTTAGGATAAGGTACTGAATTGTAACTTACTTTCGCCTAATAATGCGATTTTGGAAAAAAGACTATCTCCCACAGGGAAGCTGCTACCATCAAATGCTGGCTCTCGTTAGATTCCTCTCTTGACGCACTTTCACTGCAAGCTGCAGATTCCCTCCTAACAGCAAGCTTTAGGATAGGGTACTGAATTGTAACTTACTTTCGCCTAATAATGCGATTCTGGCAAAGAGAGTATCTCCCGCAGGGAAGCTGCTACCATCAAATGTTTGCCCTCATTAGACTCCCCTCTGGAAGCGCTTTCACTGCAAGCTGCAGATTCCCTCCTAACAGCAAGATTTAGGATAGGGTACTGAATTGTATCTTAACTGCAGCTAATAATGCGATTTTGGCAAAGAGAGTATCTCCCGCAGGGAAGCTGCTACCATCAAGTGTTTGCCCTCATTAGACTCCCCTCTGGAAGCGCTTTCACTGCAAGCTGCAGATTCCCTCCTAACAGCAAGCTTTAGGATAGGGTACTGAATTGTAACTTACTTTCGCCTACTAATGTGATTTTGGCAAAGAGAGTATCTCCCGCAGGGAAGCTGCTACCATCAAATGTTTGCCCTCGTTAGACTCCCCTCTGGAAGCGCTTTCACTGCAAGCTGCAGATTCCCTCCTAACAGCAAGCTTTAGGATAGGGTACTGAATTGTAACATAACTGCGGCTAATAAGGCGATATTGGAAAAGAGATTATCTCCCGCAGGGAATCTGCTACCATCAAATGTTTGCCCTCTTTAGACTCCCCTCTGGAAGCGCTTTCACTGCAAGCTGCAGATTCCCTCCTAACAGCAAGCTTTAGGATAGGGTACTGAATTGTAACTTAACTGTGGCTAATAAGGCGCTTTTGGGAAAGAGAATATCTCCCGCAGGGAAGCTGCTACCATCAAATGTTTGCCCTCGTTAGACTCCCCTCTGGAAGCGCTTTCACTGCAAGCTGCAGATTCCCTCCTAACAGCAAGCTTTAGGATAGGGTACTGAATTGTAACTTATCTGCGGCTAATAAGGCGTTTTAGGGAAAGAGAATATCTCCCGCAGGGAAGCTGCTACCATCAAATATTTGCCCTCATTAGAGTCCCCTCTGGAAGCGCTTTCACTGCAAGCTGCAGATTCCCTCCTAACAGCAAGCTTTAGGATAGGGTACTGAATTGTAACTTAACTGCGGCTAATAAGGGAAAATTGGAAAAGAGATTATCTCCCGCAGGGAAGCTGCTACCATCAAATGTTTGCCCTCATTAGACTCCCCTCTGGAAGCGCTTTCACTGCAAGCTGCAGATTCCCTCCTAACAGCAAGCTTTAGGATAGGGTACTGAATTGTAACTTAATTTCGCCTAATAATGCGATTTTGGCAAAGACTGTATCTCCCGCAGGGAAGCTGCTACCATCAAACGTTTGCCCTCATTAGACTCCCCTCCGGAAGTGCTTTCACTGCAAGCTGCAGATTCCCTCCTAACAGCAAGCTTTAGGAGAGGGTACTGAATTGTAACTTACTTTCGCATAATAATGCGATTTTGGCAAAGAGAGTATCTCCCGCAGGGAAGCTGCTACCATCAAATGTTTGCCCTCATTAGACTCCCCTCTGGAAGCGCTTTCACTGCAAGCTGCAGATTCCCTCCTAACAGCAAGCTTTAGGATAGAGTACTGAATTGTAACTTACTTTCGCCTAATAATGCGATTTTGGCAAAGAGAGTATCTCCCGCAGGGAAGCTGCTACCATCAAATGTTTGCCCTTGTTAGACTCTCCTCTGGAAGCGCTTTCACTGCAAGCTGCAGATTCCCTCCTAACAGCAAGCTTTAGGATAGGGTACTGAATTCTAACATAACTGCGGCTAATAATGGGATTTTGGCAAAGAGAGCATCTCCCACAGGGAAGCTGCTACCATCAAATGTTTGCCCTCATTAGACTCCCCTCTGGAAGCGCTTTCACTGCAAGCTGCAGATTCCCTCCTAACAGCAAGCTTTAGGATAGGGTACTGAATTGTAACTTACTTTCGCCTAATAATGCGATTATGGCAAAGAGAGTATCTCCCGCAGGGAAGCTGCTACCATCAAACGTTTGCCCTCGTCAGACTCCCCTCTGGAAGCGCTTTCACTGCAAGCTGCAGATTCCCTCCTAACAGCAAGCTTTAGGATAGTGTACTGAATTGTAACTTACTTTCGCCTAATAATGCGATTTTGGAAAAGAAAGTATCTCCCGCAGGGAAGCTGCTACCATCAAATGCTGGCTCTCGTTAGATTCCTCTCTTGACGCACTTTCACTGCAAGCTGCAGATTCCCTCCTAACAGCAAGCTTTAGGATAGGGTACTGAATTGTAACTTACTTTCGCCTAATAATGCGATTCTGGCAAAGAGAGTATCTCCCGCAGGGAAGCTGCTACCATCAAATGTTTGCCCTCATTAGACTCCCCTCTGGAAGCGCTTTCACTGCAAGCTGCAGATTCCCTCCTAACAGCAAGCTTTAAGATAGGGTACTGAATTGTATCTTAACTGCAGCTAATAATGCGATTTTGGCAAAGAGAATATCTCCCGCAGGGAAGCTGCTACCATCAAGTGTTTGCCCTCATTAGACTCCCCTCTGGAAGCGCTTTCACTGCAAGCTGCAGATTCCCTCCTAACAGCAAGCTTTAGGATAGGGTACTGAATTGTAACTTACTTTCGCCTAATAATGTGATTTTGGCAAAGAGAGTATCACCCGCAGGGAAGCTGCTACCATCAAATGTTTGCCCTCGTTAGACTCCCCTCTGGAAGCGCTTTCACTGCAAGCTGCAGATTCCCTCCTAACAGCAAGCTTTAGGATAGGGTACTGAATTGTAACATAACTGCGGCTAATAAGGCGATAATGGAAAAGAGATTATCTCCCGCAGGGAATCTGCTACCATCAAATGTTTGCCCTCTTTAGACTCCCCTCTGGAAGCGCTTTCACTGCAAGCTGCAGATTCCCTCCTAACAGCAAGCTTTAGGATAGGGTACTGAATTGTAACTTACTTTCGCCTAATAAGTCGTTTTTATCAAAGAGAGTATCTCCCACAGGGAAGCTGCTACCATCAAATGTTTGCCCTTGTTAGACTCCCCTCTGGAAGCGCTTTCACTGCAAGCTGCAGATTCCCTCCTAACAGCAAGCTTTAGGATAGGGTACTGAATTGTAACTTAACTGCGGCTCATAAGGCGATTTTGGCAAAGAGAGTATCTCCCGCAGGGCAGCTGCTACCATCAAATGTTTGCCCTCATTAGACTCCCCTCTGGAAGCACTTTCACTGCAAGCTGCAGATTCCCTCCTAACAGCAAGCTTTAGGATAGGGTACTGAATTGTAACTTAACTGTGGCTAATAAGGCGCTTTTGGGAAAGAGAATATCTCCCGCAGGGAAGCTGCTACCATCAAATGTTTGCCCTCGTTAGACTCCCCTCTGGAAGCGCTTTCACTGCAAGCTGCAGATTTCCTCCTAACAGCAAGCTTTAGGAGAGGGTACTGAATTGTAACTTACTTTCGCGTAATACTGCGATTTTGGCAAAGAGAGTATCTCCCGCAGGGAAGCTGCTACCATCAAATGTTTGCCCTCATTAGACTCCCCTCTGGAAGCGCTTGACTGCAAGCTGCAGATTCCCTCCTAACAGCAAGCTTTAGGATAGTGTACTGAATTGAAACTTACTTTCGCATAATAATGCGATTTTGGCAAAGAGAGTATCTCCCGCAGGGAAGCTGCTACCATCAAATGTTTGCCCTCGTTAGACTCCCCTCTGGAAGCGCTTTCACTGCAAGCTGCAGATTCCCTCCTAACAGCAAGCTTTAGGATAGGATACTGAATTGTATCTTAACTGCGTCTAATAAGGAGATTATGGCAAAGAGAGTATCTCCCGCAGGGAAGCTGCTACCATCAAATGTTAGCCCTCGTTAGACTCCCCTCTGGAAGCGCTTTCACTGCAAGCTGCAGATTCCCTCCTAATAGCAAGCTTTAGGATAGGGTACTGAATTGTAACTTACTTTCGCCTAATAAGGGGATTTTGGCAAAGAGAGTATCTCCCGCAGGGAAGCTGCTACCATCAAATGTTTGCCCTCATTAGACTCCCCTGTGGAAGTGCTTTCACTGCAAGCTGCAGATTCCCTCCTAACAGCAAGCTTTAGGATAGGGTACTGAATTGTAACTTATCTGCGGCTAATAAGGCGATTTTGGGAAAGAGAATATCTCCAGCAGGGAAGCTGCTACCATCAAATGTTTGCCCTCATTAGACTCCCCTCTGGAAGCGCTTTCACTGCAAGCTGCAGATTCCCTCCTAACAGCAAGCTTTAGCATAGGGTACTGAATTGTAACTTAACTGCGGCTAATAAGGCGATTTTGGCAAAGAGAATATCTCCCGCAGGGAAGCTGCTACCATCAAATGTTTGCCCTCATTAGACTCCCCTCTGGAAGTTCTTTCACTGCAAGCTGCAGATTCCCTCCTAACAGCAAGCTTTAGGATAGGGTACTGAATTGTAACTTAACTGCGGCTAATAAGGCGATTTTGGCAAAGAGAGTATCTCCCGCAGGGAAGCTGCTACCATCAAATGTTTGCCCTCATTAGACTCCCCTCTGGAAGCGCTTTCACTGCAAGCTGCAGATTCCCTCCTAACAGCAAGCTTTAGGATAGGGTACTGAATTGTTACTTATCTGCGGCTAATAAGGCGATTTTTGGAAAGAGAATATCTCCAGCAGGGAAGCTGCTACCATCAAATGTTTGCCCTCATTAGACTCCCCTCTGGAAGCGCTTTCACTGCAAGCTGCAGATTCCCTCCTAACAGCAAGCTTTAGGATAGGGTCCTGAATTGTATCTTTCTTTCGCCTAATAATGCGATTTTGGAAAAGAGACTATCTCCCGCAGGGAAGCTGCTACCATCAAATGTTTGCCCTCGTTAGACTCCCCTCTGGAAGCGCTTTCACTGCAAGCTGCAGATTCCCTCCTAACAGCAAGCTTTAGGATAAGGTACTGAATTGTAACTTAACTGCGGCTAATTATGCAAAATTGGAAAAGAGGTTATCTCCCGCAGGGAAGCTGCTACCATCAAACGTTTACCCTCGTTAGACTCCTCTCCGGAAGCGCTTTCACTGCAAGCTGCAGATTCCCACCTAACAGCAAGCTTTAGGATAGGGTACTGAATTGTAACTTACTTTCGCCTAATAATGCGATTTTGGCAAAGAGAGTATCTCCCGCAGGGAAGCTGCTAACATCAAATGTTTGCCCTCATTAGACTCCCCTCTGGTAGCGCTTTCACTGCAAGCTGCAGATTCCCTCCTAACAGCAAGCTTTAGGATAGGGTACTGAATTGTAACTTACTTTCGCCTAAAAATGCGATTTTTGCAAAGAGAGTATCTCCCTCAGGGAAGCTGCTACCATCAAATGTTTGCCCTCGTTAGAATCCCCTCTGGAAGCGCTTTCACTGCAAGCTGCAGATTCCCTCCTAACAGCAAGCTTTAGGATAGGGTACTGAATTGTATCTTAAGTGCGGCTAATTATGCAAAATTGGAAAAGAGATTATCTCCCGCAGGGAAGCTGCTACCATCAAATGTTTGCCCTCATTAGACTCCCCTCTGGAAGCGGTTTCACTGCAAGCTGCAGATTCCCTCCTAACAGCAAGCTTTAGGATAGGGTACTGAATTGTAACTTACTTTCGCCTAATAATGCGATTTTGGCAAAGAGATTATCTCCCGCAGGGAAGCTGCTACCATCAAATGTTTGCCCTCATTAGACTCCCCTCTGGAAGCGCTTTCACTGCAAGCTGCAGATTCCCTCCTAACAGCAAGCTTTAGCATAGGCTACTGAATTGTGACTTAACTGGGGCTAATAAAGCGATTTTGGCAAAGAGAGTATCTCCCGCGGGGAAGCAGCTACCATCAAATATTTGCCCTCATTAGACTCCCCTCTGGAAGCGCTTTCACTGCAAGCTGCAGATTCCCTCCTAACAGCAAGCTTTAGGATAGGGTACTGAATTGTAACTTATCTGCGGCTAATAAGGCGATTTTGGGAAAGAGAATATCTCCAGCAGGGAAGCTGCTACCATCAAATGTTTGCCCTCATTAGACTCCCCTCTGGAAGCGCTTTCACTGCAAGCTGCAGATTCCCTCCTAACAGCAAGCTTTAGGATAGGGTCCTGAATTGTATCTTACTTTCGCCTAATAATGCGATTTTGGAAAAGAGACTATCTCCCGCAGGGAAGCTGCTACCATCAAATGTTTGCCCTCGTTAGACTCCCCTCTGGAAGCGCTTTCACTGCAAGCTGCAGATTCCCTCCTAACAGCAAGCTTTAGGATAAGGTACTGAATTGTAACTTAACTGCGGTTAAATATGCAAAATTGGAAACGAGGTTATCTCCCGCAGGGAAGCTGCTACCATCAAATGTTTGCCCTCGTTAGACTCCCCTCTGGAAGCGCTTTCACTGCAAGCTGCAGATTCCCTCCTAACAGCAAGCTTTACGATAGGGTACTGAATTGTAACTTACTTTCGCCTAATATTGCGATTTTGGCAAAGAGAGTATCTCCCGCAGGGAAGCTGCTACCATCAAACGTTTACCCTCGTTAGACTCCCCTCCGGAAGCGCTTTCACTGCAAGCTGCAGATTCCCTCCTAACAGCAAGCTTTAGGATAGGGTACTGAATTGTAACTTACTTTCGCCTAATAATGCGATTTTGGCAAAGAGAGTATCTCCCGCAGGGAAGCTGCTAACATCAAATGTTTGCCCTCATTAGACTCCCCTCTGGTAGGGCTTTCACTGCAAGCTGCAGATTCCCTCCTAACAGCAAGCTTTAGGATAGGTTACTGAATTGTAACTTACTTTCGCCTAATAATGCGATTTTGGCAAAGAGAGTATCTCCCTCAGGGAAGCTGCTACCATCAAATGTTTGCCCTCGTTAGACTCCCCTCTGGAAGCGCTTTCACTGCAAGCTGCAGATTCCCTCCTAACAGCAAGCTTTAGGATAGGGTACTGAATTGTAACTTACTTTCGCCTAATAATGCGATTTTGGCAAAGAGAGTATCTCCCGCAGGGAAGCTGCTACCATCAAATGTTTGCCCTCATTAGAATCCCCTCTGGAAGCGCTTTCACTGCAAGCTGCAGATTCCCTCCTAACAGCAAGCTTTAGCATAGGGTACTGAATTATAACTTAACTGGGGCTAATAATGCGATTTTGGCAAAGAGAGTATCTCCCGCGGGGAAGCTGCTACCATCAAATATTTGCCCTCATTAGACTCCCCTCTGGAAGCGCTTTCACTGCAAGCTGCAGATTCCCTCCTAACAGCAAGCTTTAGGATAGGGTACTGAATTGTAACTTACTTTCGCCTAATATTGCGATTTTGGCAAAGAGAGTATCTCCCGCAGGGAAGCTGCTACCATCAAATGTTTGCCCTCATTAGACTCCCCTCTGGAAGCGCGTTCACTGCAAGCTGCAGATTACTTCCTAACAGCAAGCTTTAGGATAGGGTACTGAATTGTAACTTAACTGGGGCTAATAAGGCGATTTTGGCAAAGAGAGTATCTCCCGCAGGGAAGCTGCTACCATCAAATGTTTGCCCTCATTAGACTCCCCTCTGGAAGCGCTTTCACTGCAAGCTGCAGATTCCCTCCTAACAGCAAGCTTTAGGATAGGGTACTGAATTGTAACTTAACTGCGGCTAATAAGGCGCTTTTGGGAAAGAGAATATCTCCCGCAGGGAAGCTGCTACCATCAAATGTTTGCCCTCATTAGACTCCCCTCTGGAAGCGCTTTCACTGCAAGCTGCAGATTCCCTCCTAACAGCAAGCTTTAGGATAGGGTACTGAATTGTAACTTAACTGCGGCTAATAAGGCGATTTTTGCAAAGAGAATATCACCCGCAGGGAAGCTGTTACCATCAAATATTTGCCCTCATTAGACTCCCCTCTGGAAGCGCTTTCACTGCAAGCTGCAGATTCCCTCCTAACAGCAAGCTTTAGGACAGGGTACTGAATTGTAACTTACTTTCGCCTAATAATGCGATTTTGTCAAAGAGAGTATCTCCCGCAGGGAAGCTGCTACCATCAAATATTTGCCCTCATTAGACTCCCCTCTGGAAGCGCTTTCACTGCAAGCTGCAGATTCCCTCCTAACAGCAAGCTTTAGGATAGGGTACTGAATTGTATCTTACTTTCGCCTAATAATGCGATTTTGGCAAAGAGAGTATCTCCCGCAGGGAAGCTGCTAACATCAAATGTTTGCCCTCGTTAGACTCCCCTCTGGAAGCGCTTTCACTGCAAGCTGCAGATTCCCTCCTAACAGCAAGCTTTAGCATAGGGTACTGAATTGAAACTTAACTGCGGCTAATAAGGCGATTTTGGCAAAGAGAATATCTCCTGCAGGGAAGCTACTACCATCAAATGTTTGCCCTCGTTAGACTCCCCTCTGGAAGCGCTTTCACTGCAAGCTGCAGATTCCCTCCTAACAGCAAGCTTTAGGATAGGGTACTGAATTCTAACATAACTGCGGCTAATAATGGGATTTTGGCAAAGAGAGCATCTCCCACAGGGAAGCTGCTACCATCAAATGTTTGCCCTCGTTAGACTCCCCTCTGGAAGCGCTTTCACTGCAAGCTGCAGATTCCCTCCTAACAGCAAGCTTTAGGATAGGGTACTGAATTGTAACTTACTTTCCCCTAATAATGCGATTTTGGCAAAGAGAGTATCTCCCGCAGGGAAGCTGCTACCATCAAATGTTTGCCCTCATTAGACTCCCCTCTGGAAGCGCTTTCACTGCAAGCTGCAGATTCCCTCCTAACAGCAAGCTTTAGGATAGGGTACTGAATTGTAACTTATCTGCGGCTAATAAGGCGATTTTTGGAAAGAGAATATCTCCAGCAGGGAAGCTGCTACCATCAAATGTTTGCCCTCATTAGACTCCCCTCTGGAAGCGGTTTCACTGCAAGCTGCAGATTCCCTCCTAACAGCAAGCTTTAGGATAGGGTCCTGAATTGTATCTTACTTTCGCCTAATAATGCGATTTTGTAAAAGAGACTATCTCCCGCAGGGAAGCTGCTACCATCAAATGTTTGCCCTCGTTAGACTCCCCTCTGGAAGCGCTTTCACTGCAAGCTGCAGATTCCCTCCTAACAGCAAGCTTTAGGATAAGGTACTGAATTGTAACTTAACTGCGGCTAATTATGCAAAATTGGAAAAGAGGTTATCTCCCGCAGGGAAGCTGCTACCATCAAATGTTTGCCCTCGTTAGACTCCCCTCTGGAATCACTTTCACTGCAAGCTGCAGATTCCCTCCTAACAGCAAGCTTTAGGATAGGGTACTGAATTGTAACTTACTTTCGCCTAATAATGCGATTTTGGCAAAGAGAGTATCTCCCGCAGGGAAGCTGCTACCATCAAATGTTTGCCCTCGTTAGACTCCCCTCTGGAAGCGCTTTCACTGCAAGCTGCAGATTCCCTCCTAACAGCAAGCTTTAGGATAGGGTACTGAATTGTAACTTACTTTCGCCTAATAATGCGATTTTGGCAAAGAGAGTATCTCCCGCAGGGAAGCTGCTACCATCAAACGTTTACCCTCGTTAGACTCCCCTCCGGAAGCGCTTTCACTGCCTGCTGCAGATTCCCACCTAACAGCAAGCTTTAGGATAGGGTACTGAATTGTAACTTACTTTCGCCTAATAATGCGATTTTGGCAAAGAGAGTATCTCCCGCAGGGAAGCTGCTAACATCAAATGTTTGCCCTCATTAGACTCCCCTCTGGTAGCGCTTTCACTGCAAGCTGCAGATTCCCTCCTAACAGCAAGCTTTAGGATAGGGTACTGAATTGTAACTTACTTTCGCCTAATAATGCGATTTTGGCAAAGAGAGTATCTCCCTCAGGGAAGCTGCTACCATCAAATGTTTGCCCTCGTTAGACTCCCCTCTGGAAGCGCTTTCACTGCAAGCTGCAGATTCCCTCCTAACAGCAAGCTTTAGCATAGGCTACTGAATTGTAACTTAACTGGGGCTAATAATGCGATTTTGGCAAAGAGAGTATCTCCCGCGGGGAAGCAGCTACCATCAAATATTTGCCCTCATTAGACTCCCCTCTGGAAGCGCTTTCACTGCAAGCTGCAGATTCCCTCCTAACAGCAAGCTTTAGGATAGGGTACTGAATTGTAACTTATCTGCGGCTAATAAGGCGATTTTGGGAAAGAGAATATCTCCAGCAGGGAAGCTGCTACCATCAAATGTTTGCCCTCATTAGACTCCCCTCTGGAAGCGCTTTCACTGCAAGCTGCAGATTCCCTCCTAACAGCAAGCTTTAGGATAGGGTCCTGAATTGTATCTTACTTTCGCCTAATAATGCGATTTTGGAAAAGAGACTATCTCCCGCAGGGAAGCTGCTACCATCAAATGTTTGCCCTCATTAGACTCCCCTCTGGAAGCGCTTTCACTTAAAGCTGCAGATTCCCTCCTAACAGCAAGCTTTAGGATAAGGTACTGAATTGTAACTTAACTGCGGTTAAATATGCAAAATTGGAAAAGAGGTTATCTCCCGCAGGGAAGCTGCTACCATCAAATGTTTGCCCTCGTTAGACTCCCCTCTGGAAGCGCTTTCACTGCAAGCTGCAGATTCCCTCCTAACAGCAAGCTTTAGGATAGGGTACTGAATTGTAACTTAACTGCGGCTAATAAGGCGATTTTGGCAAAGAGAGTATCTCCCGCAGGGAAGCTGCTACCATCAAACGTTTACCCTCGTTAGACTCCCCTCCGGAAGCGCTTTCACTGCAAGCTGCAGATTCCCTCCTAACAGCAAGCTTTAGGATAGGGTACTGAATTGTAACTTACTTTCGCCTAATAATGCGATTTTGGCAAAGAGAGTATCGCCTGCAGGGAAGCTGCTACCATCAAATGTTTGCCCTCATTAGAATCCCCTCTGGAAGCGCTTTCACTGCAAGCTGCAGATTCCCTCCTAACAGCAAGCTTTAGCATAGGGTACTGAATTGTAACTTAACTGGGGCTAATAATGCGATTTTGGCAAAGAGAGTATCTCCCGCGGGGAAGCTGCTACCATCAAATATTTGCCCTCATTAGACTCCCCTCTGGAAGCGCTTTCACTGCAAGCTGCAGATTCCCTCCTAACAGCAAGCTTTAGGATAGGGTACTGAATTGTAACTTACTTTCGCCTAATATTGCGATTTTGGCAAAGAGAGTATCTCCCGCAGGGAAGCTGCTACCATCAAATGTTTGCCCTCATTAGACTCCCCTCTGGAAGCGCGTTCACTGCAAGCTGCAGATTACTTCCTAACAGCAAGCTTTAGGATAGGGTACTGAATTGTAACTTAACTGGGGCTAATAATGCGATTTTGGCAAAGAGAGTATCTCCCGCAGGGAATCTGCTACCATCAAATGTTTGCCCTCATTAGACTCCCCTCTGGAAGCGCTTTCACTGCAAGCTGCAGATTCCCTCCTAACAGCAAGCTTTAGGATAGGGTACTGAATTGTAACTTAACTGCGGCTAATAAGGCGCTTTTGGGAAAGAGAATATCTCCCGCAGGGAAGCTGCTACCATCAAATGTTTGCCCTCATTAGACTCCCCTCTGGAAGCGCTTTCACTGCAAGCTGCAGATTCCCTCCTAACAGCAAGCTTTAGGATAGGGTACTGAATTGTAACTTAACTGCGGCTAATAAGGCGATTTTTGCAAAGAGAATATCACCCGCAGGGAAGCTGTTACCATCAAATATTTGCCCTCATTAGACTCCCCTCTGGAAGCGCTTTCACTGCAAGCTGCAGATTCCCTCCTAACAGCAAGCTTTAGGACAGGGTACTGAATTGTAACTTACTTTCACCTAATAATGCGATTTTGTCAAAGAGAGTATCTCCCGCAGGGAAGCTGCTACCATCAAATATTTGCCCTCATTAGACTCCCCTCTGGAAGCGCTTTCACTGCAAGCTGCAGATTCCCTCCTAACAGCAAGCTTTAGGATAGGGTACTGAATTGTATCTTACTTTCGCCTAATAATGCGATTTTGGCAAAGAGAGTATCTCCCGCAGGGAAGCTGCTACCATCAAATGTTTGCCCTCGTTAGACTCCCCTCTGGAAGCGCTTTCACTGCAAGCTGCAGATTCCCTCCTAACAGCAAGCTTTAGCATAGGGTACTGAATTGAAACTTAACTGCAGCTAATTATGCAAAATTGAAAAGAGATTATCTCCCGCAGGGAAGCTGCTACCATCAAATGTTTGCCCTCGTTAGACTCCCCTCTGGAAGCGCTTTCACTGCAAGCTGCAGATTCCCTCCTAACAGCAAGCTTTAGGATAGGGTACTGAATTGTAACTTACTTTCCCCTAATAATGCGATTTTGGCAAAGAGAGTATGTCCCGCAGGGAAGCTGCTACCATCAAATGTTTGCCCTCGTTAGACTCCCCTCTGGAAGCGCTTTCACTGCAAGCTGCAGATTCCCTCCTAACAGCAAGCTTTAGGATAGGGTACTGAATTGTAACTTACTTTCGCCTAATAATGCGATTTTGGCAAAGAGAGTATCTCCCGCAGGGAAGCTGCTACCATCAAACGTTTACCCTCGTTAGACTCCCCTCCGGAAGCGCTTTCACTGCAAGCTGCAGATTCCCTCCTAACAGCAAGCTTTAGGATAGGGTACTGAATTGTAACTTAACTGGGGCTAATAAGGCGCTTTTGGCAAAGAGAATATCTCCCGCAGGGAAGATGTTACCATCAAATATTTGCCCTCATTAGACTCCCCTCTGGAAGCGCTTTCACTGCAAGCTGCAGATTCCCTCCTAACAGCAAGCTTTAGGATAGGGTACTGAATTGTAACTTACTTTCGCCTAATAATGCGATTTTGGCAAAGAGAGTATCTCCCACAGGGAAGCTGCTACCATCAAATGTTTGCCCTCATTAGACTCCCCTCTGGAAGCGCTTTCACTGCAAGCTGCAGATTCCCTCCTAACAGCAAGCTTTAGGATAGGGTACTGAATTGTAACTTATCTGCGGCAAATAAGGCGATTTTGGGAAAGAGAATATCTCCCGCAGGGAATCTGCTACCATCAAATGTTTGCCCTCATTAGACTCCCCTCTGGAAGCGCTTTCACTGCAAGCTGCAGATTCCCTCCTAACAGCAAGCTTTAGGATAGGGTACTGAATTGTAACTTAACTGCGGCTAATAAGGCGCTTTTGGGAAAGAGAATATCTCCCGCAGGGAAGCTGCTACCATCAAATGTTTGCCCTCATTAGACTCCCCTCTGGAAGCGCTTTCACTGCAAGCTGAAGATTCCCTCCTAACAGCAAGCTTTAGGATAGGGTACTGAATTGTAACTTAACTGCGGCTAATAAGGCGATTTTTGCAAAGAGAATATCACCCGCAGGGAAGCTGTTACCATCAAATATTTGCCCTCATTAGACTCCCCTCTGGAAGCGCTTTCACTGCAAGCTGCAGATTCCCTCCTAACAGCAAGCTTTAGGACAGGGTACTGAATTGTAACTTACTTTCGCCTAATAATGCGATTTTGTCAAAGAGAGTATCTCCCGCAGGGAAGCTGCTACCATCAAATATTTGCCCTCATTAGACTCCCCTCTGGAAGCGCTTTCACTGCAAGCTGCAGATTCCCTCCTAACAGCAAGCTTTAGGATAGGGTACTGAATTGTATCTTACTTTCGCCTAATAATGCGATTTTGGCAAAGAGAGTATCTCCCGCAGGGAAGCTGCTACCATCAAATGTTTGCCCTCGTTAGACTCCCCTCTGGAAGCGCTTTCACTGCAAGCTGCAGATTCCCTCCTAACAGCAAGCTTTAGCATAGGGTACTGAATTGAAACTTAACTGCGGCTAAATATGCAAAATTGAAAAGAGATTATCTCCCACAGGGAAGCTGCTACCATCAAATGTTTGCCCTCGTTAGACTCCCCTCTGGAAGCGCTTTCACTGCAAGCTGCAGATTCCCTCCTAACAGCAAGCTTTAGGATAGGGTACTGAATTGTAACTTACTTTCCCCTAATAATGCGATTTTGGCAAAGAGAGTATCTCCCGCAGGGAAGCTGCTACCATCAAATGTTTGCCCTCGTTAGACTCCCCTCTGGAAGCGCTTTCACTGCAAGCTGCAGATTCCCTCCTAACAGCAAGCTTTAGGATAGGGTACTGAATTGTAACTTACTTTCCCCTAATAATGCGATTTTGGCAAAGAGAGTATCTCCCGCAGGGAAGCTGCTACCATCAAACGTTTACCCTCGTTAGACTCCCCTCCGGAAGCGCTTTCACTGCAAGCTGCAGATTCCCTCCTAACAGCAAGCTTTAGGATAGGGTACTGAATTGTAACTTAACTGGGGCTAATAAGGCGCTTTTGGCAAATAGAATATCTCCCGCAGGGAAGATGTTACCATCAAATATTTGCCCTCATTAGACTCCCCTCTGGAAGCGCTTTCACTGCAAGCTGCAGATTCCCTCCTAACAGCAATCTTTAGGATAGGGTACTGAATTGTAACTTACTTTCGCCTAATAATGCGATTTTGGCAAAGAGAGTATCTCCCGCAGGGAAGCTGCTACCATCAAATGTTTGCCCTCATTAGACTCCCCTCTGGAAGCGCTTTCACTGCAAGCTGCAGATTCCCTCCTAACAGCAAGCTTTAGGATAGGGTACTGAATTGTAACTTATCTGCGGCAAATAAGGCGATTTTGGGAAAGAGAATATCTCCCGCAGGGAAGCTGCTACCATCAAATGTTTGCCCTCATTAGACTCCCCTCTGGAAGCGCTTTCACTGCAAGCTGCAGATTCCCTCCTAACAGCAAGCTTTAGGATAGGGTACTGAATTGTAACTTAACTGCAGCTAATAATGCGATTTTGGCAAAGAGAATATCTCCTGCAGGGAAGCTGCTGCCACCCAATGTTTGCCCTCATTAGACTCCCCTCTGGAAGCGCTTTCACTGCAAGCTGCAGATTCCCTCCTAACAGCAAGCTTTAGGATAGGGTACTGAATTGTAACTTAACTGCGGCTAATAAGGCGATTTTGGCAAAGAGAATATCTCCCGCAGGGAAGCTGCTAACATCAAATGTTTGCCCTCATTAGACTCCCCTCTGGAAGCGCTTTCACTGCAAGCTGCAGATTCCCTCCTAACAGCAAGCTTTAGGATAGGGTACTGAATTGTAACGTACTTTCGCCTAATAATGCGATTTTGGCAAAGAGAGTATCTCCCGCAGGGAAGCTGCTACCATCAAACGTTTGCCCTCGTTAGACTCCCCTCTGGAAGCGCTTTCTCTGCAAGCTGCAGATTCTCTCCTAACAGCAAGCTTTAGGTTAGGGTACTGAATTGTAACTTACTTTCGCCTAATAATGCGATTTTGGCAAAGAGAGTATCTCCCGCAGGGCAGCTGCTACCATCAAATGTTTGCCCTCATTAGACTCCCCTCTGGAAGCGCTTTCACTGCAAGCTGCAGATTCCCTCCTAACAGCAAGCTTTAGGATAGGGTACTGAATTGTAACTTAACTGCGGCTCATAAGGCGATTTTGGCAAAGAGATTATCTCCCACAGGGAAGCAGCTACCATCAAATGTTTGCCCTCATTAGACTCCCCTCTGGAAGCGCTTTCTCTGCAAGCTGCAGATTCCCTCCTAACAGCAAGCTTTAGGATAGGGTACTGAATTGTAACTTACTTTCGCCTAATAATGCGATTTTGGCAAAGAGAGTATCTCCCGCAGGGAAGCTGCTACCATCAAATGTTTGCCCTCGTTAGACTCCCCTCTGGAAGCGCTTTCACTGAAAGCTGCAGATTCCCTCCTAACAGCAAGCTTTAGGATAGGGTACTGAATTGTAACTTACTTTCGCCTAATAATGCGATTTTGGCAAAGAGAGTATCTCCCGCAGGGAAGCTGCTACCATCAAACGTTTGCCCTCGTTAGACTCCCCTCTGGAAGCGCTTTCACTGTAAGCTGCAGATTCCCTCCTAACAGCAAGCTTTAGGATAGGGTACTGAATTGTAACTTACTTTCGCCTAATAAAGCGATTTTGGAAAAGAGAGTATCTCCCGCAGGGAAGCTGCTACCATCAAATGTTTGCCCTCCTTAGACTCCCCTCTGGAAGCGCTTTCACTGCAAGCTGCAGATTCCCTCCTAACAGCAAGCTTTAGGATAGGGTACTGAATTGTAACTTACTTTCGCCTAATAATGCGATTTTGGCAAAGAGAGTATCTCCCGCAGGGAAGCTGCTACCATCAAATGTTTGCCCTCATTAGACTCCCCTCTGGAAGCGCTTTCACTGCAAGCTGCAGATTCCCTCCTAACAGCAAGCTTTAGGATAGAGTACTGAATTGTAACTTACTTTCGCCTAATAATGCGATTTTGGCAAAGAGAGTATCTCCCGCAGGGAAGCTGCTACCATCAAATGTTTGCCCTCATTAGACTCCCCTCTGGAAGCGCTTTCACTGCAAGCTGCAGATTCCCTCCTAACAGCAAAATTTAGCATAGGGTACTGAATTGTAACTTAACTGCAGCTAATAATGCGAATTTGGCAAAGAGAATATCTCCCGCAGGGAAGCTGCTACCATCAAATGTTTGCCCTCATTAGACTCCCCTCTGGAAGCGCTTTCACTGCAAGCTGCAGATTCCCTCCTAACAGCAAGCTTTAGGATAGTGTACTGAATTGTAACTTAACTGCGGCTAATAAGGCGATTTTGGCAAAGAGAATATCTCCCGCAGGGAAGCTGCTACCATCAAATGTTTGCCCTCATTAGACTCCCCTCTGGAAGCGCTTTCACTGCAAGCTGCAGATTCCCTCCTAACAGCAAGCTTTAGGATAGGGTACTGAATTGTAACGTACTTTCGCCTAATAATGCGATTTTGGCAAAGAGAGTATCTCCCGCAGGGAAGCTGCTACCATCAAACGTTTGCCCTCGTTAGACTCCCCTCTGGAAGCGCTTTCTCTGCAAGCTGCAGATTCCCTCCTAACAGCAAGCTTTAGGATAAGGTACTGAATTGTAACTTACTTTCGCCTAATAATGCGATTTTGGCAAAGAGAGTATCTCCCGCAGGGCAGCTGCTACCATCAAATGTTTGCCCTCATTAGACTCCCCTCTGGAAGCGCTTTCACTGCAAGCTGCAGATTCCCTCCTAACAGCAAGCTTTAGGATAGGGTACTGAATTGTAACTTAACTGCGGATAATAAGGCGATTTTGGCAAAGAGATTATCTCCCGCAGGGAAGCTGCTAACATCAAATGTTTGCCCTCATTAGACTCCCCTCTGGAAGCGCTTTCACTGCAAGCTGCAGATTCCCTCCTAACAGCAAGCTTTAGGTTAGGGTACTGAATTGTAACTTACTTTCGCCTAATAATGCGATTTTGGCAAAGAGAGTATCTCCCGCAGGGAAGCTGCTACCATCAAATGTTTGCCCTCATTAGACTCCCCTCTGGAAGCGCTTTCACTGCAAGCTGCAGATTCCCTCCTAACAGCAAGCTTTAGGATAGGGTACTGAATTGTAACTTAACTGCGGCTAATAAGGCGATTATGGCAAAGAGAATATCTCCCGCAGGGAAGCTGCTACCATCAAATGTTTGCCCTCATTAGACTCCCCTCTGGAAGCGCTTTCACTGCAAGCTGCAGATTCCCTCCTAACAGCAAGCTTTAGGTTAGGGTACTGAATTGTAACTTACTTTCGCCTAATAATGCGATTTTGGCAAAGAGAGTATCTCCCGCAGGGAAGCTGCTACCATCAAATGTTTGCCCTCATTAGACTCCCCTCTGGAAGCACTTTCAATGCAAGCTGCAGATTCCCTCCTAACAGCAAGCTTTAGGATAGGGTACTGAATTGTAACTTAACTGCGGCTAATAAGGCAAAATTGGAAAAGAGATTATCTCCCGCAGGGAAGCTGCTACCATCAAATGTTTGCCCTCGTTAGAATCCCCTCTGGAAGCGCTTTCACTGCAAGCTGCAGATTCCCTCCTAACAGCAAGCTTTAGGATAGGGTACTGAATTGTAACTTAACTGCGGCTAATAAGGCGATTTTGGCAAAGAGAATATCTCCAGCAGGGAAGCTGCTACCATCAAATGCTTGCCCTCATTAGACTCCCCTCTGGAAGCGCTTTCACTGCAAGCTGCAGATTCCCTCCTAACAGCAAGCTTTAGGATAGGGTACTGAATTGTAACTTACTTTCGCCTAATAATGCGATTTTGGCAAAGAGAATATCTCCCGCAGGGAAGCTGCTAACATCAAATGTTTGCCCTCATTAGACTCCCCTCTGGTAGGGCTTTCACTGCAAGCTGCAGATTCCCTCCTAACAGCAAGCTTTAGGATAGGTTACTGAATTGTAACTTACTTTCGCCTAATAATGCGATTTTGGCAAAGAGAGTATCTCCCTCAGGGAAGCTGCTACCATCAAATGTTTGCCCTCGTTAGACTCCCCTCTGGAAGCGCTTTCACTGCAAGCTGCAGATTCCCTCCTAACAGCAAGCTTTAGGATAGGGTACTGAATTGTAACTTACTTTCGCCTAATAATGCGATTTTGGCAAAGAGAGTATATCCCGCAGGGAAGCTGCTACCATCAAATGTTTGCCCTCATTAGAATCCCCTCTGGAAGCGCTTTCACTGCAAGCTGCAGATTCCCTCCTAACAGCAAGCTTTAGCATAGGGTACTGAATTGTAACTTAACTGGGGCTAATAATGCGATTTTGGCAAAGAGAGTATCTCCCGCGGGGAAGCTGCTACCATCAAATATTTGCCCTCATTAGACTCCCCTCTGGAAGCGCTTTCACTGCAAGCTGCAGATTCCCTCCTAACAGCAAGCTTTAGGATAGGGTACTGAATTGTAACTTACTTTCGCCTAATATTGCGATTTTGGCAAAGAGAGTATCTCCCGCAGGGAAGCTGCTACCATCAAATGTTTGCCCTCATTAGACTCCCCTCTGGAAGCGCGTTCACTGCAAGCTGCAGATTACTTCCTAACAGCAAGCTTTAGGATAGGGTACTGAATTGTAACTTAACTGGGGCTAATAATGCGATTTTGGCAAAGAGAGTATCTCCCGCAGGGAATCTGCTACCATCAAATGTTTGCCCTCATTAGAATCCCCTCTGGAAGCGCTTTCACTGCAAGCTGCAGATTCCCTCCTAACAGCAAGCTTTAGGATAGGGTACTGAATTGTAACTTAACTGCGGCTAATAAGGCGCTTTTGGGAAAGAGAATATCTCCCGCAGGGAAGCTGCTACCATCAAATGTTTGCCCTCATTAGACTCCCCTCTGGAAGCGCTTTCACTGCAAGCTGCAGATTCCCTCCTAACAGCAAGCTTTAGGATAGGGTACTGAATTGTAACTTAACTGCGGCTAATAAGGCGATTTTTGCAAAGAGAATATCACCCGCAGGGAAGCTGTTACCATCAAATTTTTGCCCTCATTAGACTCCCCTCTGGAAGCGCTTTCACTGCAAGCTGCAGATTCCCTCCTAACAGCAAGCTTTAGGACAGGGTACTGAATTGTAACTTACTTTCGCCTAATAATGCGATTTTGTCAAAGAGAGTATCTCCCGCAGGGAAGCTGCTACCATCAAATATTTGCCCTCATTAGACTCCCCTCTGGAAGCGCTTTCACTGCAAGCTGCAGATTCCCTCCTAACAGCAAGCTTTAGGATAGGGTACTGAATTGTATCTTACTTTCGCCTAATAATGCGATTTTGGCAAAGAGAGTATCTCCCGCAGGGAAGCTGCTACCATCAAATGTTTGCCCTCGTTAGACTCCCCTCTGGAAGCGCTTTCACTGCAAGCTGCAGATTCCCTCCTAACAGCAAGCTTTAGCATAGGGTACTGAATTGAAACTTAACTGCGGCTAATTATGCAAAATTGAAAAGAGATTATCTCCCGCAGGGAAGCTGCTACCATCAAATGTTTGCCCTCGTTAGACTCCCCTCTGGAAGCGCTTTCACTGCAAGCTGCAGATTCCCTCCTAACAGCAAGCTTTAGGATAGGGTACTGAATTGTAACTTACTTTCCCCTAATAATGCGATTTTGGCAAAGAGAGTATGTCCCGCAGGGAAGCTGCTACCATCAAATGTTTGCCCTCGTTAGACTCCCCTCTGGAAGCGCTTTCACTGCAAGCTGCAGATTCCCTCCTAACAGCAAGCTTTAGGATAGGGTACTGAATTGTAACTTACTTTCGCCTAATAATGCGATTTTGGCAAAGAGAGTATCTCCCGCAGGGAAGCTGCTACCATCAAACGTTTACCCTCGTTAGACTCCCCTCCGGAAGCGCTTTCACTGCAAGCTGCAGATTCCCTCCTAACAGCAATCTTTAGGATAGGGTACTGAATTGTAACTTAACTGGGGCTAATAAGGCGCTTTTGGCAAAGAGAATATCTCCCGCAGGGAAGATGTTACCATCAAATATTTGCCCTCATTAGACTCCCCTCTGGAAGCGCTTTCACTGCAAGCTGCAGATTCCCTCCTAACAGCAATCTTTAGGATAGGGTACTGAATTGTAACTTACTTTCGCCTAATAATGCGATTTTGGCAAAGAGAGTATCTCCCGCAGGGAAGCTGCTACCATCAAATGTTTGCCCTCATTAGACTCCCCTCTGGAAGCGCTTTCACTGCAAGCTGCAGATTCCCTCCTAACAGCAAGCTTTAGGATAGGGTACTGAATTGTAACTTATCTGCGGCAAATAAGGCGATTTTGGGAAAGAGAATATCTCCCGCAGGGAATCTGCTACCATCAAATGTTTGCCCTCATTAGACTCCCCTCTGGAAGCGCTTTCACTGCAAGCTGCAGATTCCCTCCTAACAGCAAGCTTTAGGATAGGGTACTGAATTGTAACTTAACTGCGGCTAATAAGGCGCTTTTGGGAAAGAGAATATCTCCCGCAGGGAAGCTGCTACCATCAAATGTTTGCCCTCATTAGACTCCCCTCTGGAAGCGCTTTCACTGCAAGCTGCAGATTCCCTCCTAACAGCAAGCTTTAGGATAGGGTACTGAATTGTAACTTAACTGCGGCTAATAAGGCGATTTTTGCAAAGAGAATATCACCCGCAGGGAAGCTGTTACCATCAAATATTTGCCCTCATTAGACTCCCCTCTGGAAGCGCTTTCACTGCAAGCTGCAGATTCCCTCCTAACAGCAAGCTTTAGGACAGGGTACTGAATTGTAACTTACTTTCGCCTAATAATGCGATTTTGTCAAAGAGAGTATCTCCCGCAGGGAAGCTGCTACCATCAAATATTTGCCCTCATTAGACTCCCCTCTGGAAGCGCTTTCACTGCAAGCTGCAGATTCCCTCCTAACAGCAAGCTTTAGGATAGGGTACTGAATTGTATCTTACTTTCGCCTAATAATGCGATTTTGGCAAAGAGAGTATCTCCCGCAGGGAAGCTGCTACCATCAAATGTTTGCCCTCGTTAGACTCCCCTCTGGAAGCGCTTTCACTGCAAGCTGCAGATTCCCTCCTAACAGCAAGTTTTAGCATAGGGTACTGAATTGAAACTTAACTGCGGCTAATTATGCAAAATTGAAAAGAGATTATCTCCCGCAGGGAAGCTGCTACCATCAAATGTTTGCCCTCGTTAGACTCCCCTCTGGAAGCGCTTTCACTGCAAGCTGCAGATTCCCTCCTAACAGCAAGCTTTAGGATAGGGTACTGAATTGTAACTTACTTTCCCCTAATAATGCGATTTTGGCAAAGAGAGTATCTCCCGCAGGGAAGCTGCTACCATCAAATGTTTGCCCTCGTTAGACTCCCCTCTGGAAGCGCTTTCACTGCAAGCTGCAGATTCCCTCCTAACAGCAAGCTTTAGGATAGGGTACTGAATTGTAACTTACTTTCGCCTAATAAGGCGATTTTGGCAAAGAGAGTATCTCCCGCAGGGAAGCTGCTACCATCAAACGTTTACCCTCGTTAGACTCCCCTCCGGAAGCGCTTTCACTGCAAGCTGCAGATTCCCTCCTAACAGCAAGCTTTAGGATAGGGTACTGAATTGTAACTTAACTGCGGCTAATAAGGCGCTTTTGGCAAAGAGAATATCTCCCGCAGGGAAGATGTTACCATCAAATATTTGCCCTCATTAGACTCCCCTCTGGAAGCGCTTTCACTGCAAGCTGCAGATTCCCTCCTAACAGCAATCTTTAGGATAGGGTACTGAATTGTAACTTACTTTCGCCTAATAATGCGATTTTGGCAAAGAGAGTATCTCCCGCAGGGAAGCTGCTACCATCAAATGTTTGCCCTCATTAGACTCCCCTCTGGAAGCGCTTTCACTGCAAGCTGCAGATTCCCTCCTAACAGCAAGCTTTAGGATAGGGTACTGAATTGTAACTTATCTGCGGCAAATAAGGCGATTTTGGGAAAGAGAATATCTCCCGCAGGGAAGCTGCTACCATCAAATGTTTGCCCTCATTAGACTCCCCTCTGGAAGCGCTTTCACTGCAAGCTGCAGATTCCCTCCTAACAGCAAGCTTTAGGATAGGGTACTGAATTGTAACTTAACTGCAGCTAATAATGCGATTTTGGCAAAGAGAATATCTCCTGCAGGGAAGCTGCTGCCACCCAATGTTTGCCCTCATTAGACTCCCCTCTGGAAGCGCTTTCACTGCAAGCTGCAGATTCCCTCCTAACAGCAAGCTTTAGGATAGGGTACTGAATTGTAACTTAACTGCGGCTAATAAGGCGATTTTGGCAAAGAGAATATCTCCCGCAGGGAAGCTGCTAACATCAAATGTTTGCCCTCATTAGACTCACCTCTGGAAGCGCTTTCACTGCAAGCTGCAGATTCCCTCCTAACAGCAAGCTTTAGGATAGGGTACTGAATTGTAACTTAACTGCGGATAATAAGGCGATTTTGGCAAAGAGAGTATCTCCCGCAGGGAAGCTGCTACCATCAAACGTTTGCCCTCGTTAGACTCCCCTCTGGAAGCGCTTTCTCTGCAAGCTGCAGATTCCCTCCTAACAGCAAGCTTTAGGTTAGGGTACTGAATTGTAACATACTTTCGCCTAATAATGCGATTTTGGCAAAGAGAGTATCTCCCGCAGGGCAGCTGCTACCATAAAATGTTTGCCCTCATTAGACTCCCCTCTGGAAGCGCTTTCACTGCAAGCTGCAGATTCCCTCCTAACAGCAAGCTTTAGGATAGGGTACTGAATTGTAACTTAACTGCGGCTCATAAGGCGATTTTGGCAAAGAGATTATCTCCCACAGGGAAGCAGCTACCATCAAATGTTTGCCCTCATTAGACTCCCCTCTGGAAGCGCTTTCTCTGCAAGCTGCAGATTCCCTCCTAACAGCAAGCTTTAGGATAGGGTACTGAATTGTAACTTACTTTCGCCTAATAATGCGATTTTGGCAAAGAGAGTATCTCCCGCAGGGAAGCTGCTACCATCAAATGTTTGCCCTCGTTAGACTCCCCTCTGGAAGCGCTTTCACTGAAAGCTGCAGATTCCCTCCTAACAGCAAGCTTTAGGATAGGGTACTGAATTGTAACTTACTTTCGCCTAATAATGCGATTTTGGCAAAGAGAGTATCTCCCGCAGGGAAGCTGCTACCATCAAACGTTTGCCCTCGTTAGACTCCCCTCTGGAAGCGCTTTCACTGCAAGCTGCAGATTCCCTCCTAACAGCAAGCTTTAGGATAGGGTACTGAATTGTAACTTACTTTCGCCTAATAAAGCGATTTTGGAAAAGAGACTATCTCCCGCAGGGAAGCTGCTACCATCAAATGTTTGCCCTCCTTAGACTCCCCTCTGGAAGCGCTTTCACTGCAAGCTGCAGATTCCCTCCTAACAGCAAGCTTTAGGATAGGGTACTGAATTGTAACTTACTTTCGCCTAATAATGCGATTTTGGCAAAGAGAGTATCTCCCGCAGGGAAGCTGCTACCATCAAATGTTTGCCCTCATTAGACTCCCCTCTGGAAGCGCTTTCACTGCAAGCTGCAGATTCCCTCCTAACAGCAAGCTTTAGGATAGGGTACTGAATTGTAACGTACTTTCGCCTAATAATGCGATTTTGGCAAAGAGAGTATCTCCCGCAGGGAAGCTGCTACCATCAAACGTTTGCCCTCGTTAGACTCCCCTCTGGAAGCGCTTTCTCTGCAAGCTGCAGATTCCCTCCTAACAGCAAGCTTTAGGTTAGGGTACTGAATTGTAACATACTTTCGCCTAATAATGCGATTTTGGCAAAGAGAGTATCTCCCGCAGGGCAGCTGCTACCATAAAATGTTTGCCCTCATTAGACTCCCCTCTGGAAGCGCTTTCACTGCAAGCTGCAGATTCCCTCCTAACAGCAAGCTTTAGGATAGGGTACTGAATTGTAACTTACTTTCGCCTAATAATGCGATTTTGGCAAAGAGAGTATCTCCCGCAGGGAAGCTGCTACCATCAAATGTTTGCCCTCATTAGACTCCCCTCTGGAAGCGCTTTCACTGCAAGCTGCAGATTCCCTCCTAACAGCAAGCTTTAGGATAGGGTACTGAATTGTAACGTACTTTCGCCTAATAATGCGATTTTGGCAAAGAGAGTATCTCCCGCAGGGAAGCTGCTACCATCAAACGTTTGCCCTCGTTAGACTCCCCTCTGGAAGCGCTTTCTCTGCAAGCTGCAGATTCCCTCCTAACAGCAAGCTTTAGGTTAGGGTACTGAATTGTAACATACTTTCGCCTAATAATGCGATTTTGGCAAAGAGAGTATCTCCCGCAGGGCAGCTGCTACCATAAAATGTTTGCCCTCATTAGACTCCCCTCTGGAAGCGCTTTCACTGCAAGCTGCAGATTCCCTCCTAACAGCAAGCTTTAGGATAGGGTACTGAATTGTAACTTAACTGCGGCTCATAAGGCGATTTTGGCAAAGAGATTATCTCCCACAGGGAAGCAGCTACCATCAAATGTTTGCCCTCATTAGACTCCCCTCTGGAAGCGCTTTCTCTGCAAGCTGCAGATTCCCTCCTAACAGCAAGCTTTAGGATAGGGTACTGAATTGTAACTTACTTTCGCCTAATAATGCGATTTTGGCAAAGAGAGTATCTCCCGCAGGGAAGCTGCTACCATCAAATGTTTGCCCTCGTTAGACTCCCCTCTGGAAGCGCTTTCACTGAAAGCTGCAGATTCCCTCCTAACAGCAAGCTTTAGGATAGGGTACTGAATTGTAACTTACTTTCGCCTAATAATGCGATTTTGGCAAAGAGAGTATCTCCCGCAGGGAAGCTGCTACCATCAAACGTTTGCCCTCGTTAGACTCCCCTCTGGAAGCGCTTTCACTGCAAGCTGCAGATTCCCTCCTAACAGCAAGCTTTAGGATAGGGTACTGAATTGTAACTTACTTTCGCCTAATAAAGCGATTTTGGAAAAGAGACTATCTCCCGCAGGGAAGCTGCTACCATCAAATGTTTGCCCTCCTTAGACTCCCCTCTGGAAGCGCTTTCACTGCAAGCTGCAGATTCCCTCCTAACAGCAAGCTTTAGGATAGGGTACTGAATTGTAACTTACTTTCGCCTAATAATGCGATTTTGGCAAAGAGAGTATCTCCCGCAGGGAAGCTGCTACCATCAAATGTTTGCCCTCATTAGACTCCCCTCTGGAAGCGCTTTCACTGCAAGCTGCAGATTCCCTCCTAACAGCAAGCTTTAGGATAGAGTACTGAATTGTAACTTACTTTCGCCTAATAATGCGATTTTGGCAAAGAGAGTATCTCCCGCAGGGAAGCTGCTACCATCAAATGTTTGCCCTCATTAGACTCCCCTCTGGAAGCGCTTTGACTGCAAGCTGCAGATTCCCTCCTAACAGCAAGCTTTAGGATAGGGTACTGAATTGTAACTTACTTTCGCCTAATAATGCGATTTTGGCAAAGAGAGTATCTCCCGCAGGGAAGCTGCTACCATCAAATGTTTGCCCTCATTAGACTCCCCTCTGGAAGCGCTTTCACTGCAAGCTGCAGATTCCCTCCTAACAGGAAAATTTAGCATAGGGTACTGAATTGTAACTTAACTGCAGCTAATAATGCGATTTTGGCAAAGAGAATATCTCCCGCAGGGAAGCTGCTACCATCAAATGTTTGCCCTCATTAGACTCCCCTCTGGAAGCGCTTTCACTGCAAGCTGCAGATTCCCTCCTAACAGCAAGCTTTAGGATAGTGTACTGAATTGTAACTTAACTGCGGCTAATAAGGCGATTTTGGCAAAGAGAATATCTCCCGCAGGGAAGCTGCTACCATCAAATGTTTGCCCTCATTAGACTCCCCTCTGGAAGCGCTTTCACTGCAAGCTGCAGATTCCCTCCTAACAGCAAGCTTTAGGATAGGGTACTGAATTGTAACGTACTTTCGCCTAATAATGCGATTTTGGCAAAGAGAGTATCTCCCGCAGGGAAGCTGCTACCATCAAACGTTTGCCCTCGTTAGACTCCCCTCTGGAAGCGCTTTCTCTGCAAGCTGCAGATTCCCTCCTAACAGCAAGCTTTAGGATAAGGTACTGAATTGTAACTTACTTTCGCCTAATAATGCGATTTTGGCAAAGAGAGTATCTCCCGCAGGGCAGCTGCTACCATCAAATGTTTGCCCTCATTAGACTCCCCTCTGGAAGCGCTTTCACTGCAAGCTGCAGATTCCCTCCTAACAGCAAGCTTTAGGATAGGGTACTGAATTGTAACTTAACTGCGGATAATAAGGCGATTTTGGCAAAGAGATTATCTCCCGCAGGGAAGCAGCTACCATCAAATGTTTGCCCTCATTAGACTCCCCTCTGGAAGCGCTTTCTCTGCAAGCTGCAGATTCCCTCCTAACAGCAAGCTTTAGGATAGGGTCCTGAATTGTATCTTACTTTCGCCTAATAATGCGATTTTGGCAAAGAGATTATCTCCCGCAGGGCAGCTGCTACCATAAAATGTTTGCCCTCATTAGACTCCCCTCCGGAAGCGCTTTCACTGCAAGCTGCAGATTCCCTCCTAACAGCAAGCTTTAGGATAGGGTACTGAATTGTAACTTACTTTCGCCTAATATTGCGATTTTGGCAAAGAGTGTATCTCCCTCAGGGAAGCTGCTACCATCAAATGTTTGCCCTCGTTAGACTCCCCTCTGGAAGCGCTTTCACTGCAAGCTGCAGATTCCCTCCTAACAGCAAGCTTTAGGATAGGTTCTGAATTGTAACTTAACTGCGCCTAATAAGGAGATTTTGGCAAAGAGATTATCTCCCGCAGGGAAGCTGCTAACATCAAATGTTTGCCCTCATTAGACTCCCCTCTGGAAGCGCTTTCACTGCAAGCTGCAGATTCCCTCCTAACAGCAAGCTTTAGGTTAGGGTACTGAATTGTAACTTACTTTCGCCTAATAATGCGATTTTGGCAAAGAGAGTATCTCCCGCAGGGAAGCTGCTACCATCAAATGTTTGCCCTCATTAGACTCCCCTCTGGAAGCGCTTTCAATGCAAGCTGCAGATTCCCTCCTAACAGCAAGCTTTAGCATAGGGTACTGAATTGTAACTTAACTGCGGCTAATAAGGCGATTATGGCAAAGAGAATATCTCCCGCAGGGAAGCTGCTACCATCAAATGTTTGCCCTCATTAGACTCCCCTCTGGAAGCGCTTTCACTGCAAGCTGCAGATTCCCTCCTAACAGCAAGCTTTAGGTTAGGGTACTGAATTGTAACTTACTTTCGCCTAATAATGCGATTTTGGCAAAGAGAGTATCTCCCGCAGGGAAGCTGCTACCATCAAATGTTTGCCCTCATTAGACTCCCCTCTGGAAGCGCTTTCAATGCAAGCTGCAGATTCCCTCCTAACAGCAAGCTTTAGGATAGGGTACTGAATTGTAACTTAACTGCGGCTAATAAGGCAAAATTGGAAAAGAGATTATCTCCCGCAGGGAAGCTGCTACCATCAAATGTTTGCCCTCGTTAGAATCCCCTCTGGAAGCGCTTTCACTGCAAGCTGCAGATTCCCTCCTAACAGCAAGCTTTAGGATAGGGTACTGAATTGTAACTTAACTGCGGCTAATAAGGCGATTTTGGCAAAGAGAATATCTCCAGCAGGGAAGCTGCTACCATCAAATGCTTGCCCTCATTAGACTCCCCTCTGGAAGCGCTTTCACTGCAAGCTGCAGATTCCCTCCTAACAGCAAGCTTTAGGATAGGGTACTGAATTGTAACTTACTTTCGCATAATAATGCGATTTTGGCAAAGAGAATATCTCCCGCAGGGAAGCTGCTACCATCAAATGTTTGCCCTCATTAGACTCCCCTCTGGAAGCGCTTTCACTGCAAGCTGCAGATTCCCTCCTAACAGCAAGCTTTAGGTTAGGGTACTGAATTGTAACTTACTTTCGCCTAATAATGCGATTTTGGCAAAGAGAGTATCTCCCGCAGGGAAGCTGCTACCATCAAATGTTTGCCCTCATTAGACTCCCCTCTGGAAGCGCTTTCAATGCAAGCTGCAGATTCCCTCCTAACAGCAAGCTTTAGGATAGGGTACTGAATTGTAACTTAACTGCGGCTAATAAGGCAAAATTGGAAAAGAGATTATCTCCTGCAGGGAAGCTGCTACCATCAAATGTTTGCCCTCGTTAGAATCCCCTCTGGAAGCGCTTTCACTGCAAGCTGCAGATTCCCTCCTAACAGCAAGCTTTAGGATAGGGTACTGAATTGTAACTTAACTGCGGCTAATAAGGCGATTTTGGCAAAGAGAATATCTCCAGCAGGGAAGCTGCTACCATCAAATGCTTGCCCTCATTAGACTCCCCTCTGGAAGCGCTTTCACTGCAAGCTGCAGATTCCCTCCTAACAGCAAGCTTTAGGATAGGGTACTGAATTGTAACTTACTTTCGCCTAATAATGCGATTTTGGCAAAGAGAATATCTCCCGCAGGGAAGCTGCTACCATCAAATGTTTGCCCTCATTAGACTCCCCTCTGGAAGCGCTTTCACTGCAAGCTGTAGATTCCCTCCTAACAGCAAGCTTTAGGATAGGGTACTGAATTGTAACTTACTTTCGCCTAATAATGCGATTTTGGCAAAGAGAATATCTCCCGCAGGGAAGCTGCTAACATCAAATGTTTGCCCTCATTAGACTCCCCTCTGGAAGCGCTTTCACTGCAAGCTGCAGATTCCCTCCTAACAGCAAGCTTTAGTATAGGGTACTGAATTGTAACTTAACTGCGGCTAATAAGGCGAATTTGGCAAAGAGATTATCTCCCGCAGGGAAGCTGCTACCATCAAATGTTTGCCCTCATTAGACTCCCCTCTGGAAGCGCTTTCACTGCAAGCTGCAGATTCCCTCCTAACAGCAAGCTTTAGGATAGGGTCCTGAATTGTATCTTACTTTCGCCTAATAATGCGATTTTGGCAAAGAGACTATCTCCCGCAGGGAAGCTGCTACCATCAAATGTTTGCCCTCATTAGACTCCCCTCTGGAAGCGCTTTCACTGCAAGCTGCAGATTCCCTCCTAACAGCAAGCTTTAGGATAAGGTCCTGAATTGTAACTTAACTGCGGCTAATAATGCGATTTTGGCAAAGAGAGTATCTCCCGCAGGGAAGCTGCTAACATCAAATGTTTGCCCTCATTAGACTCCCCTCTGGAAGCGCTTTCACTGCAAGCTGCAGATTCCCTCCTAACAGCAAGCTTTAGGATAGGGTACTGAATTGTAACTTACTTTCGCCTAATAATGCGATTTTGGCAAAGAGAGTATCTCCCGCAGGGAAGCTGCTACCATCAAATGTTTGCCCTCATTAGACTCCCCTCTGGAAGCGCTTTCACTGCAAGCTGCAGATTCCCTCCTAACAGCAAGCTTTAGGATAGGGTACTGAATTGTAACTTAACTGCGGCTAATAAGGCGATTTTGGCAAAGAGAGTATCTCCCGCAGGGAAGCTGCTACCATCAAATGTTTGCCCTCATTAGACTCTCCTCTGGAAGCGCTTTCACTGCAAGCTGCAGATTCCCTCCTAACAGCAAGCTTTAGGATAGGGTACTGAATTGTAACTTAACTGCGTATAATAAGGCGATTTTGGCAAAGAGAGTATCTCCCGCAGGGAAGCTGCTACCATCAAATGTTTGCCCTCATTAGACTCCCCTCTGGAAGCGCTTTCACTGCAAGCTGCAGATTCCCTCCTAACAGCAAGCTTTAGGATAGGGTACTGAATTGTAACTTACTTTCGCCTAATATTGCGATTTTGGCAAAGAGAGTATCTCCCTCAGGGAAGCTGCTACCATCAAATGTTTGCCCTCGTTAGACTCCCCTCTGGAAGCGCTTTCACTGCAAGCTGCAGATTCCCTCCTAACAGCAAGCTTTAGGATAGGTTCTGAATTGTAACTTAACTGCGCCTAATAAGGAGATTTTGGAAAAGAGAGTATCTCCCGCAGGGAAGCTGCTACCATCAAATGTTTGCCCTCATTAGACTCCCCTGTGGAAGCGCTTTCACTGCAAGCTGCAGATTCCCTCCTAACAGCAAGCTTTAGCATAGGGTACTGAATTGTAACTTAACTGCGGCTAATAAGGCGATTATGGCAAAGAGAATATCTCCCGCAGGGAAGCTGCTACCATCAAATGTTTGCCCTCGTTAGAATCCCCTCTGGAAGCGCTTTCACTGCAAGCTGCAGATTCCCTCCTAACAGCAAGCTTTATGATAGGGTACTGAATTGTAACTTAACTGCGGCTAATAAGGCGATTTTGGCAAAGAGAATATCTCCAGCAGGGAAGCTGCTACCATCAAATGCTTGCCCTCATTAGACTCCCCTCTGGAAGCGCTTTCACTGCAAGCTGCAGATTCCCTCCTAACAGCAAGCTTTAGGATAGGGTACTGAATTGTAACTTACTTTCGCCTAATAATGCGATTTTGGCAAAGAGAATATCTCCCGCAGGGAAGCTGCTACCATCAAATGTTTGCCCTCATTAGACTCCCCTCTGGAAGCGCTTTCACTGCAAGCTGTAGATTCCCTCCTAACAGCAAGCTTTAGGATAGGGTACTGAATTGTAACTTACTTTCGCCTAATAATGCGATTTTGGCAAAGAGAATATCTCCCGCAGGGAAGCTGCTAACATCAAATGTTTGCCCTCATTAGACTCCCCTCTGGAAGCGCTTTCACTGCAAGCTGCAGATTCCCTCCTAACAGCAAGCTTTAGTATAGGGTACTGAATTGTAACTTAACTGCGGCTAATAAGGCGAATTTGGCAAAGAGATTATCTCCCGCAGGGAAGCTGCTACCATCAAATGTTTGCCCTCATTAGACTCCCCTCTGGAAGCGCTTTCACTGCAAGCTGCAGATTCCCTCCTAACAGCAAGCTTTAGGATAGGGTCCTGAATTGTATCTTACTTTCGCCTAATAATGCGATTTTGGCAAAGAGAGTATCTCCCGCAGGGAAGCTGCTACCATCAAATGTTTGCCCTCATTAGACTCCCCTCTGGAAGCGCTTTCACTGCAAGCTGCAGATTCCCTCCTAACAGCAAGCTTTAGGATAAGGTCCTGAATTGTAACTTAACTGCGGCTAATAATGCGATTTTGGCAAAGAGAGTATCTCCCGCAGGGAAGCTGCTAACATCAAATGTTTGCCCTCATTAGACTCCCCTCTGGAAGCGCTTTCACTGCAAGCTGCAGATTCCCTCCTAACAGCAAGCTTTAGGATAGGGTACTGAATTGTAACTTAACTGCGGATAATAAGGCGATTTTGGCAAAGAGAGTATCTCCCGCAGGGAAGCTGCTACCATCAAATGTTTGCCCTCATTAGAATCCCCTCTGGAAGCGCTTTCACTGCAAGCTGCAGATTCCCTCCTAACAGCAAGCTTTAGGATAGGGTACTGAATTGTAACTTACTTTCGCCTAATAAGGCGATTATGGCAAAGAGACTATCTCCCGCAGGGAAGCTGCTACCATCAAATGTTTGCCCTCATTAGACTCCCCTCTGGAAGCGCTTTCACTGCAAGCTGCAGATTCCCTCCTAACAGCAAGCTTTAGGATAGGGTACTGAATTGTAACTTAACTGCGGCTAATAAGGCGATTTTGGCAAAGAGAATATCTCCCGCAGGGAAGCTGCTAACATCAAATGTTTGCCCTCATTAGACTCCCCTCTGGAAGCGCTTTCACTGCAAGCTGCAGATTCCCTCCTAACAGCAAGCTTTAGGATAGGGTACTGAATTGTAACTTACTTTCGCCTAATAATGCGATTTTGGCAAAGAGAGTATCTCCCGCAGGGAAGCTGCTACCATCAAACGTTTGCCCTCGTTAGACTCCCCTCTGGAAGCGCTTTCACTGCAAGCTGCAGATTCCCTCCTAACAGCAAGCTTTAGGATAGGGTACTGAATTGTAACTTAACTGCGGCTAATAAGGCGATTTTGGCAAAGAGAGTATCTCCCGCAGGGAAGCTGCTACCATCAAACGTTTGCCCTCGTTAGACTCCCCTCCGGAAGCGCTTTCACTGCAAGCTGCAGATTCCCTCCTAACAGCAAGCTTTAGGATAGGGTACTGAATTGAAACTTACTTTCGCCTAATAATGCGATTTTGGCAAAGAGAGTATCTCCCGCAGGGAAGCTGCTACCATCAAATGTTTGCCCTCATTAGACTCCCCTCTGGAAGCGTTTTCACTGCAAGCTGCAGATTCCCTCCTAACAGCAAGCTTTAGGATAGGGTACTGAATTGTATCTTACATTCGCCTAATAATGCGATTTTGGCAAAGAGAGTATCTCCCGCAGGGAAGCTGCTACCATCAAATGTTTGCCCTCATTAGACTCCCCTCTGGAAGCGCTTTCACTGCAAGCTGCAGATTCCCTCCTAACAGCAAGCTTTAGGATAGGGTACTGAATTGTAACTTAACTGCGGCTAATAAGGCGAATTTGGCAAAGAGAGTATCTCCCGCAGGGAAGCTGCTAACATCAAATGTTTGCCCTCATTAGACTCCCCTCTGGAAGCGCTTTCACTGCAAGCTGCAGATTCCCTCCTAACAGCAAGCTTTAGGATAGGGTCCTGAATTGTAACGTACTTTCGCCTAATAATGCGATTTTGGAAAAGAGAGTATCTCCCGCAGGGAAGCTGCTACCATCAAACGTTTGCCCTCGTTAGACTCCCCTCTGGAAGCGCTTTCTCTGCAAGCTGCAGATTCCCTCCTAACAGCAAGCTTTAGGATAGGGTACTGAATTGTAACTTACTTTCGCCTAATAATGCGATTTTGGCAAAGAGAGTATCTCCCGCAGGGCAGCTGCTAACATAAAATGTTTGCCCTCATTAGACTCCCCTCTGGAAGCGCTTTCACTGCAAGCTGCAGATTCCCTCCTAACAGCAAGATTTAGG
Organism: Phaenicophaeus curvirostris; assembly: GCF_032191515.1. Taxonomy (NCBI): domain Eukaryota; kingdom Metazoa; phylum Chordata; class Aves; order Cuculiformes; family Cuculidae; genus Phaenicophaeus; species Phaenicophaeus curvirostris. Next base: position 212,260 of record NW_027206789.1, on the reverse strand, counting down.
ATAGGGTACTGAATTGTAACTTAACTGCGGCTCATAAGGCGATTTTGGCAAAGAGATTATCTCCCACAGGGAAGCAGCTACCATCAAATGTTTGCCCTCATTAGACTCCCCTCTGGAAGCGCTTTCACTGCAAGCTGCAGATTCCCTCCTAACTGCAAGCTTTAGGTTAGGGTACTGAATTGTAACTTACTTTCGCCTAATAATGCGATTTTGGCAAAGAGAGTATCTCCCGCAGGGAAGCTGCTACCATCAAATGTTTGCCCTCATTAGACTCCCCTGTGGAAGCGCTTTCACTGCAAGCTGCAGATTCCCTCCTAACAGCAAGCTTTAGCATAGGGTACTGAATTGTAACTTAACTGCGGCTAATAAGGCGATTATGGCAAAGAGAATATCTCCCGCAGGGAAGCTGCTACCATCAAATGTTTGCCCTCATTAGACTCCCCTCTGGAAGCGCTTTCACTGCAAGCTGCAGATTCCCTCCTAACAGCAAGCTTTAGGTTAGGGTACTGAATTGTAACTTACTTTCGCCTAATAATGCGATTTTGGCAAAGAGAGTATCTCCCGCAGGGAAGCTGCTACCATCAAATGTTTGCACTCATTAGACTCCCCTCTGGAAGCGCTTTCAATGCAAGCTGCAGATTCCCTCCTAACAGCAAGCTTTAGGATAGGGTACTGAATTGTAACTTAACTGCGGCTAATAAGGCGAATTTGGCAAAGAGATTATCTCCCGCAGGGAAGCTGCTACCATCAAATGTTTGCCCTCATTAGACTCCCCTCTGGAAGCGCTTTCACTGCAAGCTGCAGATTCCCTCCTAACAGCAAGCTTTAGGATAGGGTCCTGAATTGTATCTTACTTTCGCCTAATAATGCGATTTTGTAAAAGAGACTATCTCCCGCAGGGAAGCTGCTACCATCAAATGTTTGCCCTCATTAGACTCCCCTCTGGAAGCGCTTTCACTGCAAGCTGCAGATTCCCTCCTAACAGCAAGCTTTAGGATAAGGTCCTGAATTGTATCTTAACTGCGGCTAATAATGCGATTTTGGCAAAGAGAGTATCTCCCGCAGGGAAGCTGCTAACATCAAATGTTTGCCCTCATTAGACTCCCCTCTGGAAGCGCTTTCACTGCAAGCTGCAGATTCCCTCCTAACAGCAAGCTTTAGGATAGGGCACTGAATTGTAACTTAACTGCGGATAATAAGGCGATTTTGGCAAAGAGAGTATCTCCCGCAGGGAAGCTGCTACCATCAAATGTTTGCCCTCATTAGACTCCCCTCTGGAAGCGCTTTCACTGCAAGCTGCAGATTCCCTCCTAACAGCAAGCTTTAGGATAGGGTACTGAATTGTAACTTCCTTTCGCCTAATAATGCGATTTTGGCAAAGAGAGTATCTCCCGCAGGGAAGCTGCTACCATCAAATGTTTGCCCTCATTAGACTCCCCTCTGGAAGCGCTTTCACTGCAAGCTGCAGATTCCCTCCTAACAGCAAGCTTTAGGATAGGGTACTGAATTGTAACTTAACTGCGGCTAATAAGGCGATTTTGGCAAAGAGAGTATCTCCCGCAGGGAAGCTGCTACCATCAAATGTTTGCCCTCATTAGACTCTCCTCTGGAAGCGCTTTCACTGCAAGCTGCAGATTCCCTCCTAACAGCAAGCTTTAGGATAGGGTACTGAATTGTAACTTAACTGCGTATAATAAGGCGATTTTGGCAAAGAGAGTATCTCCCGCAGGGAAGCTGCTACCATCAAATGTTTGCCCTCATTAGACTCCCCTCTGGAAGCTCTTTCACTGCAAGCTGCAGATTCCCTCCTAACAGCAAGCTTTAGGATAGGGTACTGAATTGTAACTTACTTTCGCCTAATAAGGCGATTTTGGCAAAGAGACTATCTCCCGCAGGGAAGCTGCTACCATCAAATGTTTGCCCTCATTAGACTCCCCTCTGGAAGCGCTTTCACTGCAAGCTGCAGATTCCATCCTAACAGCAAGCTTTAGGATAGGGTACTGAATTGTAACTTAACTGCGGCTAATAAGGCGATTTTGGCAAAGAGAATATCTCCCGCAGGGAAGCTGCTAACATCAAATGTTTGCCCTCATTAGACTCCCCTCTGGAAGCGCTTTCACTGCAAGCTGCAGATTCCCTCCTAACAGCAAGCTTTAGGATAGGGTACTGAATTGTAACTTACTTTCGCCTAATAATGCGATTTTGGCAAAGAGAGTATCTCCCGCAGGGAAGCTGCTACCATCAAACGTTTGCCCTCGTTAGACTCCCCTCTGGAAGCGCTTTCACTGCAAGCTGCAGATTCCCTCCTAACAGCAAGCTTTAGGATAGGGTACTGAATTGTAACTTAACTGCGGCTAATAAGGCAAAATTGGAAAAGAGATTATCTCCCGCAGGGAAGCTGCTACCATCAAACGTTTGCCCTTGTTAGACTCCCCTCCGGAAGCGCTTTCACTGCAAGCTGCAGATTCCCTCCTAACAGCAAGCTTTAGGATAGGGTACTGAATTGAAACTTACTTTCGCATAATATTGCGATTTTGGCAAAGAGAGTATCTCCCGCAGGGAAGCTGCTACCATCAAATGTTTGCCCTCATTAGACTCCCCTCTGGAAGCGTTTTCACTGCAAGCTGCAGATTCCCTCCTAACAGCAAGCTTTAGGATAGGGTACTGAATTGTAACTTACATTCGCCTAATAATGCGATTTTGGCAAAGAGAGTATCTCCCGCAGGGAAGCTGCTACCATCAAATGTTTGCCCTCATTAGACTCCCCTCTGGAAGCGCTTTCACTGCAAGCTGCAGATTCCCTCCTAACAGCAAGCTTTAGGATAGGGTACTGAATTGTAACTTACTTTCGCCTAGTAATGAGATTTTGGCAAAGAGAGTATCTCCCGCAGGGAAGCTGCTAACATCAAATGTTTGCCCTCATTAGACTCCCCTCTGGAAGCGCTTTCACTGCAAGCTGCAGATTCCCTCCTAACAGCAAGCTTTAGGATAGGGTCCTGAATTGTAACGTACTTTCGCCTAATAATGCGATTTTGGAAAAGAGAGTATCTCCTGCAGGGAAGCTGCTACCATCAAACGTTTGCCCTCGTTAGACTCCCCTCTGGAAGCGCTTTCTCTGCAAGCTGCAGATTCCCTCCTAACAGCAAGCTTTAGGATAGGGTACTGAATTGTAACTTACTTTCGCCTAATAATGCGATTTTGGCAAAGAGAGTATCTCCCGCAGGGCAGCTGCTAACATAAAATGTTTGCCCTCATTAGACTCCCCTCTGGAAGCGCTTTCACTGCAAGCTGCAGATTCCCTCCTAACAGCAAGATTTAGGATAGGGTACTGAATTGTAACTTAACTGCGGCTCATAAGGCGATTTTGGCAAAGAGATTATCTCCCACAGGGAAGCAGCTACCATCAAATGTTTGCCCTCATTAGACTCCCCTCTGGAAGCGCTTTCACTGCAAGCTGCAGATTCCCTCCTAACAGCAAGCTTTAGGATAGGGTACTGAATTATAACTTACTTTCGCCTACTAATGCGATTTTGGCAAAGAGAGTATCTCCCGCAGGGAAGCTGCTACCATCAAATGTTTGCCCTCATTAGACTCCCCTCTGGAAGCGCTTTCACTGCAAGCTGCAGATTCCCTCCTAACAGCAAGCTTTAGGATAGGGTCCTGAATTGTAACTTAACTGCGGATAATAAGGCGATTTTGGCAAAGAGAGTATCTCCCGCAGGGAAGTTGCTACCATCAAACGTTTGCCCTCGTTAGACTCCCCTCTGGAAGCGCTTTCACTGCAAGCTGCAGATTCCCTCCTAACAGCAAGCTTTAGGATAGGGTACTGAATTGTAACTTATCTGCGGCTAATAAGGCGATTTTGGCAAAGAGAATATCTCCCGCAGGGAAGCTGCTACCATCAAATGTTTGCCCTCATTAGACTCCCCTCTGGAAGCGCTTTCACTGCAAGCTGCAGATTCCCTCCTAACAGCAAGCTTTAGGATAGTGTACTGAATTGTAACTTAACTGCGGCTAATAAGGCGATTTTGGCAAAGAGAATATCTCCCGCAGGGAAGCTGCTACCATCAAATGTTTGCCCTCATTAGACTCCCCTCTGGAAGCGCTTTCACTGCAAGCTGCAGATTCCCTCCTAACAGCAAGCTTTAGGATAGGGTACTGAATTGTAACGTACTTTCGCCTAATAATGCGATTTTGGCAAAGAGAGTATCTCCCGCAGGGAAGCTGCTACCATCAAACGTTTGCCCTCGTTAGACTCCCCTCTGGAAGCGCTTTCACTGCAAGCTGCAGATTCCCTCCTAACAGCAAGCTTTAGGATAGGGTACTGAATTGTAACTTAACTGCGGCTAATAAGGCGCTTTTGGGAAAGAGAGTATCTCCCGCAGGGAAGCTGCTACCATCAAATGTTTGCCCTCATTAGACTCCCCTCTGGAAGCGCTTTCACTGCAAGCTGCAGATTCCCTCCTAACAGCAAGCTTTAGGATAGGGTACTGAATTGTATCTTAACTGCGGCTAATAATGATATTTTGGCAAAGAGAATATCTCCCGCAGGGAAGCTGCTACCATCAGATGTTTGCCCTCGTTAGACTCCCCTCTGGAAGCGCTTTCACTGCAAGCTGCAGATTCCCTCCTAACAGGAAGTTTTAGGATAGGGTACTGAATTGTAAATTACTTTCGCCTAATAATGCGATTTTGGCAAAGAGAATATCTCCCGCAGGGAAGCTGCTACCATCAAATATTTGCCCTCCTTAGACTCCCCTCTGGAAGCGCTTTCACTGCAAGCTGCAGATTCCCTCCTAACAGCAAGCTTTAGGATATGGTACTGAATTATAACTTACTTTCGCCTAATAATGCGATTTTGGCAAAGAGAGTATCTCCCGCAGGGAAGCTGCTACCATCAAATGTTTGCCCTCATTAGACTCCCCTCTGGAAGCGCTTTCACTGCAAGCTGCAGATTCCCTCCTAACAGCAAGCTTTAGGATAGGGTACTGAATTGTAACTTACTTTCGCCTAATAATGCGATTTTGGCAAAGAGAGTATCTCCCGCAGGGAAGCTGCTACCATCAAATGTTTGCCCTCGTTAGACTCCACTCTGGAAGCGCTTTCACTGCAAGCTGAAGATTCCCTCCTAACAGCAAGCTTTAGGATAGGGTACTGAATTGTAACTTAACTGCGGCTAATAAGGCGATTTTGGCAAAGAGAATATCTCCCGCAGGGAAGCTGCTACCATCAAATGTTTGCCCTCATTAGACTCCCCTCTGGAAGCGCTTTCACTGCAAGCTGCATATTCCCTCCTAATAGCAAGCTTTAGGAGAGGGTACTGGATTATAACTTACTTTCGCCTAATAATGCGATTTTGGCAAAGAGAGTATCTCCCGCAGAGAAGCTGCTACCATCAAATGTTTGCCCTCATTAGACTCCCCTCCGGAAGCGCTTTCACTGCAAGCTGCAGATTCCCTCCTAACAGCAAGCTTTAGGATAGGGTACTGAATTGTAACTTACTTTCGCCTAATAATGCGATTTTGGCAAAGAGAGTATCTCCCGCAGGGAAGCTGCTAACATCAAATGTTTGCCCTCATTAGACTCCCCTCTGGAAGCGCTTTCACTGCAAGCTGTAGATTCCCTCCTAACAGCAAGCTTTAGGATAGGGTACTGAATTGTAACTTATCTGCGGCTAATAAGGCGATTATGGCAAAGAGAATATCTCCCGCAGGGAAGCTGCTACCATTAAATGTTTGCCCTCATTACACTCCCCTCTGGAAGCGCTTTCACTGCAAGCTGCAGATTCCCTCCTAACAGCAAGATTTAGCATAGGGTACTGAATTGTAAATTACTTTCGCTTAATAATGCGATTTTGGCAAAGAGAATATCTCCCGCAGGGAAGCTGCTACCATCAAATATTTGCCCTCCTTAGACTCCCCTCTGGAAGCGCTTTCACTGCAAGCTGCAGATTCCCTCCTAACAGCAAGCTTTAGGATAGGGTACTGAATTATAACTTACTTTCGCCTACTAATGCGATTTTGGCAAAGAGAGTATCTCCCGCAGGGAAGCTGCTACCATCAAATGTTTGCCCTCATTAGACTCTCCTCTGGAAGCGCTTTCACTGCAAGCTGCAGATTCCCTCCTAACAGCAATCTTTAGGATAGGGTCCTGAATAGTAACTTAACTGCGGATAATAAGGCGATTTTGGCAAAGAGAGTATCTCCCGCAGGGAAGTTGCTACCATCAAACGTTTGCCTTCGTTAGACTCCCCTCTGGAATCGCTTTCACTGCAAGCTGCAGATTCCCTCCTAACAGCAAGCTTTAGGATAGGGTACTGAATTGTAACTTATCTGCGGCTAATAAGGCGATTTTGGCAAAGAGAATATCTCCCGCAGGTAAGCTGCTACCATCAAATGTTTGCCCTCATTAGACTCCCCTCTGGAAGCGCTTTCACTGCAAGCTGCAGATTCCCTCCTAACAGCAAGTTTTAGGATAGGGTACTGAATTGTAACTTACTTTCGCCTAATAATGCGATTTTGGCAAAGAGAATATCTCCCGCAGGGAAGCTGCTACCATCAAATATTTGCCCTCATTAGACTCCCCTCTGGAAGCGCTTTCACTGCAAGCTGCAGATTCCCTCCTAACAGCAAGTTTTAGCATAGGGTACTGAATTGTAAATTACATTCGCCTAATAATGCGATTTTGGCAAAGAGAGTATCTCCCGCAGGGAAGCTGCTACCATCAAATGTTTGCCCTCATTAGACTCCCCTCTGGAAGCGCTTTCACTGCAAGCTGCAGATTCCCTCCTAACAGCAAGCTTTAGGATAGGGTACTGAATTGTAACTTACTTTCGCCTAATAATGCGATTTTGGCAAAGAGAGTATCTCCCGCAGGGAAGCTGCTACCATCAAATGTTTGCCCTCGTTAGACTACCCTCTGGAAGCGCTTTCACTGCAAGCTGCAGATTCCCTCCTAATAGCAAGCTTTAGGATAGGGTACTGGATTGTAACTTACTTTCGCCTAATAATGCGATTTTGGCAAAGAGAGTATCTCCCGCAGGGAAGCTGCTAACATCAAATGTTTGCCCTCATTAGACTCCCCTCTGGAAGCGCTTTCACTGCAAGCTGTAGATTCCCTCCTAACAGCAAGCTTTAGGATAGGGTACTGAATTGTAACTTAACTGCGGATAATAAGGCGATTATGGCAAAGAGAATATCTCCCGCAGGGAAGCTGCTACCATCAAATATTTGCCCTCATTAGACTCCCCTCTGGAAGCGCTTTCACTGCAAGCTGCAGATTCCCTCCTAACAGCAAGCTTTAGGATAGGGTACTGAATTGTAACTTACTTTCGCCTAATAATGCGATTTTGGCAATGAGAATATCTCCCGCAGGGAAGCTGCTACCATCAAATGTTTGCCCTCATTAGACTCCCCTCTGGAAGCGCTTTCACTGCAAGCTGTAGATTCCCTCCTAACAGCAAGCTTTAGGATAGGGTACTGAATTGTAACTTAACTGCGGCTAATAAGGCGATTTTGGGAAAGAGAGTATCTCCCGCAGGGAAGCTGCTACCATCAAATATTTGCCCTCATTAGAGTCCCCTCTGGAAGCGCTTTCACTGCAAGCTGCAGATTCCCTCCTAACAGCAAGCTTTAGGATAGGGTCCTGAATTGTAACGTACTTTCGCCTAATAATGCGATTTTGGCAAAGAGAGTATCTCCCGCAGGGAAGCTGCTACCATCAAACGTTTGCCCTCATTAGACTCCACTCTGGAAGCGCTTTCACTGCAAGCTGCAGATTCCCTCCTAACAGCAAGCTTTAGGATAGGGTACTGAATTGTAACTTACTTTCACCTAATAATGCGATTTTGGCAAAGAGAATATCTCCCGCAGGGAAGCTGCTAACATCAAATGTTTGCCCTCATTAGACTCCCCTCTGGAAGCGCTTTCACTGCAAGCTGCAGATTCCCTCCTAACAGCAATCTTTAGGATAGGGTACTGAATTGTAACTTACTTTCGCCTAATAATGCGATCTTGGCAAAGAGAATATCTCCCGCAGGGAAGCTGCTAACATCAAATGTTTGCCCTCATTAGACTCCCCTCTGGAAGCGCTTTCACTGCAAGCTGCAGATTCCCTCCTAACAGCAAGCTTTAGGATAGTGTACTGAATTGTAACTTAACTGCGGCTAATAAGGCGAATATTGCAAAGAGAATATCTCCCGCAGGGAAGCTGCTACCATCAAATGTTTGCCCTCATTAGACTCCCCTCTGGAATCGCTTTCACTGCAAGCTGCAGATTCCCTCCTAACAGCAAGCTTTAGGATAGGGTACTGAATTGTAACTTACTTTCGCCTAATAATGCGATTTTGGCAAAGAGAGTATCTCCCGCAGGGAAGCTGCTACCATCAAATGTTTGCCCTCATTAGACTCCCCTCTGGAAGCGCTTTCACTGCAAGCTGCAGATTCCCTCCTAACAGCAAGCTTTAGGATAGGGTCCTGAATTGTAACTTAACTGCGGCTAATAAGGCGATTTTGGCAAAGAGAGTATCTCCCGCAGGGAAGCTGCTAACATCAAATGTTTGCCCTCATTAGACTCCCCTCTGGAAGCGCTTTCACTGCAAGCTGCAGATTCCCTCCTAACAGCAAGCTTTAGGATAGGGTACTGAATTGTAACTTAACTGCGGATAATAAGGCGATTTTGGCAAAGAGAGTATCTCCCGCAGGGAAGCTGCTACCATCAAATGTTTGCCCTCATTAGACTCCCCTCTGGAAGCGCTTTCACTGCAAGCTGCAGATTCCCTCCTAACAGCAAGCTTTAGGATAGGGTACTGAATTGTAACTTAATTTCGCCTAATAATGCGATTTTGGCAAAGAGAGTATCTCCCGCAGGGAAGCTGCTACCATCAAATATTTGCCCTCATTAGACTCCCCTCTGGAAGCGCTTTCACTGCAAGCTGCAGATTCCCTCCTAACAGCAAGCTTTAGGATAGGGTACTGAATTGTAACTTAACTGCGGCTAATAAGGCGATTTTGGCAAAGAGAGTATCTCCCGCAGGGAAGCTGCTAACATCAAATGTTTGCCCTCATTAGACTCCCCTCTGGAAGCGCTTTCACTGCAAGCTGCAGATTCCCTCCTAACAGCAAGCTTTAGGATAGGGTACTGAATTGTAACTTACTTTCGCCTAATAATGAGATTTTGGAAAAGAGAGTATCTCCCGCAGGGAAGCTGCTACCATCAAACGTTTACCCTCGTTAGACTCCCCTCCGGAAGCGCTTTCACTGCAAGCTGCAGATTCCCTCTTAACAGCAAGCTTTAGGATAGGGTACTGAATTGAAACTTACTTTCGCATAATATTGCGATTTTGGCAAAGAGAGTATCTCCCGCAGGGAAGCTGCTAACATCAAATGTTTGCCCTCATTAGACTCCCCTCTGGAAGCGCTTTCACTGCAAGCTGCAGATTCCCTCCTAACAGCAAGCTTTAGGATAGGGTACTGAATTGTAACTTAACTGCGGCTAATAAGGCGAATTTGGCAAAGAGAATATCTCCCGCAGGGAAGCTGCTACCATCAAATGTTTGCCCTCATTAGACTCCCCTCTGGAATCGCTTTCACTGCAAGCTGCAGATTCCCTCCTAACAGCAAGCTTTAGGATAGGGTACTGAATTGTAACTTAACTGCGGATAATAAGGCGATTTTGGCAAAGAGATTATCTCCCGCAGGGAAGCTGCTACCATCAAATGTTTGCCCTCATTAGACTCCCCTCTGGAAGCGCTTTCACTGCAAGCTGCAGATTCCCTCCTAACAGCAAGCTTTAGGATAGGGTACTGAATTGTAACTTAACTGCGGCTAATAATGCGATTTTGGCAAAGAGAGTATCTCCCGCAGGGAAGCTGCTAACATCAAATGTTTGCCCTCATTAGACTCCCCTCTGGAAGCGCTTTCACTGCAAGCTGCAGATTCCCTCCTAACAGCAAGCTTTAGGATAGGGTACTGAATTGTAACGTACTTTCGCCTAATAATGCGATTTTGGCAAAGAGAGTATCTCCCGCAGGGAAGCTGCTACCATCAAACGTTTGCCCTCGTTAGACTCCCCTCTGGAAGCGCTTTCTCTGCAAGCTGCAGATTCCCTCCTAACAGCAAGCTTTAGGATGGGGTACTGAATTGTAACTTACTTTCGCCTAATAATGCGATTTTGGCAAAGAGAGTATCTCCCGCAGGGCAGCTGCTACCATAAAATATTTGCCCTCATTAGACTCCCCTCTGGAAGCGCTTTCACTGCAAGCTGCAGATTCCCTCCTAACAGCAAGCTTTAGGATAGGGTAATGAATTGTATCTTAACTGCAGCTAATAAGGCGATTTTGGCAAAGAGAGTATCTCCCGCAGGGAAGCTACTACCATCAAATGTTTGCCCTCATTAGAATCCCCTCTGGAAGCGCTTTCACTGCAAGCTGCAGATTCCCTCCTAACAGCAAGCTTTAGGATAGGGTACTGAATTGTAACTTAACTGCGGCTAATAAGGCGATTTTGGGAAAGAGAGTATCTCCCGCAGGGAAGCTGCTACCATCAAATGTTTGCCCTCATTAGACTCCCCTCTGGAAGCGCTTTCACTGCAAGCTGCAGATTCCCTCCTAACAGCAAGCTTTAGGATAGGGTACTGAATTGTAACTTACTTTCGCCTAATAATGCGATTATGGAAAAAAGAGTATCTCCCGCAGGGAAGCTGCTACCATCAAATATTTGCCCTCATTAGACTCTCCTCTGGAAGCGCTTTCACTGCAAGCTGCAGATTCCCTCCTAACAGCAAGCTTTAGGATAGGGTACTGAATTGTAACTTAACTGCGGATAATAAGGCGATTTTGGCAAAGAGAGTATCTCCCGCAGGGAAGCTGCTACCATCAAATGTTTGCCCTCATTAGACTCCCCTCTGGAAGCGCTTTCACTGCAAGCTGCAGATTCCCTCCTAACAGCAAGCTTTAGGATAGGGTACTGAATTGTAACTTACTTTCGCCTAATAATGCGATTTTGGCAAAGAGAGTATCTCCCGCAGGGAAGCTGCTACCATCAAACGTTTGCCCTCGTTAGACTCCCCTCTGGAAGCGCTTTCACTGCAAGCTGCAGATTCCCTCCTAACAGCAAGCTTTAGGATAGGGTACTGAATTCTAACTTAACTGCGGCTAATAAGACGATTTTGGCAAAGAGAGTATCTCCCGCAGGGAAGCTGCTACCATCAAACGTTTGCCCTCGTTAGACTCCCCTCCGGAAGCGCTTTCACTGCAAGCTGCAGATTCCCTCCTAACAGCAAGCTTTAGGATAGGGTCCTGAATTGTATCGTACTTTCGCCTAATAATGCGATTTTGGCAAAGAGAGTATCTCCCGCAGGGAAGCTGCTACCATCAAACGTTTGCCCTCGTTAGACTCCCCTCTGGAAGCGCTTTCTCTGCAAGCTGCAGATTCCCTCCTAACAGCAAGCTTTAGGATGGGGTACTGAATTGTAACTTACTTTCGCCTAATAATGCGATTTTGGCAAAGAGAGTATCTCCCGCAGGGCAGCTGCTACCATCAAATCTTTGCCCTCATTAGACTCCCCTCTGGAAGCGCTTTCACTGCAAGCTGCAGATTCCCTCCTAACAGCAAGCTTTAGGATAGGGTAATGAATTGTATCTTAACTGCGGCTAATAAGGCGATTTTGGCAAAGAGAGTATCTCCCGCAGGGAATCTGCTACCATCAAATGTTTGCCCTCATTAGACTCCCCTCTGGAAGCGCTTTCACTGCAAGCTGCAGATTCCCTCCTAACAGCAAGCTTTAGGATAGGGTACTGAATTGTAACTTACTTTCGCCTAATAATGCGATTTTGGCAAAGAGAGTATCTCCCGCAGGGAAGCTGCTACCATCAAATGTTTGCCCTCATTAGACTCCCCTCTGGAAGCGCTTTCACTGCAAGCTGCAGATTCCCTCCTAACAGCAAGCTTTAGGATAGGGTACTGAATTGTAACTTACTTTCGCCTAATAATGCGATTATGGAAAAAAGAGTATCTCCCGCAGGGAAGCTCCTACCATCAAATATTTGCCCTCATTAGACTCCCCTCTGGAAGCGCTTTCACTGCAAGCTGCAGATTCCCTCCTAACAGCAAGCTTTAGGGTAGGGTACTGAATTGTAACTTAACTGCGGATAATAAGGCGATTTTGGCAAAGAGAGTATCTCCCGCAGGGAAGCTGCTACCATCAAATGTTTGCCCTCATTAGACTCCCCTCTGGAAGCGCTTTCACTGCAAGCTGCAGATTCCCTCCTAACAGCAAGCTTTAGGATAGGGTACTGAATTGTAACTTACTTTCGCCTAATAATGCGATTTTGGCAAAGAGAGTATCTCCCGCAGGGAAGCTGCTACCATCAAACGTTTGCCCTCATTAGACTCCCCTCTGGAAGCGCTTTCACTGCAAGCTGCAGATTCCCTCCTAACAGCAAGCTTTAGGATAGTGTACTGAATTGTAACTTAACTGCGGCTAATAAGGCGAATATTGCAAAGAGAATATCTCCCGCAGGGAAGCTGCTACCATCAAATGTTTGCCCTCATTAGACTCCCCTCTGGAATCGCTTTCACTGCAAGCTGCAGATTCCCTCCTAACAGCAAGCTTTAGGATAGGGTACTGAATTGTAACTTACTTTCGCCTAATAATGCGATTTTGGCAAAGAGAGTATCTCCCGCAGGGAAGCTGCTACCATCAAATGTTTGCCCTCATTAGACTCCCCTCTGGAAGCGCTTTCACTGCAAGCTGCAGATTCCCTCCTAACAGCAAGCTTTAGGATAGGGTCCTGAATTGTAACTTAACTGCGGCTAATAAGGCGATTTTGGCAAAGAGAGTATCTCCCGCAGGGAAGCTGCTAACATCAAATGTTTGCCCTCATTAGACTCCCCTCTGGAAGCGCTTTCACTGCAAGCTGCAGATTCCCTCCTAACAGCAAGCTTTAGGATAGGGTACTGAATTGTAACTTAACTGCGGATAATAAGGCGATTTTGGCAAAGAGAGTATCTCCCGCAGGGAAGCTGCTACCATCAAATGTTTGCCCTCATTAGACTCCCCTCTGGAAGCGCTTTCACTGCAAGCTGCAGATTCCCTCCTAACAGCAAGCTTTAGGATAGGGTACTGAATTGTAACTTAATTTCGCCTAATAATGCGATTTTGGCAAAGAGAGTATCTCCCGCAGGGAAGCTGCTACCATCAAATATTTGCCCTCATTAGACTCCCCTCTGGAAGCGCTTTCACTGCAAGCTGCAGATTCCCTCCTAACAGCAAGCTTTAGGATAGGGTACTGAATTGTAACTTAACTGCGGCTAATAAGGCGATTTTGGCAAAGAGAGTATCTCCCGCAGGGAAGCTGCTAACATCAAATGTTTGCCCTCATTAGACTCCCCTCTGGAAGCGCTTTCACTGCAAGCTGCAGATTCCCTCCTAACAGCAAGCTTTAGGATAGGGTACTGAATTGTAACTTACTTTCGCCTAATAATGAGATTTTGGAAAAGAGAGTATCTCCCGCAGGGAAGCTGCTACCATCAAACGTTTACCCTCGTTAGACTCCCCTCCGGAAGCGCTTTCACTGCAAGCTGCAGATTCCCTCTTAACAGCAAGCTTTAGGATAGGGTACTGAATTGAAACTTACTTTCGCATAATATTGCGATTTTGGCAAAGAGAGTATCTCCCGCAGGGAAGCTGCTAACATCAAATGTTTGCCCTCATTAGACTCCCCTCTGGAAGCGCTTTCACTGCAAGCTGCAGATTCCCTCCTAACAGCAAGCTTTAGGATAGGGTACTGAATTGTAACTTAACTGCGGCTAATAAGGCGAATTTGGCAAAGAGAATATCTCCCGCAGGGAAGCTGCTACCATCAAATGTTTGCCCTCATTAGACTCCCCTCTGGAATCGCTTTCACTGCAAGCTGCAGATTCCCTCCTAACAGCAAGCTTTAGGATAGGGTACTGAATTGTAACTTAACTGCGGATAATAAGGCGATTTTGGCAAAGAGATTATCTCCCGCAGGGAAGCTGCTACCATCAAATGTTTGCCCTCATTAGACTCCCCTCTGGAAGCGCTTTCACTGCAAGCTGCAGATTCCCTCCTAACAGCAAGCTTTAGGATAGGGTACTGAATTGTAACTTAACTGCGGCTAATAATGCGATTTTGGCAAAGAGAGTATCTCCCGCAGGGAAGCTGCTAACATCAAATGTTTGCCCTCATTAGACTCCCCTCTGGAAGCGCTTTCACTGCAAGCTGCAGATTCCCTCCTAACAGCAAGCTTTAGGATAGGGTACTGAATTGTAACGTACTTTCGCCTAATAATGCGATTTTGGCAAAGAGAGTATCTCCCGCAGGGAAGCTGCTACCATCAAACGTTTGCCCTCGTTAGACTCCCCTCTGGAAGCGCTTTCTCTGCAAGCTGCAGATTCCCTCCTAACAGCAAGCTTTAGGATGGGGTACTGAATTGTAACTTACTTTCGCCTAATAATGCGATTTTGGCAAAGAGAGTATCTCCCGCAGGGCAGCTGCTACCATAAAATATTTGCCCTCATTAGACTCCCCTCTGGAAGCGCTTTCACTGCAAGCTGCAGATTCCCTCCTAACAGCAAGCTTTAGGATAGGGTAATGAATTGTATCTTAACTGCAGCTAATAAGGCGATTTTGGCAAAGAGAGTATCTCCCGCAGGGAAGCTACTACCATCAAATGTTTGCCCTCATTAGAATCCCCTCTGGAAGCGCTTTCACTGCAAGCTGCAGATTCCCTCCTAACAGCAAGCTTTAGGATAGGGTACTGAATTGTAACTTAACTGCGGCTAATAAGGCGATTTTGGGAAAGAGAGTATCTCCCGCAGGGAAGCTGCTACCATCAAATGTTTGCCCTCATTAGACTCCCCTCTGGAAGCGCTTTCACTGCAAGCTGCAGATTCCCTCCTAACAGCAAGCTTTAGGATAGGGTACTGAATTGTAACTTACTTTCGCCTAATAATGCGATTATGGAAAAAAGAGTATCTCCCGCAGGGAAGCTGCTACCATCAAATATTTGCCCTCATTAGACTCTCCTCTGGAAGCGCTTTCACTGCAAGCTGCAGATTCCCTCCTAACAGCAAGCTTTAGGATAGGGTACTGAATTGTAACTTAACTGCGGATAATAAGGCGATTTTGGCAAAGAGAGTATCTCCCGCAGGGAAGCTGCTACCATCAAATGTTTGCCCTCATTAGACTCCCCTCTGGAAGCGCTTTCACTGCAAGCTGCAGATTCCCTCCTAACAGCAAGCTTTAGGATAGGGTACTGAATTGTAACTTACTTTCGCCTAATAATGCGATTTTGGCAAAGAGAGTATCTCCCGCAGGGAAGCTGCTACCATCAAACGTTTGCCCTCGTTAGACTCCCCTCTGGAAGCGCTTTCACTGCAAGCTGCAGATTCCCTCCTAACAGCAAGCTTTAGGATAGGGTACTGAATTCTAACTTAACTGCGGCTAATAAGACGATTTTGGCAAAGAGAGTATCTCCCGCAGGGAAGCTGCTACCATCAAACGTTTGCCCTCGTTAGACTCCCCTCCGGAAGCGCTTTCACTGCAAGCTGCAGATTCCCTCCTAACAGCAAGCTTTAGGATAGGGTCCTGAATTGTATCGTACTTTCGCCTAATAATGCGATTTTGGCAAAGAGAGTATCTCCCGCAGGGAAGCTGCTACCATCAAACGTTTGCCCTCGTTAGACTCCCCTCTGGAAGCGCTTTCTCTGCAAGCTGCAGATTCCCTCCTAACAGCAAGCTTTAGGATGGGGTACTGAATTGTAACTTACTTTCGCCTAATAATGCGATTTTGGCAAAGAGAGTATCTCCCGCAGGGCAGCTGCTACCATCAAATCTTTGCCCTCATTAGACTCCCCTCTGGAAGCGCTTTCACTGCAAGCTGCAGATTCCCTCCTAACAGCAAGCTTTAGGATAGGGTAATGAATTGTATCTTAACTGCGGCTAATAAGGCGATTTTGGCAAAGAGAGTATCTCCCGCAGGGAATCTGCTACCATCAAATGTTTGCCCTCATTAGACTCCCCTCTGGAAGCGCTTTCACTGCAAGCTGCAGATTCCCTCCTAACAGCAAGCTTTAGGATAGGGTACTGAATTGTAACTTACTTTCGCCTAATAATGCGATTTTGGCAAAGAGAGTATCTCCCGCAGGGAAGCTGCTACCATCAAATGTTTGCCCTCATTAGACTCCCCTCTGGAAGCGCTTTCACTGCAAGCTGCAGATTCCCTCCTAACAGCAAGCTTTAGGATAGGGTACTGAATTGTAACTTACTTTCGCCTAATAATGCGATTATGGAAAAAAGAGTATCTCCCGCAGGGAAGCTCCTACCATCAAATATTTGCCCTCATTAGACTCCCCTCTGGAAGCGCTTTCACTGCAAGCTGCAGATTCCCTCCTAACAGCAAGCTTTAGGGTAGGGTACTGAATTGTAACTTAACTGCGGATAATAAGGCGATTTTGGCAAAGAGAGTATCTCCCGCAGGGAAGCTGCTACCATCAAATGTTTGCCCTCATTAGACTCCCCTCTGGAAGCGCTTTCACTGCAAGCTGCAGATTCCCTCCTAACAGCAAGCTTTAGGATAGGGTACTGAATTGTAACTTACTTTCGCCTAATAATGCGATTTTGGCAAAGAGAGTATCTCCCGCAGGGAAGCTGCTACCATCAAACGTTTGCCCTCATTAGACTCCCCTCTGGAAGCGCTTTCACTGCAAGCTGCAGATTCCCTCCTAACAGCAAGCTTTAGGATAGGGTACTGAATTGTAACGTAACTGCGGCTAATAAGACGATTTTGGCAAAGAGAGTATCTCCCGCAGGGAAGCTGCTACCATCAAACGTTTGCCCTCGTTAGACTCCCCTCCGGAAGCGCTTTCACTGCAAGCTGCAGATTCCCTCCTAACAGCAAGCTTTAGGATAGGGTACTGAATTGAAACTTACTTTCGCATAATATTGCGATTATGGAAAAGAGAGTATCTCCCGCAGGGAAGCTGCTACCATCAAATGTTTGCCCTCATTATACTCCCCTCTGGAAGCGCTTTCACTGCAAGCTGCAGATTCCCTCCTAACAGCAAGCTTTAGGATAGTGTCCTGAATTGTAACTTAACTGCGGATAATAAGGCGATTTTGGCAAAGAGATTATCTCCCGCAGGGAAGCTGCTACCATCAAATGTTTGCCCTCATTAGACTCCCCTCTGGAAGCGCTTTCACTGCAAGCTGCAGATTCCCTCCTAACAGCAAGCTTTAGGGTAGGGTACTGAATTGTAACTTAACTGCGGATAATAAGGCGATTTTGGCAAAGAGAGTATCTCCCGCAGGGAAGCTGCTACCATCAAATGTTTGCCCTCATTAGACTCCCCTCTGGAAGCGCTTTCACTGCAAGCTGCAGATTCCCTCCTAACAGCAAGCTTTAGGATAGGGTACTGAATTGTAACTTACTTTCGCCTAATAATGCGATTTTGGCAAAGAGAGTATCTCCCGCAGGGAAGCTGCTACCATCAAACGTTTGCCCTCATTAGACTCCCCTCTGGAAGCGCTTTCACTGCAAGCTGCAGATTCCCTCCTAACAGCAAGCTTTAGGATAGGGTACTGAATTGTAACGTAACTGCGGCTAATAAGACGATTTTGGCAAAGAGAGTATCTCCCGCAGGGAAGCTGCTACCATCAAACGTTTGCCCTCGTTAGACTCCCCTCCGGAAGCGCTTTCACTGCAAGCTGCAGATTCCCTCCTAACAGCAAGCTTTAGGATAGGGTACTGAATTGAAACTTACTTTCGCATAATATTGCGATTATGGAAAAGAGAGTATCTCCCGCAGGGAAGCTGCTACCATCAAATGTTTGCCCTCATTAGACTCCCCTCTGGAAGCGCTTTCACTGCAAGCTGCAGATTCCCTCCTAACAGCAAGCTTTAGGATAGGGTACTGAATTGTATCTTAACTGCGGCTAATAAGGCGAATTTGGCAAAGAGAATATCTCCCGCAGGGAAGCTGCTACCATCAAATGTTTGCCCTCATTATACTCCCCTCTGGAAGCGCTTTCACTGCAAGCTGCAGATTCCCTCCTAACAGCAAGCTTTAGGATAGTGTCCTGAATTGTAACTTAACTGCGGATAATAAGGCGATTTTGGCAAAGAGATTATCTCCCGCAGGGAAGCTGCTACCATCAAATGTTTGCCCTCATTAGACTCCCCTCTGGAAGCGCTTTCACTGCAAGCTGCAGATTCCCTCCTAACAGCAAGCTTTAGGATAGTGTACTGAATTGTAACTTACTTTCGCCTAATAATGCGATTTTGGAAAAGAAAGTATCTCCCGCAGGGAAGCTGCTACCATCAAATGTTTGCCCTCATTAGACTCCCCTCTGGAAGCGCTTTCACTGCAAGCTGCAGATTCCCTCCTAACAGCAAGCTTTAGGATAGGGTACTGAATTGTAACTTAACTGCGGCTAATAAGGCGATTTTGGCAAAGAGAATATCTCCCGCAGGGAAGCTGCTACCATCAAATGCTTGCCCTCATTAGACTCCCCTCTGCAAGCGCTTTCACTGTAAGCTGCAGATTCCCTCCTAACAGCAAGCTTTAGGATAGGGTCCTGAATTGTAACGTACTTTCGCCTAATAATGCGATTTTGGCAAAGAGAGTATCTCCCGCAGGGAAGCTGCTACCATCAAACGTTTGCCCTCATTAGACTCCCCTCTGGAACCGCTTTCACTGCAAGCTGCAGATTCCCTCCTAACAGCAAGCTTTAGGATAGGGTACTGAATTGTAACTTACTTGCGCCTAATAATGCGATTTTGGCAAAGAGAGTATCTCCCGCAGGGCAGCTGCTACCATCAAATGTTTGCCCTCATTAGACTCCCCTCTGGAAGCGCTTTCACTGCAAGCTGCAGATTCCCTCCTAACAGCAAGCTTTAGGATAGGGTACTGAATTGTAACTTACTTTCGCCTAATAATGCGATTTTGGAAAAGAGACTATCTCCCGCAGGGAAGCTGCTACCATCAAATGTTTGCCCTCATTAGACTCCCCTCTGGAAGCGCTTTCACTGCAAGCTGCAGATTCCCTCCTAACAGCAAGCTTTAGGATAGGGTACTGAATTGTAACTTAACTGCGGATAATAAGGCGATTTTGGCAAAGAGAGTATCTCCCGCAGGGAAGCTGCTACCATCAAATGTTTGCCCTCATTAGACTACCCTCTGGAAGCGCTTTCACTGCAAGCTGCAGATTCCCTCCTAACAGCAAGCTTTAGGATAGGGTTCTGAATTGTAACTTACTTTCGCCTAATAATGCGATTTTGGCAAAGAGAGTATCTCCCGCAGGGAAGCTGCTACCATCAAATGTTTGCCCTCATTAGACTCCCCTCTGGAAGCGCTTTCACTGCAAGCTGCAGATTCCCTCCTAACAGCAAGCTTTAGGATAGGGTACTGAATTGTAACTTAACTGCGGATAATAAGGCGATTTTGGCAAAGAGAGTATCTCCCGCAGGGAAGCTGCTACCATCAAATGTTTGCCCTCATTAGACTCCCCTCTGGAAGCGCTTTCACTGCAAGCTGCAGATTCCCTCCTAACAGCAAGCTTTAGGATAGGGTACTGAATTGTAACTTACTTTCGGCTAATAATGCGATTTTGGCAAAGAGAGTATCTCCCGCAGGGAAGCTGCTACCATCAAACGTTTGCCCTCGTTAGACTTCCCTCTGGAAGCGCTTTCACTGCAAGCTGCAGATTCCCTCCTAACAGCAAGCTTTAGGATAGGGTACTGAATTGTAACTTATCTGCGGCTAATAAGGCGATTTTGGCAAAGAGAATATCTCCCGCAGGGAAGCTGCTACCATCAAATGTTTGCCCTCATTAGACTCCCCTCTGGAAGCGCTTTCACTGCAAGCTGCAGATTCCCTCCTAACAGCAAGCTTTAGGATAGGGTACTGAATTGTAACTTACTTTCGCCTAATAATGCGATTTTGGCAAAGAGAGTATCTCCCGCAGGGAAGCTGCTACCATCAAATGTTTGCCCTCGTTAGACTCCCCTCTGGAAGCGCTTTCACTGCAAGCTGCAGATTCCCTCCTAACAGCAAGCTTTAGGATAGGGTACTGAATTGTAACTTAACTGCGGCTAATAAGGCGCTTTTGGGAAAGAGAGTATCTCCCGCAGGGAAGCTGCTACCATCAAATGTTTGCCCTCATTAGACTCCCCTCTGGAAGCGCTTTCACTGCAAGCTGCAGATTCCCTCCTAACAGCAAGCTTTAGGATGGGGTACTGAATTGTAACTTAACTGCGGCTAATAATGATATTTTGGCAAAGAGAATATCTCCCGCAGGGAAGCTGCTACCATCAAATGTTTGCCCTCATTACACTCCCCTCTGGAAGCGCTTTCACTGCAAGCTGCAGATTCCCTCCTAACAGCAAGTTTTAGCATAGGGTACAGAATTGTAAATTACTTTCGCCTAATAATGCGATTTTGGCAAAGAGATTATCTCCCGCAGGGAAGCTGCTACCATCAAATGTTTGCCCTCATTAGACTCCCCTCTGGAAGCGCTTTCACTGCAAGCTGCAGATTCCCTCCTAACAGCAAGCTTTAGGATAGGGTACTGAATTGTATCTTAACTGCGGCTAATAATGATATTTTGGCAAAGAGAGTATCTCCCGCAGGGAAGCGGATACCATCAAATGTTTGCCCTCGTTAGACTACCCTCTGGAAGCGCTTTCACTGCAAGCTGCAGATTCCCTCCTAACAGCAAGCTTTAGGATAGGGTACTGAATTGTAACTTAACTGCGGCTAATAAGGCGATTTTGGCAAAGAGAATATCTCCCGCAGGGAAGCTGCTACCATCAAATGTTTGCCCTCATTAGACTCCCCTCTGGAAGCGCTTTCACTGCAAGCTGCAGATTCCCTAACAGCAAGCTTTAGGATAGGGTACTGAATTGTAACTTACTTTCGCCTAATAATGCGATTTTGGCAAAGAGTGTATCTCCCGCAGGGAAGCTGCTACCATCAAATGTTTGCCCTCGTTAGACTCCCCTCTGGAAGCGCTTTCACTGCAAGCTGCAGATTCCCTCCTAACAGCAAGCTTTAGGATAGGGTACTCAATTGTAACTTAACTGCGGCTAATAAGACGATTGTGGCAAAGAGAGTATCTCCCGCAGGGAAGCTGCTAACATCAAATGTTTGCCCTCATTAGACTCCCCTCTGGAAGCGCTTTCACTGCAAGCTGCAGATTCCCTCCTAACAGCAAGCTTTAGGATAGGGTACTGAATTGTATCTTAACTGCGGCTAATAAGGCGAATTTGGCAAAGAGAATATCTCCCGCAGGGAAGCTGCTACCATCAAATGTTTGCCCTCATTAGACTCCCCTCTGGAAGCGCTTTCACTGCAAGCTGCAGATTCCCTCCTAACAGCAAGCTTTAGGATAGGGTACTGAATTGTAACTTATCTGCGGCTAATAAGGCGATTTTGGCAAAGAGAATATTTCCCGCAGGGAAGCTGCTACCATCAAATGCTTGCCCTCATTAGACTCCCCTCTGGAAGCGCTTTCACTGCAAGCTGCAGATTCCCTCCTAACAGCAAGCTTTAGGATAGGGTCCTGAATTGTAACGTACTTTCGCCTAATAATGTGATTTTGGCAAAGAGAGTATCTCCCGCAGGGAAGCTGCTACCATCAAACGTTTGCCCTCATTAGACTCCCCTCTGGAAGCGCTTTCACTGCAAGCTGCAGATTCCCTCCTAACAGCAAGCTTTAGGATAGGGTACTGAATTGTAACTTAACTGCGGATAATAAGGCGATTTTGGCAAAGAGAGTATCTCCCGCAGGGAAGCTGCTACCATCAAATGTTTGCCCTCATTAGACTCCCCTCTGGAAGCGCTTTCACTGCAAGCTGCAGATTCCCTCCTAACAGCAAGCTTTAGGATAGGGTACTGAATTGTAACTTACTTTCGCCTAATAATGCGATTTTGGCAAAGAGAGTATCTCCCGCAGGGAAGCTGCTACCATCAAATGTTTGCCCTCATTAGACTCCCCTCTGGAAGCGCTTTCACTGCAAGCTGCAGATTCCCTCCTAACAGCAAGCTTTAGGATAGGGTACTGAATTGTAACTTACTTTCGCCTAATAATGCGATTTTGGCAAAGAGAGTATCTCCCGCAGGGAAGCTGCTACCATCAAATGTTTGCCCTCATTAGACTCCCCTCTGGAAGCGCTTTCACTGCAAGCTGCAGATTCCCTCCTAACAGCAAGCTTTAGGATAGGGTACTGAATTGTAACTTACTTTCGCATAATAATGCGATTATGGCAAAGAGAGTATCTCCCGCAGGGAAGCTGCTACCATCAAATGTTTGCCCTCGTTAGACTCCCCTCTGGAAGCGCTTTCACTGCAAGCTGCAGATTCCCTCCTAACAGCAAGCTTTAGGATAGGGTACTGAATTGTAACTTAACTGCGGCTAATAAGGCGCTTTTGGGAAAGAGAGTATCTCCCGCAGGGAAGCTGCTACCATCAAATGTTTGCCCTCATTAGACTCCCCTCTGGAAGCGCTTTCACTGCAAGCTGCAGATTCCCTCCTAACAGCAAGCTTTAGGATAGGGTACTGAATTGTAACTTACTTTCGCCTAATAATGCGATTTTGGCAAAGAGAGTATCTCCCGCAGGGAAGCTGCTACCATCAAATGTTTGCCCTCATTAGACTCCCCTCTGGAAGCGCTTTCACTGCAAGCTGCAGATTCCCTCCTAACAGCAAGCTTTAGGATAGGGTACTGAATTGTAACTTACTTTCGCCTAATAATGCGATTATGGCAAAGAGAGTATCTCCCGCAGGGAAGCTGCTACCATCAAATGTTTGCCCTCGTTAGACTCCCCTCTGGAAGCGCTTTCACTGCAAGCTGCAGATTCCCTCCTAACAGCAAGCTTTAGGATAGGGTACTGAATTGTAACTTAACTGCGGCTAATAAGGCGCTTTTGGGAAAGAGAGTATCTCCCGCAGGGAAGCTGCTACCATCAAATGTTTGCCCTCATTAGACTCCCCTCTGGAAGCGCTTTCACTGCAAGCTGCAGATTCCCTCCTAACAGCAAGCTTTAGGATAGGGTACTGAATTGTAACTTAACTGCGGCTAATAATGATATTTTGGCAAAGAGAATATCTCCCGCAGGGAAGCTGCTACCATCAAATGTTTGCCCTCATTAGACTCCCCTCTGGAAGCGCTTTCACTGCAAGCTGCAGATTCCCTCCTAACAGCAAGCTTTAGGATATTGTACTGAATTGTAACTTACTTTCGCCTAATAATGCGATTTTGGCAAAGAGAGTATCTCCCGCAGGGAAGCTGCTACCATAAAATGTTTGCCCTCATTAGACTCCCCTCTGGAAGCGCTTTCACTGCAAGCTGCAGATTCCCTCCTAACAGCAAGCTTTAGGATATTGTACTGAATTGTAACTTACTTTCGCCTAATAATGCGATTTTGGCAAAGAGAGTATCTCCCGCAGGGAAGCGGATACCATCAAATGTTTGCCCTCGTTAGACTACCCTCTGGAAGCGCTTTCACTGCAAGCTGCAGATTCCCTCCTAACAGCAAGCTTTAGGATAGTGTACTGAATTGTAACATAACTGCGGCTAATAAGGCAATTTTGGCAAAGTGAATATCTCCCGCAGGGAAGCTGCTACCATCAAATGTTTGCCCTCATTAGACTCCCCTCTGGAAGCGCTTTCACTGCAAGCTGCAGATTCCCTCCTAATAGCAAGCTTTAGGATAGGGTACTGAATTGTAACTTACTTTCGCCTAATAATGCGATTTTGGCAAAGAGAGTACCTCCCGCAGGGAAGCTGCTACCATCAAATGTTTGCCCTCATTAGACTCCCCTCCAGAAGCGCTTTCACTGCAAGCTGCAGATTCCCTCCTAACAGCAAGCTTTAGGATAGGGTACTGAATTGTAACTTACTTTCGCCTAATAATGCGATTTTGGCAAAGAGAGTATCTCCCGCAGGGAAGCTGCTACCATCAAATGTTTCCCCTCATTAGACTCCCCTCTGGAAGCACTTTCACTGCAAGCTGCAGATTCCCTCCTAACAGCAAGCTGTAGGACAGTGTACTGAATTGTATCTTAACTGCGGCTAATATGGCGATTTTGGCAAATAGAATATCTCCCGCAGGGAAGCTGCTACCATCAAATGTTTGCCCTCATTAGACTCCCCTCTGGAAGTGCTTTCACTGCAAGCTGCAGATTCCCTCCTAACAGCAAGCTTTAGGATAGGGTACTGAATTGTAACTTACTTTCGCCTAATAGTGCGATTTTGGGAAAGAGAGTATCTCCCGCAGGGAAGCTGCTACCATCAAATATTTGCCCTCGTTAGACTCCCCTCTGGAAGCGCTTTCACTGCAAGCTGCAGATTCCCTCCTAACAGCAAGCTTTAGGATAGGGTACTGAATTGTAACTTACTTTCACCTAATAATGCAATTTTGGCAAAGAGAGTATCTCCCGCAGGGAAGCTGCTACCATCAAATGCTTGCCCTCATTAGACTCCCCTCTGGAAGCGCTTTCACTGCAAGCTGCAGATTCCCTCCTAACAGCAAGCTTTAGGATAGGGTACTGAATTGTAACTTACTTTCACCTAATAATGCAATTTTGGCAAAGAGAGTATCTCCCGCAGGGAAGCTGCTACCATCAAATATTTGCCCTCATTAGACTCCCCTCTGGAAGCGCTTTCACTGCAAGCTGCAGATTCCCTCCTAACAGCAAGCTTTAGCATAGGGTACTGAATTGTAACTTACTTTCTCCTAATAATGCGATTTTGGCAAAGAGAGTATCTCCCGCAGGGAAGCTGCTAACATCAAATGTTTGCCCTCGTTAGACTCCCCTCTGGAAGCTCTTTCACTGCAAGCTGCAGATTCCCTCCTAACAGCAAGCTTTAGGATAGGGTACTGAATTGTAACTTACTTTCGCATAATAATGAGATTTTTGCAAGGAGAGTATCTCCGGCAGGAAAGCTGCTACCATCAAATGTTTGCCCCCATTAGACTCCCCTCTGGAAGCGCTTTCACTGCAAGCTGCAGATTCCCTCCTAACAGCAAGCTTTAGCATAGGGTACTGCATTGTAACTTACTTTCGCCTAATAATGCGATTTTGGCAAAGAGAGTATCTCCCGCAGGGAAGCTGCTACCATCAAATGTTTGCCCTCATTAGACTCCCCTCTGGAAGCACTTTCACTGCAAGCTGCAGATTCCCTCCTAACAGCAAGCTGTAGGACAGTGTACTGAATTGTAACTTAACTGCGGCTAATAAGGCGATTTTGGCAAAGAGAATATCTCCCGCAGGGAAGCTGCTACCATCAAATGCTTGCCCTCATTAGACTCCCCTCTGGAAGTGCTTTCACTTCAAGCTGCAGATTCCCTCCTAACAGCAAGCTTTAGGATAGTGTACTGAATTGTAACTTACTTTCGCCTAATAATGCGATTTTGGCAAAGAGAGTATCTCCCGCAGGGAAGCTGCTACCATCAAATATTTACCCTCATTAGACTCCCCTCTGGAAGCGCTTTCACTGCAAGCTGCAGATTCCCTCCTAACAGCAAGCTTTAGGATAGGGTACTGAATTGTAACTTACTTTCGCCTAATAATGCGATTTTGGCAAAGAGAGTATCTCCCGCAGGGAAACTGCTACCATCAAATGTTTGCCCTCATTAGACTCCCCTCTGGAAGCACTTTCACTGCAAGCTGCAGATTCCCTCCTAACAGCAAGCTGTAGGACAGTGTACTGAATTATAACTTAACTGCGGCTAATAAGGCGATTTTGGCAAAGAGAATATCTCCCGCAGGGAAGCTGCTACCATCAAATGCTTGCCCTCATTAGACTCCCCTCTGGAAGCGCTTTCACTGCAAGCTGCAGATTCCCTCCTAACAGCAAGCTTTAGGATAGGGTACTGAATTGTAACTTAACTGCGGCTAATAAGGCGATTTTGGCAAAGAGAGTATCTCCCGCAGGGAAGCTGCTACCATCAAACGTTTGCCCTCGTTAGACTTCCCTCTGGAAGCGCTTTCACTGCAAGCTGCAGATTCCCTCCTAACAGCAAGCTTTAGGATAGGGTACTGAATTGTAACTTATCTGCGGCTAATAAGGCGATTTTGGCAAAGAGAATATCTCCCGCAGGGAAGCTGCTACCATCAAATGCTTGCCCTCATTAGACTCCCCTCTGGAAGCGCTTTCACTGCAAGCTGCAGATTCCCTCCTAACAGCAAGCTTTAGGATAGGGTCCTGAATTGTAACGTACTTTCGCCTAATAATGCGATTATGGCAAAGAGAGTATCTCCCGCAGGGAAGCTGCTACCATCAAATGTTTGCCCTCGTTAGACTCCCCTCTGGAAGCGCTTTCACTGCAAGCTGCAGATTCCCTCCTAAAAGCAAGCTTTAGGATAGGGTACTGAATTGTAACTTAACTGCGGCTAATAAGGCGCTTTTGGGAAAGAGAGTATCTCCCGCAGGGAAGCTGCTACCATCAAATGTTTGCCCTCATTAGACTCCCCTCTGGAAGCGCTTTCACTGCAAGCTGCAGATTCCCTCCTAACAGCAAGCTTTAGGATAGGGTACTGAATTGTAACTTAACTGCGGCTAATAATGATATTTTGGCAAAGAGAATATCTCCCGCAGGGAAGCTGCTACCATCAAATGTTTGCCCTCATTAGACTCCCCTCTGGAAGCGCTTTCACTGCAAGCTGCAGATTCCCTCCTAACAGCAAGCTTTAGGATATTGTACTGAATTGTAACTTACTTTCGCCTAATAATGCGATTTTGGCAAAGAGAGTATCTCCCGCAGGGAAGCTGCTACCATCAAATGTTTGCCCTCATTAGACTCCCCTCTAGAAACGCTTTCACTGCAAGCTGCAGATTCCCTCCTAACAGCAAGCTTTAGGATAGTGTACTGAATTGTAACATAACTGCGGCTAATAAGGCAATTTTGGCAAAGAGAATATCTCCCGCAGGGAAGCTGCTACCATCAAATGTTTGCCCTCATTAGACTCCCCTCTGGAAGCGCTTTCACTGCAAGCTGCAGATTCCCTCCTAATAGCAAGCTTTAGGATAGGGTACTGAATTGTAACTTACTTTCGCCTAATAATGCGATTTTGGCAAAGAGAGTACCTCCCGCAGGGAAGCTGCTACCATCAAATGTTTGCCCTCATTAGACTCCCCTCCAGAAGCGCTTTCACTGCAAGCTGCAGATTCCCTCCTAACAGCAAGCTTTAGGATAGGGTACTGAATTGTAACTTACTTTCGCCTAACAATGCGATTTTGGCAAAGAGAGTATCTCCCGCAGGGAAGCTGCTACCATCAAATGTTTCCCCTCATTAGACTCCCCTCTGGAAGCGCTTTCACTGCAAGCTGCAGATTCCCTCCTAACAGCAAGCTTTAGCATAGGGTACTGAATTGTAACTTACTTTCGCCTAATAATGCGATTTTGGCAAAGAGAGTATCTCCCGCAGGGAAGCTGCTAACATCAAATGTTTGCCCTCGTTAGACTCCCCTCTGGAAGCTCTTTCACTGCAAGCTGCAGATTCCCTCCTAACAGCAAGCTTTAGGATAGGGTACTGAATTGTAACTTACTTTCGCATAATAATGAGATTTTTGCAAGGAGAGTATCTCCGGCAGGAAAGCTGCTACCATCAAATGTTTGCCCTCATTAGACTCCCCTCTGGAAGCGCTTTCACTGCAAGCTGCAGATTCCCTCCTAACAGCAAGCTTTAGCATAGGGTACTGCATTGTAACTTACTTTCGCCTAATAATGCGATTTTGGCAAAGAGAGTATCTCCCGCAGGGAAGCTGCTACCATCAAATGTTTGCCCTCATTAGACTCCCCTCTGGAAGCACTTTCACTGCAAGCTGCAGATTCCCTCCTAACAGCAAGCTGTAGGACAGTGCACTGAATTGTAACTTAACTGCGGCTAATAAGGCGATTTTGGCAAAGAGAATATCTCCCGCAGGGAAGCTGCTACCATCAAATGCTTGCCCTCATTAGACTCCCCTCTGGAAGTGCTTTCACTTCAAGCTGCAGATTCCCTCCTAACAGCAAGCTTTAGGATAGTGTACTGAATTGTAACTTACTTTCGCCTAATAATGCGATTTTGGCAAAGAGAGTATCTCCCGCAGGGAAGCTGCTACCATCAAATGTTTGCCCTCGTTAGACTGCCCTCTGGAAGCGCTTTCACTGCAAGCTGCAGATTCCCTCCTAACAGCAAGCTTTAGGATAGGGTACTGAATTGTAACTTACTTTCACCTAATAATGCGATTTTGGCAAAGAGAGTATCTCCCGCAGGGAAGCTGCTACCATCAAATGTTTGCCCTCGTTAGACTACCCTCTGGAAGTGCTTTCACTGCAAGCTGCAGATTCCCTCCTAACAGCAAGCTTTAGGATAGGGTACTTAATTGTAACTTACTTTCGCCTAATAATGCGATTTTGGCAAAGAGAGTATCTCCCGCAGGGAAACTGCTACCATCAAATGTTTGCCCTCATTAGACTCCCCTCTGGAAGCACTTTCACTGCAAGCTGCAGATTCCCTCCTAACAGCAAGCTGTAGGACAGTGTACTGAATTGTAACTTAACTGCGGCTAATAAGGCGATTTTGGCAAAGAGAATATCTCCCGCAGGGAAGCTGCTACCATCAAATGCTTGCCCTCATTAGACTCCCCTCTGGAAGTGCTTTCACTTCAAGCTGCAGATTCCCTCCTAACAGCAAGCTTTAGGATAGTGTACTGAATTGTAACTTACTTTCGCCTAATAATGCGATTTTGGCAAAGAGAGTATCTCCCGCAGGGAAGCTGCTACCATCAAATGTTTGCCCTCGTTAGACTCCCCTCTGGAAGCGCTTTCACTGCAAGCTGCAGATTCCCTCCTAACAGCAAGCTTTAGGATAGGGTACTGAATTGTAACTTACTTTCGCCTAATAATGCGATTTTGGCAAAGAGAGTATCTCCCGCAGGGAATCTGCTACCATCAAATGTTTGCCCTCATTAGACTCCCCTCTGGAAGCGCTTTCACTGCAAGCTGCAGATTCCCTCCTAACAGCAAGCTTTAGGATAGTGTACTGAATTGTAACTTAACTGCGGCTCATAAGGCGATTTTGGCAAAGAGAGTATCTCCCGCAGGGAAGCTGCTACCGTCAAATGCTTCCCCTCATTATACTCCCCTCTGGAAGCGCTTTCACTGCAAGCTGCAGATTCCCTCCTAACAGCAAGCTTTAGGATAGGGTACTGAATTGTAACTTAACTGCGGCTAATGAGGCGCTTTTGGGAAAGAGAGTATCTCCCGCAGGGAAGCTGCTAACATCAAATGTTTGCCCTCGTTAGACTCCCCTCTGGAAGCGCTTTCACTGCAAGCTGCAGATTCCCTCCTAACAGCAAGCTTTAGGATAGGGTACTGAATTGTAACTTACTTTCGCCTAATAAGGCGATTTTGGCAAAGAGAGTATGTCCCGCAGGGAAGCTGCTACCATCAAATGTTTGCCCTCAT
This sequence comes from Phaenicophaeus curvirostris, assembly GCF_032191515.1. Taxonomy (NCBI): domain Eukaryota; kingdom Metazoa; phylum Chordata; class Aves; order Cuculiformes; family Cuculidae; genus Phaenicophaeus; species Phaenicophaeus curvirostris. The sequence goes on along the minus strand of NW_027206789.1, from coordinate 182,780 downwards.
TAGACTCCCCTCTGGAAGCGCTTTCACTGCAAGCTGCAGATTCCCTCCTAACAGCAAGCTTTAGGATAGGGTACTGAATTGTAACTTACTTTCGCCTAATAATGCGATTTTGGCAAAGAGAGTATCTCCCGCAGAGAAGCTATTACCATCAAATGTTTGCCCTCGTTAGACTACCCTCTGGAAGCGCATTCACTGCAAGCTGCAGATTCCCTCCTAACAGCAAGCTTTAGGATAGGTACTGAATTGTAACTTACTTTCGCCTAATAATGCGATTTTGGTAAAGAGATTATCTCCCGCAGGGAAGCTGCTACCATCAAATGTTTGCCCTCATTAGACTCCCCTCTGGAAGCGCTTTCACTGCAAGCTGCAGATTCCCTCCTAACAGCAAGTTTTAGCATAGGGTACTGAATTGTAAATTACTTTCGCCTAATAATGCGATTTTGGCAAAGAGAGTATCTCCCGCAGGGAAGCTGCTACCATCAAATGTTTGCCCTCATTAGACTCCCCTCTGGAAGCGCATTCACTGCAAGCTGCAGATTCCCTCCTAACAGCAAGCTTTAGGATAGGGTACTGAATTGTAACTTAACTGCGGCTAATAAGGCAATTTTGGCAAAGAGAATATCTCCCGCAGGGAAGCTGCTAACATCAAATGTTTGCCCTCGTTAGACTCCCCTCTGGAAGCTCTTTCACTGCAAGCTGCAGATTCCCTCCTAACAGCAAGCTTTAGGATAGGGTACTGAATTGTAACTTACTTTCTCATAATAATGAGATTTTTGCAAAGAGAGTATCTCCGGCAGGAAAGCTGCTACCATCAAATGTTTGCCCTCATTAGACTCCCCTCTGGAAGCGCTTTCACTGCAAGCTGCAGATTCCCTCCTAACAGCAAGCTTTAGGATAGGTACTGAATTGTAACTTACTTTCGCCTAATAATGCGATTTTGGTAAAGAGATTATCTCCCGCAGGGAAGCTGCTACCATCAAATGTTTGCCCTCATTAGACTCCCCTCTGGAAGCGCTTTCACTGCAAGCTGCAGATTCCCTCCTAATAGCAAGCTTTAGGATAGGGTACTGAATTGTAACTTACTTTCGCCTAATAATGCGATTTTGGCAAAGAGAGTATCTCCCGCAGGGAAGCTGCTACCATCAAATGTTTGCCCTCATTAGACTCCCCTCCAGAAGCGCTTTCACTGCAAGCTGCAGATTCCCTCCTAACAGCAAGCTTTAGGATAGGGTACTGAATTGTATCTTAACTGCGGCTAATAAGGCGATTTTGGCAAATAGAATATCTCCCGCAGGGAAGCTGCTACCATCAAATGTTTGCCCTCATTAGACTCCCCTCTGGAAGTGCTTTCACTGCAAGCTGCAGATTCCCTCCTAACAGCAAGCTTTAGGATAGGGTACTGAATTGTAACTTACTTTCGCCTAATAATGCGATTTTGGCAAAGAGAGTATCTCCCGCAGGGAAGCTGCTACCATCAAATATTTGCCCTCGTTAGACTCCCCTCTGGAAGCGCTTTCACTGCAAGCTGCAGATTCCCTCCTAACAGCAAGCTTTAGGATAGGGTACTGAATTGTAACTTACTTTCGCCTAATAATGCGATTTTGGCAAAGAGAGTATCTCCCGCAGGGAAGCTGCTACCATCAAATGTTTGCCCTCGTTAGACTCCCCTCTGGAAGCGCTTTCACTGCAAGCTGCAGATTCCCTCCTAACAGCAAGCTTTAGGATAGGGTACTGAATTGTAACTTACTTTCGCCTAATAATGCGATTTTGGCACAGAGAGTATCTCCCGCAGGGAAGCTGCTACCATCAAATATTTGCCCTCATTAGACTCCCCTCTGGAAGCGCTTTCACTGCAAGCTGCAGATTCCCTCCTAACAGCAAGCTTTAGGATAGGGTACTGAATTGTAACTTACTTTCGCCTAATAATGCGATTTTGGCAAAGAGAGTATCACCCGCAGGGAAGCTGCTAACATCAAATGTTTGCCCTCGTTAGACTCCCCTCTGGAAGCTCTTTCACTGCAAGCTGCAGATTCCCTCCTAACAGCAAGCTTTAGGATAGGGTACTGAATTGTAACTTACTTTCTCATAATAATGAGATTTTTGCAAAGAGAGTATCTCCGGCAGGAAAGCTGCTACCATCAAATGTTTGCCCTCATTAGACTCCCCTCTGGAAGCGCTTTCACTGCAAGCTGCAGATTCCCTCCTAACAGCAAGCTTTCGCATAGGGTACTGAATTGTAACTTACTTTTGCCTAATAATGCGATTTTGGCAAAGAGAGTATCTCCCGCAGGGAAGCTGCTACCATCAAATGTTTGCCCTCATTAGACTCCCCTCTGGAAGCACTTTCACTGCAATCTGCAGATTCCCTCCTAACAGCAAGCTGTAGGACAGTATACTGAATTGTAACTTAACTGCGGCTAATAAGGCGATATTGGCAAAGAGAATATCCCCGCAGGGAAGCTGCTACCATCAAATGCTTGCCCTCATTAGACTCCCCTCTGGAAGTGCTTTCACTTCAAGCTGCAGATTCCCTCCTAACAGCAAGCTTTAGGATAGGGTACTGAATTGTAACTTACTTTCGCCTAATAATGCGATTTTGGCAAAGAGAGTATCTCCCGCAGGGAAGCTGCTACCATCAAATGTTTGCCCTCGTTAGACTACCCTCTGGAAGTGCTTTCACTGCAAGCTGCAGATTCCCTCCTAACAGCAAGCTTTAGGATAGGGTACTGAATTGTAACTTACTTTCACCTAATAATGCGATTTTGGCAAAGAGAGTATCTCCCGCAGGGAAGCTGCTACCATCAAATGTTTGCCCTCGTTAGACTACCCTCTGGAAGTGCTTTCACTGCAAGCTGCAGATTCCCTCCTAACAGCAAGCTTTAGGATAGGGTACTGAATTGTAACATACTTTCGCCTAATAATGCGATTTTGGCAAAGAGAGTATCTCCCGCAGGGAATCTGCTACCATCAAATGTTTGCCCTCATTAGACTCCCCTCTGGAAGCGCTTTCACTGCAAGCTGCAGATTCCCTCCTAACAGCAAGCTTTAGGATAGGGTACTGAATTGTAACTTAACTGCGGCTAATAAGGCGATTTTGGCAAAGAGAATATCTCCCGCAGGGAAGCTGTTACCATCAAATATTTGCCCTCATTAGACTCCCCTCTGGAAGCGCTTTCACTGCAAGCTGCAGATTCCCTCCTAACAGCAAGCTTTAGGATAGGGTACTGAATTGTAACTTACTTTCGCCTAATAATGAGATTTTGGCAAAGAGAGTATCTCCCGCAGGGCAGCTGCTACCATCAAATGTTTGCCCTCGTTAGACTCCCCTCTGGAAGCGCTTTCACTGCAAGCTGCAGATTCCCTCCTAACAGCAAGCTTTAGGATAGGGTACTGAATTGTAACTTACTTTCGCCTAATAATGCGATTTTGGCAAAGAGAGTATCTCCCGCAGGGAAGCTGCTAACATCAAATGTTTGCCCTCATTAGACTCCCCTCTGGAAGCGCTTTCACTGCAAGCTGCAGATTCCCTCCTAACAGCAAGCTTTAGGATAGGGTACTGAATTGTAACTTACTTTCGCCTAATAATGCGATTTTGGCAAAGAGACTATCTCCCGCAGGGAAGATGCTACCATCAAATGTTTGCCCTCATTAGACTCCCCTCTGGAAGCGCTTTCACTGCAAGCTGCAGATTCCCTCCTAACAGCAAGCTTTAGGATAGGGTACTGAATTGTAACTTACTTTCGCCTAATAAAGCGATTTTGGCAAAGAGAGTATCTCCCGCAGGGAAGCTGCTACCATCAAATGTTTGCCCTCATTAGACTCCCCTCTGGAAGCGCTTTCACTGCAAGCTGCAGATTCCCTCCTAACAGCAAGCTTTAGGATAGGGTACTGAATTGTAACTTAACTGCGGCTAAAAAGGCGATTTTGGCAAAGAGAGTATCTCCCGCAGGGAAGCTGCTACCATAAAATATTTGCCCTAATTACACTCCCCTTTGGAAGCGCTTTCACTGCAAGCTGCAGATTCCCTCCTAACAGCAAGCTTTAGGATAGGGTACAGAATGGTAACTTACTTTCGCCTAATAATGCGATTTTGGCAAAGAGAGTATCTCCTGCAGGGAAGCTGCTACCATCAAATGTTTGCCCTCATTAGACTCCCCTCTGGAAGCGCTTTCACTGCAAGCTGCAGATTCCCTCCTAACAGCAAGCTTTAGGATAGGGTCCTGAATTGTAACTTACTTTCGCCTAATAATGCGATTTTGGCAAAGAGACTATCTCCCGCAGGGAAGCTGCTACCATCAAATGCTTGCCCTCATTAGACTCCCCTCTGGAAGTGCTTTCACTGCAAGCTGCAGATTCCCTCCTAACAGCAAGCTTTAGGATAGGGTACTGAATTGTATCTTACTTTCGCCTAATAATGCGATTTTGGCAAGGGGAGTATCTCCCGCAGGGAAGCTGCTACCATCAAATGCTTGCCCTCATTAGACTCCCCTCTGGAAGTGCTTTCACTGCAAGCTGCAGATTCCCTCCTAACAGCAAGCTTTAGGATAGGGTACTGAATTGTAACTTACTTTCGCCTAATAGTGCGATTTTGGCAAAGAGAGTATCTCCCGCAGGGAAGCTGCTACCATCAAATGTTTGCCCTCATTAGACTCCCCTCTGGAAGCGCTTTCACTGCAAGCTGCAGATTCCCTCCTAACAGCAAGCTTTAGGATAGGGTACTGAATTGTAACTTACTTTCACATAATAATGCGATTTTGGCAAAGAGAGTATCACCCGCAGGGAAGCTGCTAACATCAAATGTTTGCCCTCATTAGACTCCCCTCTGGAAGCGCTTTCACTGCAAGCTGCAGATTCCTTCCTAACAGCAAGCTTTAGGATAGGGTACTGAATTGTAACTTAACTGCGGCTAATAAGGCGACTTTGGCAGAGAGTATCTCCCGCAGGGAAACTGCTACCATCAAATGTTTGCCCTCAGTAGACTCCCCTCTGGAAGCGCTTTCACTGCAAGCTGCAGATTCCCTCCTAACAGCAAGCTTTAGGATAGGGTACTGAACTGTAACTTACTTCCGCCTAATAATGCGATTTTGACAAAGAGAGTATCTCCCGCATGGAAGCTGCTACCATCAAATGTTTGCCCTCATTAGACTCCCCTCTGGAAGCGCTTTCACTGCAAGCTGCAGATTCCCTCCTAACAGCAAGCTTTAGGATAGGGTACTGAATGGTAACTTACTTTCGCCTAATAAGGCGATTTTAGCAAAGAGAATATCTCCCGCAGGGAAGCTGTTACCATCAAACGTTTGCCCTCATTAGACTCCCCTCTGGAATCGCTTTCACTGCAAGCTGCAGATTCCCTCCTAACAGCAAGCTTTAGGATAGGGTACTGAATGGTAACTTACTTTCGCCTAATAATGCAATTTTGGCAAAGAGAGTATCTCCCGCAGGGAAGCTGCTACCATCAAATGTTTGCCCTCATTACACTCCCCTCTGGAAGCGCTTTCACTGCAAGCTGCAAATTCCCTCCTAACAGCAACTTTAGGTTAGAGTACTGAATTGTAACTTACTTTCGCCTAATAATGCGATTCTGGCAAAGAGAGTATCTCCCGCAGGGAAGCTGCTACCATCAAATGTTTGCCCTCATTAGACTCCCCTCTGGAAGCGCTTTCACTGCAAGCTGCAGATTCCCTCCTAACAGCAAGCTTTAGGATAGGGTACTGAAATGTATCTAAACTGCGGCTAATAAGGAGAATTTGGCAAAGAGACTATCTCCCGCAGGGAAGATGCTACCATCAAATGTTTGCCCTCATTAGACTCCCCTCTGGAAGCGCTTTCACTGCAAGCTGCAGATTCCCTCCCAACAGCAAGCTTTAGGATAGGGTACTGAATTGTAACTTACTTTCGCCTAATAATGCGATTCTGGCAAAGAGAGTATCTCCTGCAGGGAAGCTGCTACCATCAAATGTTTGCCCTCGTTAGACTACCCTCTGAAAGCGCATTCCCTTCAAGCTGCAGATTCCCTCCTAACAGCAAGCTTTAGGATAGGGTACTGAATTGTAACTTAACTGCGGCTAAAAAGGCGATTTTGGCAAAGAGAATATCTCCCGCAGGGAAGCTGCTACCATCAAATGTTTGCCCTCATTAGACTCCCCTCTGGAAGCGCTTTCACTGCAAGCTGCAGATTCCCTCCTAACAGCAATCTTTAGGATAGGGTACTGAATTGTAACTTACTTTCGCCTAATAAGGCGATTTTGGCAAAGAGAGTATCTCCCGCAGGGAAGCTGCTACCATCAGATGTTTGCCCTCCTTAGACTCCCCTCTGGAAGCGCTTTCACTGCAAGCTGCAGATTCCCTCCTAACAGCAAGCTTTAGGATAGGGTACTGAATTGTATCTTAACTGCGGCTAATAAGGCGATTATGGCAAACAGAATATCTCCCGCAGGGAAGCTGTTACCATCAAATGTTTGCCCTCATTAGACTCCCCTCTGGAAGCGCTTTCACTGCAAGCTGCAGATTCCCTCCTAACAGCAAGCTTTAGGATAGGGTACTGAATTGTAACTTACTTTCGCCTAATAATGCGATTTTTGCAAAGAGAGTATCTCCCGCAGGGAAGCTGCTACCATCAAATGTTTGCCCTCATTACACTCCCCTCTGGAAGCGCTTTCACTGCAAGCTGCAGATTCCCTCCTAACAGCAAGCTTTAGGAAAGGGTACTGAATTGTAACTTACTTTTGCCTAATAATGCGATTTTGGCAAAGAGAATATCTCCCGCAGTGAAGATGCTACCATCAAATATTTGCCCTCATTAGACTCCACTCTGGAAGCGCTTTCACTGCAAGCTGAAGATTCCCTCCTAACAGCAAGCTTTAGGATAGTGTACTGAATTGTAACTTAACTGCGGCTAATAAGGCGATTTTGGCAAAGAGACTATCTCCCGCGGGGAAGCTGTTACCATCAAATGTTTGCCCTCATTAGACTCCCCTCTGGAAGCGCTTTCACTGCAAGCTGCAGATTCCCTCCTAACAGCAAGCTTTACGATAGGGTACTGAATTGTAACTTACTTTCGCCTAATAATGCGATTTTGGCAAAGAGAGAGAATATGGGACAATGGCAAAGAGGGGCGGACAAGGGCAAAGAGGGGAGGAAAATTGCGAAAGGGGCGGACAAGGGCAAAGCGGGGCGGACAAGGGCAAAGCCGGGCGGACAAGGGCAAAGCCGGGCGGACAAGGGCAAAGCCGGGCGGACAAGGGCAAAGCCGGGCGGACAAGTGCGGAGAATACCGGACAAGTGCGGAGAATACCGGACAAGGGCAAAGCCGGGCGGACAAGGGCAAAGCCGGGCGGACAAGGGCAAAGCCGGGCGGACAAGTGCGGAGAATACCGGACAAGGGCAAAGACGGGCGGACAAGGGCAAAGAGGCGCGGACAAGTGCGGAGAATACCGGACAAGTGCGGAGAATACCGGACAAGGGCAAAGCCGGGCGGACAAGTGCGGAGAATACCGGACAAGGGCAAAGCCGGGCGGACAAGGGCAAAGCCGGGCGGACAAGTGCGGAGAATACCGGACAATTGCGGAGAATACTGGACAAGGGCAAAGCCGAGCGGACAAGTGCGGAGAATACCGGACAAGTGCGGAGAATACCGGACAAGGGCAAAGACGGGCGGACCAGGGCAAAGACGGGCGGAGAAGTGCGGGGAATACCGGAAAAGGGCAAACACGGGCGGACAAGTGCGGGGAATACCGAAAAAGGGCGAAGACGGGCGGAAAAGTGCAAATAGGGGCGGACAAGGGCAAAGAGGGCCCGACCAGGGCAAAGAGGGGCGGACAAGTTCGGAGAGTACGGGACAAGGGCACAGAGGGGCGGACAAGGGCCCAGATTGGCAGACAATTTCGGAGAATACGGGACAAGGGCCCAGAGGGGCGGACAAGGGCCCAGAGGGGCGGACAAGGGCCCAGAGGGGCGGACAAGGGCCCAGAGGGGCGGACAAGGGCCCAGAGGGGCGGACAAGGGCCCAGAGGGGCGGACAAGGGCCCAGAGGGGCGGACAAGTTAGGAGAATACGGGACACGGGCCCAGAGGGGCAGACAAGTTAGGAGAATACGGGACACGGGCCCAGACGGGCGGACACGGGCCCAGAGGGGCGGACAAGTGCGGATAATACGGGACAAGGCCACAGAGGGTCGGACACGGGCCCAGAGGGGCGGACACGGGCCCAGAGGGGCGGACAAGTGCGGATAATACGGGACAAGGCCACAGAGGGGCGGACAAGGGGAAAGAGGGTCGGACAAGTGTGGAGAACACGGTACAAGGCCACAGAGGGGCGGACAATGGCGGAGAACACGGGACAAGGCCACAGAGTGGTGGACAATGGCGGAGAACACGGGACAAGGCCACAGATTGGCGGACAAGGGCGGAGAACACGGGACAAGGGCACAGAGGGGCGGACAAGGGCGGAGAACACGGGACAAGGGCCCAAGTCGGGCCGGGAGGGGCCCAAGTCGGGGCGGGCAAGTGCGGAAAATACCGGACAAGTGCGGATAATACGGGACAAGGCCACAGAGGGGCGGACAAGGGCGGAGAACACGGGACAAGGGCACAGAGGGGCGGACAAGGGCGGAGAATACGGGACAAGGGCCCAAGTCGGGCCGGGAGGGGCCCAAGTCGGGCCGGGCAAGTGCGGAAAATACCGGACAGGGGTAAGAGCAGGGCCGCACGGGGTAAGAGCAGGGCCGCACGGGTTAAGAGCAGGGCCGCACGGGGTGGAGGTGCAGTTCAGTCTCAACTCAGTACCTTGTATTAAACGTTCTGTTAGTCGAGCTTAACCAGCTTGAAGTGAAAGCACTTCCGGAGAAGACTCTACTGAGAGCCAGCATTTGATTGTAGCAGATTCACCGCAGTCCTTGTGCTGAACGGTATGAAATTTCAAAGTGACACTTTAACCGCCATTCTGATGTTACTGTACACAAGCCGAGACTGAACATTCTACAAGCCTTGCTTTGCACTGAAAGCACTCTAAGAGAAGACATTCAGAAACAGCAGCATTCCATGCTAGCATCTTCCCTGCGGGAGACACTCTCTTTTCCCAAATCGCCTTATTAGGCGAAAGTAAGTCACAATTCAGTACCCTATACTAAACCGTTCTGTTAGACATTCTTCTGCAGCTTGCAGTGAAGGCGCTTCCAGAGAAGACTCTAACAAAAGCCAGAATTTGATCATAGCAGCTTCCCTACAGTACTTCTCTGCATCCCCTCCATGGTTTCAGAGACTAGCAGAAACTACCACACTTAGGGCTGCTAGCTCTCCAAAGTAATGGATGCCCCTAGACTGCATGGTCTAGTCACATTAAAACATTAAGATAAGAACCGGGCCGCTATACCTTGGCTGACTCTTATCACCTCCTCCATGCACCAGGCAGAGCAGCTTGAACTGGACACAAATACACACGGAACACTAACACACAAGACCGATGTCGTGAACCGAGGACAAAAGAAGATTTGCAGCAACATGGAGGACTCTTGGACCACGCTTGCCAATGGGCAAGGCAATGGACAGGGCTCTGAGGAAGAACCTACGGTAGCCCTGGAAAAGCAAAGATGGTTCCAAAGAGATGTGGCTGCAACTGGCAAGATGAACGGGCAAGAAACCCTTTTAAAGTCCTAAAGATGCAGAGGATGGATGGAACAAGTCCCAGAACAGGGATCCAACAAAACGGAAGACTAACTATCCTGGATAATAAGGCCGGCTGCAAGGCTGCAGCAGAAGACAACTGACCGGATGCTTCCAAAACACAAGAGCGATCCACGCTTTAAAAATGTGAAGAAAGAAAAGCAGTGCCCCATCGACACTGCTTTGATCAGTACGAGCATTTGGGACCCTAGACATGGTGCCCAAGGCACATCCGGCATGCCTCGAGTACAAAAGAGGACATCAAGACCTGCAGAAAATTTCAGACACAGCACAGTGACTACACAAACTAGATAACAACAGATACAGGCTGGAACTGCCCTGCCCATGCAGGGTTTGGGCTCAGAAGTACGCCCCTCTGCCTTCACCTGCCCAAAGAGGACTCTCCCTGCACAGCCTAGGCTACCTTCAAAACCCCTCCCTGCTATCCCCAACCCGCCTCCCGCTTCCCAAATCTGGTCCCTCAACTTAGCTTTCAGAGGGCCACGAATGAAGCTGTCCTTGGCCAAAGCAGCTCAAATCACATCAGCTAACAGAAATAATCCTGCAGTCACTGGGTTCCTCTTCAGCATCTGCAAGGAAAACAAGGAGAAAAACACAGTGCCAAAACACGAGAACGATCCCGGCTTTAGGAGCACGATGCAAGAAAAGCAGTGCCCAATCGACAGTGCATTGATGGGTACAAGCATTCAGGACCCTAGATATGGTGCTCGAGGCATGTCCGGCATGCTGTAAAGGATCCCTCATTACAATGGTATGTGGCCAAGACTGGGATGATGTACGTGAGAGGATCACCTTTTAAATGTCTAAAGACACAAGATGCGTGGAAGAAGTCTTAGGCCTACAGGGATCCTTGAAAATACAAGACTAGCGATTGTGGCCACCAACACAGTCTGCAAGGTCACAGGAAAAGATGGCTGACTAGAAACTTTGAAAATGTGAAGCCAATCCACACTTAGGTTATGATGCAAGAAGAACAGTGCCTAATTGGTATTGTACCCATGAGTACAGGCATTCAAGACCCTCGAGATGCTGCTCAAGTCATATGCTGCATTCCTTTAAAGCAAAGGGGACATCAAGGCTTAAGAAACATGAAAGAGAAACAGAATATAAAGCACACAGCACAGACAAGCTGGAACGGCCCTACCTGGAACATGCTAGCTTTGGGCTGAGAAGTAACACCCTCCAGCTCTCCATGCCCAAAGGGGACATTTCCTGCACAGCCCTCTCCCCTAGGCTACTTTTAAAACTCCACCCTGCCATCCCCAGCCTTCTCCCCTCTGTCACACCCCACCCTTGCCCCTGTCCCTCAACTTAGCTTTCAGACCACCAGGAGGCTTCCTCAGCAGAAAAAACTCCAAGAGCATCAGCTCCCTGGGATGATCCTACAGTTGCCAGGTTCCACTTGGCCATCTGTAAGAAAACCAATGAGAAAACTAAAATAGTGCCAACAGCCAGCATTGCACTGATCAATGTCAGCACCTTACATGACAACTTGCTCTGCCTAACTGCCATGTTCTTCCACTCACTTGCTCCACAGCAGTTCTTATGTCAGATGCTGCAGCTGTTATCACCCAGGGTAATTAAATTAAGAGAATTACTCACACCTGTGAGAAGTCTGCCCCATGCTCCTTCTCCCTACTACCCAGCTCATCTCAAATGCTCTTCCCATTCCCAAGGTGGCCCACACAGTGCCTGCCAAACCAAAAGTAAATACTATGTTGCCAAATAATACTTTGCTCTTCTAGACATACTCAACTTCCTCCTCACCATCAGCCCCACAATGATGAGAAAAAGCCTGACTACCTCACCGGCACCCCAAAATTCTCTGCTGTCTGCTTACTTCTCCTCTCCTCCTCAGCACTTAAGTTGTAGGACCAGTAGTGGTGATACCCAGGACAAAAGAAAGATGAGCCATGGAGATCCTAATTCTAGGAAGTTACCAGACTTTAGTCACAGGAGTAAACAAGAAGAACTTGAAAAAGAATATTCTTATCAAAACCCAGTAAAGATTATTAACACAGAAGACATAAAAACACAGGACACTCACCACACAGCAATGGAGACTGGAATTACAGAGGCAGTCAGCCAATAAAAAACTCGCAACAGTGGGATTTGACTGCTCTAAGACCTAAATTGGAAACTCAATGACCGTAAAAAAACACAATGGATAACAGGGACAAGGTAAAAACCGCTGTAAGCAATAACAAAGCAAACCTCACTGGTAAGTTCAGGAAAAATCCAAAACTCTACTAAATAAGGGAGGCTTGTGTGCCCACAGACCAGATGAAAAAGAGTTGCTCAGCTGCTAACTGTTACGAGCCAAAACAATATCCAATCTCTTCCCTGAGAAATGCAAGCGAAACAAGCGGCAGAATCCTGCACTGTAGATAGGCAGTGAGTCCATATGTTTAAGTAGCAAGGTCTCTGATATTCATAGGATCACCAGGTTGGAAAAGACCCATTGGATCATTGAGTCCAACCATTCCTATCAATCACTAAACCACGTCCCTCAGCACTTCGGCCACCCGTCCTTTAAACACCTCCAGGGAAGGTGACTCTACCACCTCCTTGGGCAGCCTTTGCCCATCCCTAATAACCCTTTCAGTGAAATATTTTTTCCTGATGTACAGCCTGAACCTTCCCTGGCAGAGCTTGAGGCTATTCCCTCTTGTCCTGTCCCCTGTCACTTTGGAGAGGTGGCCAGCTTCCTTATCTCCACAACCTCCTTTCAGCAATGAGGTCTCCCCTCAGCCTCCTCTTCTCCAGGCTAAACACCCCCAGCCCTCTCAGCCACTCCTCATAAGGCTTATTCACCAGCCCCCTCACCAGCTACAGTACTCTTCTCTGGACATTCAGATGGATGGAGACAGGATGGATGCAAAGAAGTTGGTTGAGGAACACAATAAGTAGAAAGTATAAGGGAGCAGAGATCTCACAGCCCTAGAGATTACATTTCTTAGGGTAACTAATGCTTTTCAACTTGTGTCTCAACCTCATCGTTACCTCGTTGGCTACAGAGAGACTAGAACAACAGACACCTGAATGGCACTTGCATCTGACCACCAAACTGACCCAAGAAAGACTGATGAACCCATCTCCCTTTCCCCAAACCATTAAAGCCCTTTTCTACCCCTGAAGTATCAGAGAAGGAACCCTGCTCCTTCTTAACAGAACCTGCCCTATATTTTAACCCCCCTGACCCTTCTGTGTTGCTGTTCCTTGGGAGCTGGGCTCCTGAGCCCTTCCCAAGGCTCCCCTGGCCCCTTCTATCTTCCACCAACCCACAGACTCAACTTCCTACCACAGGCCAACAAGGCTCATTCCAGGTTATTATCACCCACAAGATGCCCATTACAAACTGCAGAGCCCCTAGGGCCAATACATCATGCCACACAGAATGAGGAACAACAACAAATCATCCCATAACTAAAAACTCCAGGCAAAGCACCCAGAAAAAAAACAAAGAAGGAAAACAAACCATTAAAACATCTTGCCCCCTCCAACACCCAATCAAAAATTACTGACAAAAAAGCCCCATAGTTACAGCTGTATGTGCTGCTTTGCCTGGACTCTTCCAAAGCTCATACCTCCTCCAACAGATGCCTCTGCTTCTTTAGAGGATCAGAAAAAAAAAAAAATCAAAAAAAAAAGCCAAAAAACACCACTTACCCAACTAGCCTAAAATATATAATGAATTGAAACAGCAGCAGAACTCTAACCTCAAGGATAAAGAACAACCTAAATGACCTCCAGAGGCAAGGCCTGTAGCTTATATACCCCCTGGCCCTTCCCACCCACCACCTGTGACTGGGGTGTGGTGAAGCCCTCACAGGTATAAAGAGTGCCTGGGGAGCAGCTGTGTTTTATTAACTCTGCCTTACATTCTCAGCTAGAACAACACTACTATGTGTCTGAAAGCATCCTTACAAGAAATAACAGTATGCGTGCTGTCACTGCAACATTGCTAGTTGTGACAGTGATGGAACTAGGTAACGAACATTTTAGACCTGGACATTTTTGTTCCTTTCATTTATCGTGCTGCTACAATTACTGTTCCCAGGTATCCCTATACCCCTACTCTTTAATTTTTCTGTGCTCTTTTCTCTCTCTTTTTTCCCCCAGTCTTCAGTATCAGTTCTCTGTCCATACTTTTTTTCTCCTTTTCCATCTTTCTACCAATTTGCGTTCCTCATTCTGTTGATACTCCCCTTTGCTCCTCTTGCTGTTTCTGAATCTTTGTGCTAGTCCCTCCCCTTTTTATAATCCACTGTCTGTCTGTAGTGCTCCTAGTTCCTCTCAAAAAAGTCAGCGCTTTTTTATGTACACACATGGCCTTATGAGAAACAGCTGAGAGGACTGGGGTTGTTTAATCTGGAGAAAAGGAGGCTGAGGGGAGACTTCATTGCTCTCTACAATTACCTGAAAGGAGATTGTAGAGAGGAGGATGATGGCCATTTCTCCCAAGTGACAGGGGACAGGACAAGAGGGAATGGCCTCAAGCTCCACCAGGGGAATCTGCAGCTTGCAGTGAAAGCGCTTCCAGAGGGAAGTCTAAAGAGGGCAAACACTTGATGGTAGCAGCTTCCCTGCGGGAGATATTCTATTTTCCAAAATCGCATTATTAGCCGCATTTAAGATACAATTCAGTACCCTATCCTAAAGCTTGCTGTTAGGAGGGAATCTGCAGCTTGCAGTGAAAGCGCTTCCAGAGGGGAGTCTAATGAGGGCAAAGATTTGATGGTAGCAGCTTCCCTGCGGGAGATACTCTCTTTGCCAAAATCGCATTATTAGGCGAAAGTAAGTTACAATTCAGTACCCTATCCTAAAGCTTGCTGTTAAGAGCGAATATGTGGCTTGCAGTGAAAGCGATTCCAGAGGGGAGTCTAACGAGGGCAAACATTTGATGGTACCTGCTTCCCTGCGGGAAATACTCTCTTTTACAAAACCGCATTATTAGGCGAAAGTACGTTACAATTAAGTACCCTATCCTACAGCTTGCTGTTAGGAGGGAATCTGCAGCTTGCACTGAAAGCGCTTCCAGAGGGGAGTCTAATGAGGGCAAACACTTGATGGTAGCAGCATCCCTGCGGGAGATACTCTCTTTGCCAAAATCGCATTATTAGGCGAAAGTAAGTTACAATTCAGTACCCTATCCTAAAGCTTGCTGTTAGGAGGGAATCTGCAGCTTGCAGTGAAAGCGCTTCCAGAGGGGAGTCTAATGAGGGCAAACACTTGATTGTAGCAGCTTCCCTGCGGGAGATACTCTCTTTTACAAAATAGCATTTTTAGGCAAAAGTAAGATACAATTCAGTACCCTATCGTAAAGCTTCCTGTTAGGAGGGAATCTGCAGCTTGCAGTGAAAGCACTTCCAGAGGGGAGTCTAACGAGGGCAAACATTTGATGGTAGCAGCTTCCCTGCGGGAGATACTCTCTTTTCCATAATCGCATTATTAGACGCATTAAAGTTACAATTCAGTACACTATCCTAAAGCTTTCTGTTAGGAGAGAATCTGCAGCTTGCAGTGAATGCACTTCCAGAGGGGAGTCTAATGAGGGCAAATGCTTCATGGTAGAAGCTTCCCTGCGGGAGATACTCTCTTTTCCAAAATCGCATTTTTAGGCGAAAGTAAGATACAATTCAGTACCCTATCCTACAGCTTGCTGTTAGGAGGGAATCTGCAGCTTGCTTCCCGCAGGGAAGCTGCTACCATCAAATGTTTGCCCTCGTTAGACTCCCCTCTGGAAGCGCTTTCTCTGCAAGCTGCAGATTCCCTCCTAACAGCAAGCTTTAGAATAGGGTACTGAATTGTAACTTACTTTCGCCTAATAATGCGATTTTGGAAAAGAGACTATCTCCCGCAGGGAAGCTGCTACCATCAAATGTTTGCCCTCATTAGACTCCCCTCTGGAAGCGCTTTCACTGCAAGCTGCAGATTCCCTCCTAACAGCAAGCTTTAGGACTGGGTACTGAATTGTAACTTACTTTCGCCTAATAAAGCGATTTTGGAAAAGAGACTATCTCCCACAGGAAAGCTGCTACCATCAAATGTTTGCCCTCGTTAGACTCCCCTCTGGAAGCGCTTTCACTGCAAGCTGCAGATTCCCTCCTAACAGCAAGCTTTAGGATAGGGTACTGAATTGTAACTTACTTTCGCCTAATAATGCGATTTTGGCAAAGAGAGTATCTCCCTCAGGGAAGCTGCTACCATCAAATGTTTGCCCTCATTAGACTCCCCTCTGGAAGCGCTTTCACTGCAAGCTGCAGATTCCCTCCTAACAGCAAGCTTTAGGATAGGGTACTGAATTGTAACTTACTTTCGCCTAATAATGCGATTTTGGCAAAGAGAGTATCTCCCTCAGGGAAGCTGCTACCATCAAATGTTTGCCCTCATTAGACTCCCCTCTGGAAGCGCTTTCACTGCAAGCTGCAGATTCCCTCCTAACAGCAAGCTTTAGGATAGGGTACTGAATTGTAACTTACTTTCGCCTAATAATGCGATTTTGGCAAAGAGACTATCTCCCGCAGGGAAGCTGCTACCATCAAATGTTTGCCCTCGTTAGACTCCCCTCTGGAAGCGCTTTCTCTGCAAGCTGCAGATTCCCTCCTAACAGCAAGCTTTAGGATAGGGTACTGAATTGTATCTTAACTGCGGCTAATAATGCGATTTTGTCAAAGAGAGTATCTCCCGCAGGGAAGCTGCTACCATCAAATGTTTGCCCTCATTAGACTCCCCTCTGGAAGCGCTTTCACTGCAAGCTGCAGATTCCCTCCTAACAGCAAGCTTTAGGATAGGGTACTGAATTGTAACTTACTTTCGCCTAATAATGCGATTTTGGCAAAGAGACAATCTCCCGCAGGAAAGCTGCTACCATCAAATGTTTGCCCTCATTAGACTCCCCTCTGGAAGCGCTTTCACTGCAATCTGCAGATTCCCTCCTAACAGCAAGCTTTAGGATAGGGTACTGAATTGTAACTTAACTGCGGCTCATAAGGCGATTTTGGAAAAGAGAGTATCTCCCGCAGGGAAGCTGCTACCATCAAATATTTGCCCTCATTAGACTCCCCTCTGGAAGCGCTTTCACTGCAAGCTGCAGATTCCCTCCTAACAGCAAGCTTTAGGATAGGGTACTGAATTGTAACTTACTTTCACCTAATAATGCGTTTTTAGCAAAGAGAGTATCTCCCGCAGGGAAGCTGCTACCATCAAATGTTTGCCCTCATTAGACTCCCCTCTGGAAGCGCTTTCACTGCAAGCTGCAGATTCCCTCCTAACAGCAAGCTTTAGGATAGGGTGCTGAATTGTATCTTACTTTCCCCTAATAATGCGATTTTGGCAAAGAGAGTATCTCCCACAGGGAAGCTGCTACCATCAAATGTTTGCCCTCGTTAGACTCCCCTCTGGAAGCGCTTTCACTGCAAGCTGCAGATTCCCTCCTAACAGCAAGCTTTCGGATAGGGTACTGAATTGTAACTTAACTGCGGCTAATAAGGCGATTTTGGCAAAGAGAGTATCTCCCGCAGGGAAGCTGCTACCATCAAATGTTTGCCCTCATTAGACTCCCCTCTGGAAGCGCTTTCACTGCAAGCTGCAGATTCCCTCCTAACAGCAAGCTTTAGCATAGGGTACTGAATTGTATCTTAACTGCGGCTAATAATGCGATTTTGGCAAAGAGAGTATCTCCCGCAGGGAAGCTGCTACCATCAAATGTTTGCCCTCGTTAGACTCCCCTCTGGAAGCGCTTTCACTGCAATATGCAGATTCCCTCCTAACAGCAAGCTTTAGCATAGGGTACTGAATTGTATCTTAACTGCGGCTAATAATGAGATTTTGGCAAAGAGAGTATCTCCCGCAGGGAAGCTGCTACCATCAAATGTTTTCCCTCCTTAGACTCCCCTCTGGAAGCGCTTTCACTGCAAGCTGCAGATTCCCTCCTAACAGCAAGCTTTAGGATAGGGTACTGAATTGTATCTTACTTTCGCCTAATAATGCGATTTTGGCAAAGAGAGTATCTCCCGCAGGGAAGCTGCTACCATCAAATGTTTTCCCTCCTTAGACTCCCCTCTGGAAGCGCTTTCACTGCAAGCTGCAGATTCCCTCCTAACAGCAAGCTTTAGGATAGGGTACTGAATTGTAACTTACTTTCGCCTAATAATGCGATTATGGAAAAGAGACTGTCTCCCGCAGGAAAGCTGCTACCATCAAATGTTTGCCCTCATTAGACTCCCCTCTGGAAGCGCTTTCACTGCAAGCTGCAGATTCCCTCCTAACAGCAAGCTTTAGGATAGGGTACTGAATTGTAACTTACTTTCGCCTAATAAGGCGTTTTTAGCAAAGAGAGTATCTCTCACAGGGAAGCTGCTACCATCAAATGTTTGCCCTCGTTTGACTCCCCTCTGGAAGCGCTTTCACTGCAAGCTGCAGATTCCCTCCTAACAGCAAGCTTTAGGATAGGGTACTGAATTGTAACTTATTTTCGCCTAATAATGCGATTTTGGCAAAGAGAGTATATCCCGCAGGGAAGCTGCTACCATCAAATGTTTGCCCTCATTAGACTCCCCTCTGGAAGCGCTTTCACTACAAGCTGCAGATTCCCTCCTAACAGCAAGCTTTATGATAGTGTACTGAATTGTATCTTACTTTCGCCTAATAATGCGATTTTATAAAAGAGACTATCTCCCACAGGGAAGCTGCTACCATCAAATGCTGGCTCTCGTTAGATTCCTCTCTTGAAGCACTTTCACTGCAAGCTGCAGATTCCCTCCTAACAGCAAGCTTTAGGATAGGGTACTGAATTGTAACTTACTTTCGCCTAATAATGCGATTATGGCAAAGACATTATCTCCTGCAGGGAAGCTGCTACCATCAAATGTTTGCCCTCATTAGACTCCCCTCTGGAAGCGCTTTCTCTGCAAGCTGCAGATTCCCTCCTAACAGCAATCTTTAGGATAGGGTACTGAATTGTAACCTAACTGCGGCTAATAAGGCGATATTGGAAAAGAGAGTATCTCCCGCAGGGAAGCTGCTACCATCAAATGTTTGCCCTCATTAGACTCCCCTCTGGAAGCGCTTTCACTGCAAGCTGCAGATTCCCTCCTAACAGCAAGCTTTAGGATAGGGTACTGAATTGTAACTCACTTTCGCCTAATAATGCGATTATGGCAAAGAGAGTATCTCCCACAGGGAAGCTGTTATCATCAAACGTTTGCCCTCGTTAGACTCCCCTATGGAAGCGCTTTCACTGCAAGCTTCAGATTCCCTCCTAACAGCAAGCTTTAGGATAGTGTACTGAATTGTAACTTACTTTCGACTAATAATGCGATTTTGGCAAAGAGATTATCTCCCGCAGGGAAGCTGCTACCATCAAATGTTTGCCCTCATTAGACTCCCCTCTGGAAGCGCTTTCACTGCAAGCTCCAGATTCCCTCCTAACAGCAAGCTTTAGCATGGGGTACTGAATTGTATCTTAACTGCGGCTAATAAGGCGATTTTGGCAAAGAGAGTATCTCCCGCAGGGAAGATGCTAACATCAAATGTTTTCCCTCATTAGACTCCCCTCTGGAAGCGCTTTCACTGCAAGCTGCAGATTCCCTCCTAACAGCAAGCTTTAGGATAGGGTACTGAATTGTAACTTACTTTCGCCTAATAATGCGATTTTGGCAAAGAGAGTGTCTCCCGCAGGGAAGCTGCTACCATCAAATGTTTGCCCTCATTAGACTCCCCTCTGGAAGCGCTTTCACTGCAAGCTGCAGATTCCCTCATAACTGCTAGCTTTAGGATAGGGTGCTGAATTGTAACTTACTTTCGCCTAATAATGCGATTTTGTCAAAGAGATTATCTCCCGCAGGAATGCTGCTACCATCAAATGCTTCCCCTCATTAGACTCCCCTCTGGAAGCGCTTTCACTGCAAGCTGCAGATTCCCTCCTAACAGCAAGCTTTAGAATAGGGTACTGAATTTTATCTTACTTTCGCCTAATAATGCGTTTTTAACAAAGAGAGTATCTCCCGCAGGGAAGCTGCTACCATCAAATGTTTTCCCTCGTTAGACTCCCCTCTGGAAGCGCTTTCACTGCAAGCTGCAAATTCCCTCCTAACAGCAAGCTTTAAGATAGGGCACTGAATTGTAACTTACTTTCGCCTAATAGTGCGATTACGGCAAAGAGAGTATCTCCCGCAGGGAAGCTGCTACCATCAAATGTTTGCCCTCATTAGACTCCCCTCTGGAAGCGCTTTCACTGCAAGCTCCAGATTCCCTCCTAACAGCAAGCTTTAGGATAGGGTACTGAATTGTAACTTAACTGCGGCTAATAATGCGATTTTGGCAAAGAGAGTATCTCCCGCAGGGAAGCTGCTACCATCAAATGTTTTCCCTCATTAGACTCCCCTCTGGAAGCGCTTTCACTGCAAGCTGCAGATTCCCTCCTAACAGCAAGCTTTAGGATAGGGTACTAAATTGTAACTTACTTTCGCCTAATAATGCGATTTTGGCAAAGAGAATATCTCCCGCAGGGAAGCTGCTACCATCAAATGTTTGCCCTCGTTAGACTCCCCTCTGGAAGCGCTTTCACTGCAAGCTGCAGATTCCCTCCTAACAGCAAGCTTTAGGATAGTGTACTGAATTGTAACTTAACTGCGGCTAATAAGGCGATTTTGGCAAAGAGAGTATCTCCCGCAGGGAAGCTGCTACCATCAAATGTTTGCCCTCATTAGACTC
Source organism: Phaenicophaeus curvirostris (assembly GCF_032191515.1). Lineage (NCBI taxonomy): Eukaryota > Metazoa > Chordata > Aves > Cuculiformes > Cuculidae > Phaenicophaeus > Phaenicophaeus curvirostris. The sequence continues at coordinate 162,384 of NW_027206789.1, read as the reverse complement.
CCCTCTGGAAGTGCTTTCACTGCAAGCTGCAGATTCCCTCCTAACAGCAAGCTTTAGGATAGGGTACTGAATTATAACTTACTTTCGCCTAATAATGCGATTTTGGCAAAGAGAGTATCTCCCGCAGGGAAGCTGCTACCATCAAATGTTTGCCCTCATTAGACTCCCCTCTGGAAGCGCTTTCACTGCAAGCTGCAGATTCCCTCCTAACAGCAAGCTTTAGGATAGGGTACTGAATTGTAACTTACTTTCGACTAATAATAAGATTTTGGAAAAGAGAGTATCTCCCGCAGGGAAGCTGCTACCATCAAATGTTTGCCCTCGTTAGACTCCCCTCTGGAAGCGCTTTCACTGCAAGCTGCAGATTCCCTCCTAACAGCAAGCTTTAGCATAGGGTACTGAATTGTATCTTAACTGCGGCTAATAATGCGATTTTGGCAAAGAGAGTATCTCCCGCAGGGAAGCTGCTACCATCAAATGTTTTCCCTCATTAGACTCCCCTCTGGAAGCGCTTTCACTGCAAGCTGCAGATTCCCTCCTAACAGCAAGCTTTAGGATAGGGTACTGAATTGTAACTTACTTTCGCCTAATAAGGCGTTTTTAGCAAAGAGAGTATCTCCCACAGGGAAGCTGCTACCATCAAATGTTTGCCCTCGTTAGACTCCCCTCTGGAAGCGCTTTCACTGCAAGCTGCAGATTCCCTCCTAACAGCAAGCTTTAGGATAGGGTACTGAATTGTAACTTACTTTCGCCTAATAATGCGATTTTGGCAAAGAGAGTATCTCCCACAGGGAAGCTGCTACCATCAAATGCTGGCTCTCGTTAGATTCCTCTCTTGAAGCACTTTCACTGCAAGCTGCAGATTCCCTCCTAACAGCAAGCTTTAGGATAGTGTACTGAATTGTAACTTACTTTCGCCTAATAATGCGATTTTGGCAAAGAGAGTATCTCCCGCAAGGAAGCTGCTACCATCAAATGTTTGCCCTCATCAGACTCCCCTCTGGAAGCGCTTTCACTGCAAGCTGCAGATTCCCTCCTAACAGCAAGCTTTAGGATAGGGTACTGAATTGTATCTTAAATGCAGCTAATAATGCGATTATTGCAAAGAGAGTATCTCCCGCAGGGAAGCTGCTACCATCAAATGTTTGCCCTCATTAGACTCCCCTCTGGAAGCGCTTTCACTGCAAGCTGCAGATGCCCTCCTAACAGCAAGCTTTAGGATAGGGTACTGAATTGTAACTTATTTTCGCCTAATAATGCGATTTTGGCAAAGAGAGTATCTCCCGCAGGGAAGCTGCTACCATCAAATGTTTGCCCTCGTTAGACTCCCCTCTGGAAGCGCTTTCACTGCAAGCTGCAGATTCCCTCCTAACAGCAAGCTTTAGGATAGGGTACTGAATTGTAACTTACTTTTGCCTAATAATGCGATTATGGCAAAGAGAGTATCTCCCGCAGGGAAGCTGCTACCATCAAATGTTTGCCCTCGTTAGACTCCCCTCTGGAAGCGCTTTCACTGCAAGCTGCAGATTCCCTCCTAACAGCAAGCTTTAGAATAGGGTACTGAATTGTAACTTACTTTCGCCTAATAATGCGTTTTTAACAAAGAGAGTATCTCCCGCAGGGAAGCTGCTACCATCAAATGTTTTCCCTCGTTAGACTCCCCTCTGGAAGCGCTTTCACTGGAAGCTGCAAATTCCCTCCTAACAGCAAGCTTTAGGATAGGGCACTGAATTGTAACTTAGTTTCGCCTAATAGTTAGATTATGGCAAAGAGAGTATCTCCCGCAGGGAAGCTGCTACCATCAAATGTTTGCCCTCATTAGACTCCCCTCTGGAAGCGCTTTCACTGCAAGCTCCAGATTCCCTCCTAACAGCAAGCTTTAGCATAGTGTAGTGAATTGTATCTTAACTGCGGCTAATAATGCGATTTTGGCAAAGAGAGTATCTCCCGCAGGGAAGCTGCTACCATCAAATGTTTTTCCTCATTAGACTCCCCTCTGGAAGCGCTTTCACTGCAAGCTGCAGATTCCCTCCTAACAGCAAGCTTTAGGATAGGGTACTGAATTGTAACTTACTTTCGCCTAATAATGCGATATTTGCAAAGAGAATATCTCCCGCAGGGAAGCTGCTACCATCAAATGTTTGCCCTCATTAGACTCCCCTCTGGAAGCGCTTTCACTGCAAGCTGCAGATTCCCTCCTAACAGCAAGCTTTAGGATAGGGTAGTGAATTGTAACTTACTTTCGCCTAATAATGCGATCATGGAAAAGAGACTGTCTCCCGCAGGAAAGCTGCTACCATCAAATGTTTGCCCTCATTAGACTCCCCTCTGGAAGCGCTTTCACTGCAAGCTGCAGATTCCCTCCTAACAGCAAGCTTTAGGATAGGGTACTGAATTGTAACTTACTTTCGCCTAATAATGCGATTTTGGCAAAGAGAGTATCTCCCACAGGGAAGCTGCTACCATCAAATGCTGGCTCTCGTTAGATTCCTCTCTTGAAGCACTTTCACTGCAAGCTGCAGATTCCCTCCTAACAGCAAGCTTTAGGATAGTGTACTGAATTGTAACTTACTTTCGCCTAATAATGCGATTTTGGCAAAGAGAGTATCTCCCGCAAGGAAGCTGCTACCATCAAATGTTTGCCCTCATCAGACTCCCCTCTGGAAGCGCTTTCACTGCAAGCTGCAGATTCCCTCCTAACAGCAAGCTTTAGGATAGGGTACTGAATTGTATCTTAAATGCAGCTAATAATGCGATTATTGCAAAGAGAGTATCTCCCGCAGGGAAGCTGCTACCATCAAATGTTTGCCCTCATTAGACTCCCCTCTGGAAGCGCTTTCACTGCAAGCTGCAGATGCCCTCCTAACAGCAAGCTTTAGGATAGGGTACTGAATTGTAACTTATTTTCGCCTAATAATGCGATTTTGGCAAAGAGAGTATCTCCCGCAGGGAAGCTGCTACCATCAAATGTTTGCCCTCGTTAGACTCCCCTCTGGAAGCGCTTTCACTGCAAGCTGCAGATTCCCTCCTAACAGCAAGCTTTAGGATAGGGTACTGAATTGTAACTTACTTTTGCCTAATAATGCGATTATGGCAAAGAGAGTATCTCCCGCAGGGAAGCTGCTACCATCAAATGTTTGCCCTCGTTAGACTCCCCTCTGGAAGCGCTTTCACTGCAAGCTGCAGATTCCCTCCTAACAGCAAGCTTTAGAATAGGGTACTGAATTGTAACTTACTTTCGCCTAATAATGCGTTTTTAACAAAGAGAGTATCTCCCGCAGGGAAGCTGCTACCATCAAATGTTTTCCCTCGTTAGACTCCCCTCTGGAAGCGCTTTCACTGGAAGCTGCAAATTCCCTCCTAACAGCAAGCTTTAGGATAGGGCACTGAATTGTAACTTAGTTTCGCCTAATAGTTAGATTATGGCAAAGAGAGTATCTCCCGCAGGGAAGCTGCTACCATCAAATGTTTGCCCTCATTAGACTCCCCTCTGGAAGCGCTTTCACTGCAAGCTCCAGATTCCCTCCTAACAGCAAGCTTTAGCATAGTGTAGTGAATTGTATCTTAACTGCGGCTAATAATGCGATTTTGGCAAAGAGAGTATCTCCCGCAGGGAAGCTGCTACCATCAAATGTTTTTCCTCATTAGACTCCCCTCTGGAAGCGCTTTCACTGCAAGCTGCAGATTCCCTCCTAACAGCAAGCTTTAGGATAGGGTACTGAATTGTAACTTACTTTCGCCTAATAATGCGATATTTGCAAAGAGAATATCTCCCGCAGGGAAGCTGCTACCATCAAATGTTTGCCCTCATTAGACTCCCCTCTGGAAGCGCTTTCACTGCAAGCTGCAGATTCCCTCCTAACAGCAAGCTTTAGGATAGGGTAGTGAATTGTAACTTACTTTCGCCTAATAATGCGATCATGGAAAAGAGACTGTCTCCCGCAGGAAAGCTGCTACCATCAAATGTTTGCCCTCATTAGACTCCCCTCTGGAAGCGCTTTCACTGCAAGCTGCAGATTCCCTCCTAACAGCAAGCTTTAGGATAGGGTACTGAATTGTAACTTACTTTCGCCTAATAATGCGATTTTGGCAAAGAGAGTATCTCCCACAGGGAAGCTGCTACCATCAAATGCTGGCTCTCGTTAGATTCCTCTCTTGAAGCACTTTCACTGCAAGCTGCAGATTCCCTCCTAACAGCAAGCTTTAGGATAGTGTACTGAATTGTAACTTACTTTCGCCTAATAATGCGATTTTGGCAAAGAGAGTATCTCCCGCAAGGAAGCTGCTACCATCAAATGTTTGCCCTCATCAGACTCCCCTCTGGAAGCGCTTTCACTGCAAGCTGCAGATTCCCTCCTAACAGCAAGCTTTAGGATAGGGTACTGAATTGTATCTTAAATGCAGCTAATAATGCGATTATTGCAAAGAGAGTATCTCCCGCAGGGAAGCTGCTACCATCAAATGTTTGCCCTCATTAGACTCCCCTCTGGAAGCGCTTTCACTGCAAGCTGCAGATGCCCTCCTAACAGCAAGCTTTAGGATAGGGTACTGAATTGTAACTTATTTTCGCCTAATAATGCGATTTTGGCAAAGAGAGTATCTCCCGCAGGGAAGCTGCTACCATCAAATGTTTGCCCTCGTTAGACTCCCCTCTGGAAGCGCTTTCACTGCAAGCTGCAGATTCCCTCCTAACAGCAAGCTTTAGGATAGGGTACTGAATTGTAACTTACTTTTGCCTAATAATGCGATTATGGCAAAGAGAGTATCTCCCGCAGGGAAGCTGCTACCATCAAATGTTTGCCCTCGTTAGACTCCCCTCTGGAAGCGCTTTCACTGCAAGCTGCAGATTCCCTCCTAACAGCAAGCTTTAGAATAGGGTACTGAATTGTAACTTACTTTCGCCTAATAATGCGTTTTTAACAAAGAGAGTATCTCCCGCAGGGAAGCTGCTACCATCAAATGTTTTCCCTCGTTAGACTCCCCTCTGGAAGCGCTTTCACTGGAAGCTGCAAATTCCCTCCTAACAGCAAGCTTTAGGATAGGGCACTGAATTGTAACTTAGTTTCGCCTAATAGTTAGATTATGGCAAAGAGAGTATCTCCCGCAGGGAAGCTGCTACCATCAAATGTTTGCCCTCATTAGACTCCCCTCTGGAAGCGCTTTCACTGCAAGCTCCAGATTCCCTCCTAACAGCAAGCTTTAGCATAGTGTAGTGAATTGTATCTTAACTGCGGCTAATAATGCGATTTTGGCAAAGAGAGTATCTCCCGCAGGGAAGCTGCTACCATCAAATGTTTTTCCTCATTAGACTCCCCTCTGGAAGCGCTTTCACTGCAAGCTGCAGATTCCCTCCTAACAGCAAGCTTTAGGATAGGGTACTGAATTGTAACTTACTTTCGCCTAATAATGCGATATTTGCAAAGAGAATATCTCCCGCAGGGAAGCTGCTACCATCAAATGTTTGCCCTCATTAGACTCCCCTCTGGAAGCGCTTTCACTGCAAGCTGCAGATTCCCTCCTAACAGCAAGCTTTAGGATAGGGTAGTGAATTGTAACTTACTTTCGCCTAATAATGCGATCATGGAAAAGAGACTGTCTCCCGCAGGAAAGCTGCTACCATCAAATGTTTGCCCTCATTAGACTCCCCTCTGGAAGCGCTTTCACTGCAAGCTGCAGATTCCCTCCTAACAGCAAGCTTTAGCATAGGGTACTGAATTGTATCTTAACTGCGGCTAATAATGCGATTTCGGCAAAGAGAGTATCTCCCGCAGGGAAGCTGCTAACATCAAATGTTTGCCCTCATTAGACTCCCCTCTGGAAGCGCTTTCACTGCAAGCTGCAGATTCCCTCCTAACAGCAAGCTTTAGGATAGGGTACTGAATTGTAACTTAACTGCGGCTAATAATGCGATTTTGGAAAACAGAGTATCTCCCGCAGAGAAGCTGCTACCATCAAATGTTTGCCCTCGTTAGACTCCCCTCTGGAAGCACTTTCACTGCAAGCTGCAGATTCCCTCTTAACAGCAAGCTTTAGGATAGGGTACTGAATTGTAACTTACTTTCGCCTAATACTTCGATTTTGGCAAAGAGAGTGTCTCCCGCAGGGAAGCTGCTACCATCAAATGTTTGCCCTCATTAGACTCCTGTCTGGAAGCGCTTTCACTGCAAGCTGCAGATTCCCTCATAACTGCTAGCTTTAAGATAGGGTACTGAATTGTAACTTACTTTCGCCTAATAATGCGATTTTGGCAAAGAGAGTATCTCCCGCAGGAATGCTGCTACCATCAAATGCTTCCCCTCATTAGACTCCCCTCCAGAAGCGCTTTCACTGCAAGCTGCAGATTCCCTCCTAACAGCAAGCTTTAGGATAGGGTACTGAATTGTAACTTAACTGCGGCTAATAAGGCGATATTGGAAAAGAGAGTATCTCCCGCAGGGAAGCTGCTACCATCAAATGTTTGCCCTCATTAGACTCCCCTCTGGAAGCGCTTTCACTGCAAGCTGCAGATTCCCTCCTAACAGCAAGCTTTAGGATAGGGTACTGAATTGTAACTTACTTTCGCCTAATAATGCGATTTTGGCAAAGAGAGTATCTCCCGCAGGGAAGCTGCTACCATCAAATGTTTGCCCTCATTAGACTCCCCTCTGGAAGCGCTTTCACTGCAAGCTGCAGATTCCCTCCTAACAGCAAGCTTTAGGATAGGGTACTGAATTATAACTTATCTGCGGCTAATAAGGCGATTTTGGCAAAGAGACTATCTCCCGCAGGGAAGCTGCTACCATCAAATGTTTGCCCTCATTAGACTCCCCTCTGGAAGCGCTTTCACTGCAAGCTGCAGATTCCCTCCTAACAGCAAGCTTTAGGATAGGGTACTGAATTGTAACTTACTTTCGCCTAATAATGCGATTTTAGCAAAGAGACTTTCTCCCGCAGGGAAGCTGCTACCATCAAATGTTTGCCCTCATTAGACTCCCCTCTGGAAGCGCTTTCACTGCAAGCTGCAGATTCCCTCCTAACAGCAAGCTTTAGGATAGGGTCCTGAATTGTATCTTACTTTCGCCTAATAATGCGATTTTGGAAAAGAGAGTATGTCCCGCAGGGAAGCTGCTACCATCAAATGTTTGCCCTCGTTAGACTCCCCTCTGGAAGCGCTTTCACTGCAAGCTGCAGATTCCCTCCTAACAGCAAGCTTTAGGATAGGGTACTGAATTGTAACTTACTTTCGCCTAATAATGCGATTTTGGCAAAGAGAGTGTCTCCCGCAGGGAAGCTGCTACCATCAAATGTTTGCCCTCGTTAGACTCCCCTCTGGAAGCGCTTTCACTGCAAGCTGCAGATTCCCTCATAACTGCTAGCTTTAGGATAGGGTGCTGAATTGTTACTTACTTTCGCCTAATAATGCGATTTTGGCAAAGAGAGTATCTCCCGCAGGAATGCTGCTACCATCAAATGCTTCCCCTCATTAGACTCCCCTCTGGAAGCGCTTTCACTGCAAGCTGCAGATTCCCTCCTAACAGCAAGCTTTAGGATAGGGTACTGAATTGTATCTTACTTTCGCATAATAATGCGTTTTTAGCAAAGAGAGTATCTCCCGCAGGGAAGCTGCTACCATCAAATGTTTGCCCTCATTAGACTCCCCTCTGGAAGCGCTTTCTCTGCAAGCTGCAGATTCCCTCCTAACAGCAAGCTTTAGGATAGGGTACTGAATTGTAACTTCACTGCGTCTAATAAGCCGATTTTGGGAAAGAGACTATCTCCCGCAGGGAAGCTGCTACCATCAAATGTTTGCCCTCATTACACTCCCCTCTGGAAGCGCTTTCACTGCAAGCTGCAGATTCCCTCCTAACAGCAAGCTTTAGGATAGGGTACTGAATTGTAACTTACTTTCGCCTAATAATGCGATTTTGGAAAAGAGAGTATCTCCCGCAGGGAAGCTGCTACCATCAAATGTTTGCCCTCATTAGACTCCCCTCTGGAAGCGCTTTCACTGCAAGCTGCAGATTCCCTCCTAACAGCAAGCTTTAGGATAGGGTACTGAATTGTAACTTACTTTCGCCTAATAATGCGATTTTGGCAAAGAGAGTATCTCCGGCAGGGAAGCTGCTACCATCAAATGTTTGCCCTCATTAGACTCCCCTCTGGAAGCGCTTTCACTGCAAGCTACAGATTCCCTCCTAACAGCAAGCTTTAGGATCGGTTACTGAATTGTAACTTAAGTGCGGCTAATAAGGCGATTTTAGCAAAGAGAATATCTCCCGCAGGGAAGCTGTTACCATCAAATGTTTGCCCTCATTAGACTCCCCTCTGGAAGCGCTTTCACTGCAAGCTGCAGATTCCCTCCTAACAGCAAGCTTTAGGATAGGGTACTGAATTGTAACTTACTTTCGCCTAATAATGCGATTTTGGCAAAGAGAGTATCTCCCGCAGGGAAGCTGCTACCATCAAATGTTTGCCCTCGTTAGACTCCCCTCTGGAAGCGCTTTCACTGCAAGCTGCAGATTCCCTCCTAACAGCAAGCTTTAGGATAGGGTACTGAATTGTAACTTACTTTCGCCTAATAATGCGATTATAGCAAAGAGAGTATCTCCCGCAGGGAAGCTGCTACCATCAAATGTTTGCCCTCGTTAGACTCCCCTCTGGAAGCGCTTTCACTGCAAGCTGCAGATTCCCTCCTAACAGCAAGCTTTAGGATAGGGTACTGAATTGTAACTTACTTTCGCCTAATAATGCGATTATAGCAAAGAGAGTATCTCCCGCAGGGAAGCTGCTACCATCAAATGTTTGCCCTCGTTAGACTCCCCTCTGGAAGCGCTTTCACTGCAAGCTGCAGATTCCCTCCTAACAGCAAGATTTAGGATAGGGTACTGAATTGTAACTTAACTGCGGCTAAAAAGGCGATTTTGGCAAAGAGACTATCTCCCGCAGGGAAGCTGCTACCATCAAATGTTTGCCCTCATTAGACTCCCCTCTGGAAGCGCTTTCACTGCAAGCTGCAGATTCCCTCCTAACAGCAAGCTTTAGGATAAGGTACTGAATTGTAACTTAACCGCGGCTAATTATGCAAAATTGGAAAAGAGATTATCTCCCGCAGGGAAGCTGCTACCATCAAATGTTTGCCCTCGTTAGACTCCCCTCTGGAAGCGGTTTCACTGCAAGCTGCAGATTCCCTCCTAACAGCAAGCTTTAGGATAGTGTACTGAATTGTAACTTACTTTCGCCTAATAATGCGATTTTGGCAAAGAGAGTATCTCCCGCAGGGAAGCTGCTACCATCAAATGTTTGCCCTCGTTAGACTCCCCTCTGGAAGCGCTTTCACTGCAAGCTGCAGATTCCCTCCTAACAGCAAGCTTTAGGATAGGGTACTGAATTGAATCTTACTTTCGCCTAATAATGCGATTTTGGCAAAGAGAGTATCTCCCGCAGGGAAGCTGCTACCATCAAATGTTTGCCCTCATTAGACTCCCCTCTGGAAGCGCTTTCACTGCAAGCTGCAGATTCCCTCCTAACAGCAAGCTTTAGGATAGGGTACTGAATTGTAACTTACTTTCGCCTAATAATGCGATTTTAGCAAAGAGACTTTCTCCCGCAGGGAAGCTGCTACCATCAAATGTTTGCCCTCATTAGACTCCCCTCTGGAAGCGGTTTCACTGCAAGCTGCAGATTCCCTCCTAACAGCAAGCTTTAGGATAGGGTCCTGAATTGTATCTTACTTTCGCCTAATAATGCGATTTTGGCAAAGAGAGTATGTCCCGCAGGGAAGCTGCTACCATCAAATGTTTGCCCTCGTTAGACTCCCCTCTGGAAGCGCTTTCACTGCAAGCTGCAGATTCCCTCCTAACAGCAAGCTTTAGGATAGGGTACTGAATTGTAACTTACTTTCGCCTAATAATGCGATTTTGGCAAAGAGAGTGTCTCCCGCAGGGAAGCTGCTACCATCAAATGTTTGCCCTCGTTAGACTCCCCTCTGGAAGCGCTTTCACTGCAAGCTGCAGATTCCCTCATAACTTCTAGCTTTAGGATAGGGTGCTGAATTGTAACTTACTTTCGCCTAATAATGCGATTTTGGCAAAGAGAGTGTCTCCCGCAGGGAAGCTGCTACCATCAAATGTTTCCCCTCATTAGACTCCCCTCTGGAAGCGCTTTCTCTGCAAGCTGCAGATTCCCTCCTAACAGCAAGCTTTAGGATAGGGTACTGAATTGTAACTTACTTTTGCCTAATAATGCGTTTTTAGCAAAGAGAGTATCTCCCGCAGGGAAGCTGCTACCATCAAATGTTTGCCCTCATTAGACTCCCCTCTGGAAGCGCTTTCACTGCAAGCTGCAGATTCCCTCCTAACAGCAAGCTTTAGGATAGGGTACTGAATTGTATCTTACTTTCGCCTTATAAAGCGATTTTGGCAAAGAGAGTATCTCCCGCAGGGAAGCTGCTACCATCAAATATTTGCCCTCGTTAGACTACCCTCTGGAAGCGCTTTCACTGCAAGCTGCAGATTCCCTCCTAACAGCAAGCTTTAGGATAGGGTACTGAATTGTAACTTACTTTCGCCTAATAATGCGATTTTGGCAAAGAGACTATCTCCCGCAGGGAAGCTGCTACCATCAAATGTTTGCCCTCATTAGACTCCCCTCTGGAAGCGCTTTCACTGCAAGCTGCAGATTCCTTCCTAACAGCAAGCTTTAGGATAGGGTACTGAATTGTAACTTCACTGCGTCTAATAAGCCGATTTTGGCAAAGAGACTATCTCCCGCAGGGAAGCTGCTACCATCAAATGTTTGCCCTCATTACACTCCCCTCTGGAAGCGCTTTCACTGCAAGCTGCAGATTCCCTCCTAACAGCAAGCTTTAGGATAGGGTACTGAATTGTAACTTACTTTCGCCTAATAATGCGATTTTGGCAAAGAGAGTATCTCCCGCAGGGAAGCTGCTACCATCAAATGTTTGCCCTCATTAGACTCCCCTCTGGAAGCGCTTTCACTGCAAGCTGCAGATTCCCTCCTAACAGCAAGCTTTAGGATAGGGTACTGAATTGTAACTTACTTTCGCCTAATAATGCGATTTTGGCAAAGAGAGTATCTCCGGCAGGGAAGCTGCTACCATCAAATGTTTGCCCTCATTAGACTCCCCTCTGGAAGCGCTTTCACTGCAAGCTACAGATTCCCTCCTAACAGCAAGCTTTAGGATAGGGTACTGAATTGTAACTTAAGTGCTGCTAATAAGGCGATTTTAGCAAAGAGAATATCTCCCGCAGGGAAGCTGTTACCATCAAATGTTTGCCCTCATTAGACTCCCCTCTGGAAGCGCTTTCACTGCAAGCTGCAGATTCCCTCCTAACAGCAAGCTTTAGGATAGGGTACTGAATTGTAACTTACTTTCGCCTAATAATGCGATTTTGGCAAAGAGAGTATCTCCCACAGGGAAGCTGCTACCATCAAATGTTTGCCCTCGTTAGACTCCCCTCTGGAAGCGCTTTCACTGCAAGCTGCAGATTCCCTCCTAACAGCAAGCTTTAGGATAGGGTACTGAATTGTAACTTACTTTCGCCTAATAATGCGATTATAGCAAAGAGAGTATCTCCCGCAGGGAAGCTGCTACCATCAAATGTTTGCCCTCGTTAGACTCGCCTCTGGAAGCGCTTTCACTGCAAGCTGCAGATTCCCTCCTAACAGCAAGCTTTAGGATAGGGTACTGAATTGTAACTTACTTTCGCCTAATAATGCGATTATAGCAAAGAGAGTATCTCCCGCAGGGAAGCTGCTACCATCAAATGTTTGCCCTCGTTAGACTCCCCTCTGGAAGCGCTTTCACTGCAAGCTGCAGATTCCCTCCTAACAGCAAGATTTAGGATAGGGTACTGAAATGTAACTTAACTGCGGCTAAAAAGGCGATTTTGGCAAAGAGACTATCTCCCGCAGGGAAGCTGCTACCATCAAATGTTTGCCCTCATTAGACTCCCCTCTGGAAGCGCTTTCACTGCAAGCTGCAGATTCCCTCCTAACAGCAAGCTTTAGGATAGGGTCCTGAATTGTAACTTACTTTCGCCTAATAATGCGATTTTGGCAAAGAGAGTATCTCCCGCAGGGAAGCTGCTACCATCAAATGTTTGCCCTCATTAGACTCCCCTCTGGAAGCGCTTTCACTGCAAGCTGCAGATTCCTTCCTAACAGCAAGCTTTAGGATAGGGTACTGAATTGTAACTTACTTTCGCCTAATAATGCGATTTTGGCAAAGAGAGTATCTCCCGCAGGGAAGCTGCTACCATCAAATGTTTGCCCTCGTTAGACTCCCCTCTGGAAGCGCTTTCACTGCAAGCTGCAGATTCCCTCCTAACAGCAAGCTTTAGGATAGGGTACTGAATTGTAACTTACTTTCGCCTAATAATGCGATTATAGCAAAGAGAGTATCTCCCGCAGGGAAGCTGCTACCATCAAATGTTTGCTCTCGTTAGACTCCCCTCTGGAAGCGCTTTCACTGCAAGCTGCAGATTCCCTCCTAACAGCAAGCTTTAGGATAGGGTACTGAATTGTAACTTACTTTCGCCTAATAATGCGATTTTGGCAAAGAGAGTATCTCCCGCAGGGAAGCTGTTACCATCAAACTTTTGCCCTCATTAGACTCCCCTCTGGAAGCGCTTTCACTGCAAGCTGCAGATTCCCTCCTAACAGCAAGATTTAGGATAGGGTACTGAATTGTAACTTAACTGCGGCTAAAAAGGCGATTTTGGCAAAGAGACTATCTCCCGCAGGGAAGCTGCTACCATCAAATGTTTGCCCTCATTAGACTCCCCTCTGGAAGCGCTTTCACTGCAAGCTGCAGATTCCCTCCTAACAGCAAGCTTTAGGATAGGATACTGAATTGTAACTTACTTTCGCCTAATAATGCGATTTTGGCAAAGAGAGTATCTCCCGCAGGGAAGCTGCTACCATCAAATGTTTGCCCTCATTAGACTCCCCTCTGGAAGCGGTTTCACTGCAAGCTGCAGATTCCCTCCTAACAGCAAGCTTTAGGATAGGGTACTGAATTGTAACTTACTTTCGCCTAATATTGCGATTTTGGCAAAAAGAGTATCTCCCGCAGGGAAGCTGCTACCATCAAATGTTTGCCCTCATTAGACTCCCCTCTGGAAGCGCTTTCACTGCAAGCTGCAGATTCCCTCCTAACAGCAAGCTTTAGGATAGGGTACTGAATTGTATCTTACTTTCGCCTAATAAAGCGATTATGGCAAAGAGAGTATCTCCCGCAGGGAAGCTGCTACCATCAAATGTTTGCCCTCATTAGACTCCCCTCTGGAAGCGCTTTCACTGCAAGCTGCAGATTCCCTCCTAACAGCAAGCTTTAGGATAGGGTACTGAATTGTAACTTACTTTCGCCTAATAATGCGATTTTGGCAAAGAGAGTATATCCTGCAGGGAAGCTGCTACCATCAAATGTTTGCCCTCATTAGACTCCCCTCTGGAAGCGCTTTCACTGCAAGCTGCAGATTCCCTCCTAACAGCAAGCTTTAGGATAGGGTCCTGAATTGTAACTTACTTTCGCCTAATAATGCGATTTTGGCAAAGAGAGTATCTCCCGCAGGGAAGCTGCTACCATCAAATATTTGCCCTCATTAGACTCCCCTCTGGAAGCGCTTTCACTGCAAGCTGCAGATTCCCTCCTAACAGCAAGCTTTAGGATAGGGTACTGAATTGAAACTTAAGTGCGGCTAATAAGGCGATTTTAGCAAAGAGAATATCTCCCGCAGGGAAGCTGTTACCTTCAAATGTTTGCCCTCATTAGACTCCCCTCTGGAAGCGCTTTCACTGCAAGCTGCAGATTCCCTCCTAACAGCAAGCTTTAGGATAGGGTCCTGAATTGTAACTTACTTTCGCCTAATAATGCCATTTTGGCAAAGAGAGTATCTCCCGCAGGGAAGCTGCTACCATCAAATGTTTGCCCTCATTAGACTCCCCTCTGGAAGCGCTTTCACTGCAAGCTGCAGATTCCTTCCTAACAGCAAGCTTTAGGATAGGGTACTGAATTGTAACTTACTTTCGCCTAATAATGCGATTTTGGCAAGGAGAGTATCTCCCGCAGGGAAGCTGCTACCATCAAATGTTTGCCCTCGTTAGACTCCCCTCTGGAAGCGCTTTCACTGCAAGCTGCAGATTCCCTCCTAACAGCAAGCTTTAGGATAGGGTACTGAATTGTAACTTAAATGCGGCTAAAAAGGCGATTTTGGCAAAGAGAGTATCTCCGGCAGGGAAGCTGCTACCATCAAATGTTTGCCCTCATTAGACTCCCCTCTGGAAGCGCTTTCACTGCAAGCTGCAGATTCCCTCCTAACAGCAAGCTTTAGGATAGGGTACTGAATTGTAACTTAAGTGCGGCTAATAAGGCGATATTAGCAAAGAGAATATCTCCCGCAGGGAAGCTGTTACCATCAAATGTTTGCCCTCATTAGACTCCCCTCTGGAAGCGCTTTCACTGCAAGCTGCAGATTCCCTCCTAACAGCAAGCTTTAGGATAGGGTCCTGAATTGTATCTTACTTTCGCCTAATAATGCGATTTTGGAAAAGAGAGTATCTCCCGCAGGGAAGCTGCTACCATCAAATGTTTGCCCTCATTAGACTCCCCTCTGGAAGCGCTTTCACTGCAAGCTGCAGATTCCCTCCTAACAGCAAGCTTTAGGATAGGGTACTGAATTGTAACTTACTTGCGCCTAATAATGCGATTTTGGCAAAGAGAGTATCTCCCGCAGGGAAGCTGCTACCATCAAATGTTTGCCCTCATTAGACTCCCCTCTGGAAGCGCTTTCACTGCAAGCTGCAGATTCCCTCCTAACAGCAAGCTTTAGGATAGGGTACTGAATTGTAACTTACTTTCACCTAATAATGCGATTTTGGCAAAAAGAGTATCTCCCGCAGGGAAGCTGCTACCATCAAATGTTTGCCCTCATTAGACTCCCCTCTGGAAGCGCTTTCACTGCAAGCTGCAGATTCCCTCCTAACAGCAAGCTTTAGGATAGGGTACTGAATTGTAACTTACTTTCGCCTAATAATGCGATTTTGGCAAAAAGAGTATCTCCCGCAGGGAAGCTGCTACCATCAAATGTTTGCCCTCATTAGACTCCCCTCTGGAAGCGCTTTAACTGCAAGCTGCAGATTCCCTCCTAACAGCAAGCTTTAGGATAGGGTACTGAATTGTATCTTACTTTCGCCAAATAATGCGATTTTGGCAAAGAGAGTATCTCCCGCAGGGAAGCTGCTACCATCAAATGTTTGCCCTCATTAGACTCCCCTCTGGAAGCGCTTTCACTGCAAGCTGCAGATTCCTTCCTAACAGCAAGCTTTAGGATAGTGTACTGAATTGTATCTTCTCTGAGGCTAATAAGCCGATTTTGGCAAAGAGACTATCTCCCGCAGGGAAGCTGCTACCATCAAATGTTTGCCCTCATTAGACTCCCCTCTGGAAGCGCTTTCACTGCAAGCTGCAGATTCCTTCCTAACAGCAAGCTTTAGGATAGGGTACTGAATTGTAACTTACTTTCGCATAATAATGCGATTTTGGCAAAGAGAGTATCTCCCGCAGGGAAGCTGCTACCATCAAATGCTTGCCCTCATTAGACTCCCCTCTGGAAGCGCTTTCACTGCAAGCTGCAGATTCCCTCCTAACAGCAAGCTTTAGGATAGGGTACTGAATTGTAACTTACTTTCGCCTAATAATGCGATTTTGGCAAAGAGATTATCTCCCGCAGGGAAGCTGCTACCATCAAATGTTTGCCCTCATTAGACTCCCCTCTGGAAGCGCTTTCACTGCAAGCTGCAGATTCCCTCCTAACAGCAAGCTTTAGGATAGGGTACTGAATTGTATCTTACTTTCGCCTAATAATGCGATTTTGGCAAAGAGACTATAACTCGCAGGGAAGCTGCTGCCACAAAATGTTTGCCCTCATTAGACTCCCCTCTGGAAGCGCTTTCACTGCAAGCTGCAGATTCCCTCCTAACAGCAAGCTTTAGGATAGGATACTGAATTGTAACTTACTTTCGCCTAATAATGCGATTTTGGCAAAGAGAGTATCTCCCGCAGGGAAGCTGCTACCATCAAATGTTTGCCCTCATTAGACTCCCCTCTGGAAGCGGTTTCACTGCAAGCTGCAGATTCCCTCCTAACAGCAAGCTTTAGGATAGGGTACTGAATTGTAACTTAACTGCGGCTAATAATGCGATTTTGGCAAAGAGACTATCTCCCGCAGGGAAGCTGCTACCATCAAATGTTTGCCCTCATTAGACTCCCCTCTGGAAGCGCTTTCACTGCAAGCTGCAGATTCCCTCCTAACAGCAAGCTTTAGGATAGGGTACTGAATTGTATCTTACTTTCGCCTAATAAAGCGATTATGGCAAAGAGAGTATCTCCCGCAGGGAAGCTGCTACCATCAAATGTTTGCCCTCATTAGACTCCCCTCTGGAAGCGCTTTCACTGCAAGCTGCAGATTCCCTCCTAACAGCAAGCTTTAGGATAGGGTACTGAATTGTAACTTACTTTCGCCTAATAATGCGATTTTGGCAAAGAGAGTATCTCCCGCAGGGAAGCTGCTACCATCAAATGTTTGCCCTCATTAGACTCCCCTCTGGAAGCGCTTTCACTGCAAGCTGCAGATTCCCTCCTAACAGCAAGCTTTAGGATAGGGTCCTGAATTGTAACTTACTTTCGCCTAATAATGCCATTTTGGCAAAGAGAGTATCTCCCGCAGGGAAGCTGCTACCATCAAATGTTTGCCCTCATTAGACTCCCCTCTGGAAGCGCTTTCACTGCAAGCTGCAGATTCCTTCCTAACAGCAAGCTTTAGGATAGGGTACTGAATTGTAACTTACTTTCGCCTAATAATGCGATTTTGGCAAAGAGAGTATCTCCCGCAGGGAAGCTGCTACCATCAAATGTTTGCCCTCGTTAGACTCCCCTCTGGAAGCGCTTTCACTGCAAGCTGCAGATTCCCTCCTAACAGCAAGCTTTAGGATAGGGTACTGAATTGTAACTTAAATGCGGCTAAAAAGGCGATTTTGGCAAAGAGAGTATCTCCGGCAGGGAAGCTGCTACCATCAAATGTTTGCCCTCATTAGACTCCCCTCTGGAAGCGCTTTCACTGCAAGCTGCAGATTCCCTCCTAACAGCAAGCTTTAGGATAGGGTCCTGAATTGTATCTTACTTTCGCCTAATAATGCCATTTTGGCAAAGAGAGTATCTCCCGCAGGGAAGCTGCTACCATCAAATGTTTGCCCTCATTAGACTCCCCTCTGGAAGCGCTTTCACTGCAAGCTGCAGATTCCCTCCTAACAGCAAGCTTTAGGATAGGGTACTGAATTGTAACTTACTTGCGCCTAATAATGCGATTTTGGCAAAGAGAGTATCTCCCGCAGGGAAGCTGCTACCATCAAATGTTTGCCCTCATTAGACTCCCCTCTGGAAGCGCTTTCACTGCAAGCTGCAGATTCCCTCCTAACAGCAAGCTTTAGGATAGGGTACTGAATTGTAACTTACTTTCACCTAATAATGCGATTTTGGCAAAAAGAGTATCTCCCGCAGGGAAGCTGCTACCATCAAATGTTTGCCCTCATTAGACTCCCCTCTGGAAGCGCTTTCACTGCAAGCTGCAGATTCCCTCCTAACAGCAAGCTTTAGGATAGGGTACTGAATTGTAACTTACTTTCGCCTAATAATGCGATTTTGGCAAAAAGAGTATCTCCCGCAGGGAAGCTGCTACCATCAAATGTTTGCCCTCATTAGACTCCCCTCTGGAAGCGCTTTCACTGCAAGCTGCAGATTCCTTCCTAACAGCAAGCTTTAGGAGAGTGTACTGAATTGTATCTTCTCTGAGGCTAATAAGCCGATTTTGGCAAAGAGACTATCTCCCGCAGGGAAGCTGCTACCATCAAATGTTTGCCCTCATTAGACTCCCCTCTGGAAGCGCTTTCACTGCAAGCTGCAGATTCCTTCCTAACAGCAAGCTTTAGGATAGGGTACTGAATTGTAACTTACTTTCGCATAATAATGCGATTTTGGCAAAGAGAGTATCTCCCGCAGGGAAGCTGCTACCATCAAATGCTTGCCCTCATTAGACTCCCCTCTGGAAGCGCTTTCACTGCAAGCTGCAGATTCCCTCCTAACAGCAAGCTTTAGGATAGGGTACTGAATTGTAACTTACTTTCGCCTAATAATGCGATTTTGGCAAAGAGATTATCTCCCGCAGGGAAGCTGCTACCATCAAATGTTTGCCCTCATTAGACTCCCCTCTGGAAGCGCTTTCACTGCAAGCTGCAGATTCCCTCCTAACAGCAAGCTTTAGGATAGGGTACTGAATTGTATCTTACTTTCGCCTAATAATGCGATTTTGGCAAAGAGACTATAACTCGCAGGGAAGCTGCTGCCACAAAATGTTTGCCCTCATTAGACTCCCCTCTGGAAGCGCTTTCACTGCAAGCTGCAGATTCCCTCCTAACAGCAAGCTTTAGCATAGGGTACTGAATTGTAAATTAACTGCGGCTCATAAGGCGATTTTGGCAAAGAGAGTATCTCCCGCAGGGAAGCTGCTACCATCAAATGTTTGCCCTCATTAGACTCCCCTCTGGAAGCGCTTTCACTGCAAGCTGCAGATTCCTTCCTAACAGCAAGCTTTAGGATAGGGTACTGAATTGTAACTTACTTTCGCCTAATAATGCGATTTTGGCAAAGAGAGTATCTCCCGCAGGGAAGCTGCTACCATCAAATGTTTGCCCTCGTTAGACTCCCCTCTGGAAGCGCTTTCACTGCAAGCTGCAGATTCCCTCCTAACAGCAAGCTTTAGGATAGGGTACTGAATTGTAACTTACTTTCGCCTAATAATGCGATTATAGCAAAGAGAGTATCTCCCGCAGGGAAGCTGCTACCATCAAATGTTTGCCCTCATTAGACTCCCCTCTGGAAGCGCTTTCACTGCAAGCTGCAGATTCCCTCCTAACAGCAAGCTTTAGGATAGGGTACTGAATTGTATCTTACTTTCGCCTAGTAATGAGATTTTGGCAAAGAGAGTATCTCCCGCAGGGAAGCTGCTACCATCAAATGTTTGCCCTCGTTAGACTCCCCTCTGGAAGCGCTTTCACTGCAAGCTGCAGATTCCCTCCTAACAGCAAGCTTTAGGATAGGGTACTGAATTGTAACTTACTTTCGCCTAATAATGCGATTTTGGCAAAGAGACTATAACTCGCAGGGAAGCTGCTGCCTCCAAATGTTTGCCCTCATTAGACTCCCCTCTGGAAGCGCTTTCACTGCAAGCTGCAGATTCCCTCCTAACAGCAAGCTTTAGGATAGGGTACTGAATTGTAACTTACTTTCGCCTAATAATGCGATTTTGGCAAAGAGAGTACCTCCGGCAGGGAAGCTGCTACCATCAAATGTTTGCCCTCATTAGACTCCCCTCTGGAAGCGCTTTCACTGCAAGCTGCAGATTCCCTCCTAACAGCAAGCTTTAGGATAGGGTACTGAATTGTAACTTATGTGCGGCTAATAAGGCGATTTTAGCAAAGAGAATATCTCCCGCAGGGAAGCTGTTACCATCAAATGTTTGCCCTCATTAGACTCCCCTCTGGAAGCGGTTTCACTGCAAGCTGCAGATTCCTTCCTAACAGCAAGTTTTAGGATAGGGTACTGAATTGTATCTTACTTTCGCCTAATAATGCGATTTTGGCAAAGAGACTATAACTCGCAGGGAAGCTGCTGCCACAAAATGTTTGCCCTCATTAGACTCCCCTCTGGAAGCGCTTTCACTGCAAGCTGCAGATTCCCTCCTAACAGCAAGCTTTAGGATAGGGTACTGAATTGTATCTTTCTGTCGCCTAATAATGCGATTTTTGCAAAGAGACTGTCTCCCGCAGGGAAGCTGTTACCATCAAACGTTTGCCCTCATTAGACTTCCCTCTGGAAGCGCTTTCACTGCAAGCTGCAGATTCCCTCCTAACAGCAAGCTTTAGGATAGGGTACTGAATTGTAACTTAACTGCGGCTCATAAGGCGATTTTGGCAAAGAGAGTATCTCCCGCAGGGAAGCTGCTACCATCAAATGTTTGCCCTCATTAGACTCCCCTCTGGAAGCGCTTTCACTGCAAGCTGCAGATTCCCTCCTAACAGCAAGCTTTAGGATAGGATACTGAATTGTAACTTACTTTCGCCTAATAATGCGATTTTGGCAAAGAGAGTATCTTCCGCAGGGAAGCTGCTACCATCAAATGTTTGCCCTCGTTAGACTCCCCTCTGGAAGCGGTTTCACTGCAAGCTGCAGATTCCCTCCTAACAGCAAGATTTAGGATAGGGTACTGAATTGTAACTTAACTGCGGCTAAAAAGGCGATTTTGGCAAAGAGACTATCTCCCGCAGGGAAGCTGCTACCATCAAATGTTTGCCCTCATTAGACTCCCCTCTGGAAGCGCTTTCACTGCAAGCTGCAGATTCCCTCCTAACAGCAAGCTTTAGGATAGGGTACTGAATTGTAGCTTACTTTCGCCTAATAATGCGATTTTGGCAAAGAGAGTATCTCCCGCAGGGAAGCTGCTACCATCAAATGTTTGCCCTCATTAGACTCCCCTCTGGAAGCGCTTTCACTGCAAGCTGCAGATTCCCTCCTAACAGCAAGCTTTAGGATAGGGTACTGAATTGTAACTTACTTTCGCCTAATATTGCGATTTTGGCAAAAAGAGTATCTCCCGCAGGGAAGCTGCTACCATCAAATGTTTGCCCTCATTAGACTCCCCTCTGGAAGCGCTTTCACTGCAAGCTGCAGATTCCCTCCTAACAGCAAGCTTTAGGATAGGGTACTGAATTGTATCTTTCTTTCGCCTAATAAAGCGATTTTGGCAAAGAGAGTATCTCCGGCAGGGAAGCTGCTACCATCAAATGTTTGCCCTCATTAGACTCCCCTCTGGAAGCGCTTTCACTGCAAGCTGCAGATTCCCTCCTAACAGCAAGCTTTAGGATAGGGTACTGAATTGTAACTTACATTCGCCTAATAATGCGATTTTGGCAAAGAGAGTATCTCCCGCAGGGAAGCTGCTACCATCAAATATTTGCCCTCATTAGACTCCCCTCTGGAAGCGCTTTCACTGCAAGCTGCAGATTCCCTCCTAACAGCAAGCTTTAGGATAGGGTACTGAATTGAAACTTAAGTGCGGCTAATAAGGCGATTTTAGCAAAGAGAATATCTCCCGCAGGGAAGCTGTTACCATCAAATGTTTGCCCTCATTAGACTCCCCTCTGGAAGCGCTTTCACTGCAAGCTGCAGATTCCCTCCTAACAGCAAGCTTTCGGATAGGGTACTGAATTGTAACTTACTTTCGCCTAATAATGCGATTTTGGCAAAGAGACTATAACTCGCAGGGAAGCTGCTGCCACCAAATGTTTGCCCTCATTAGACTCCCCTCTGGAAGCGCTTTCACTGCAAGCTCCAGATTCCTTCCTAACAGCAAGCTTTAGGATAGGGTACTGAATTGTAACTTACTTTCGCCTAATAATGCGATTTTGGCAAAGAGAGTATCTCCCGCAGGGAAGCTGCTACCATCAAATGTTTGCCCTCGTTAGACTCCCCTCTGGAAGCGCTTTCACTGCAAGCTGCAGATTCCCTCCTAACAACAAGCTTTAGGATAGGGTACTGAATTGTAACTTAAATGCGGCTAAAAAGGCGATTTTGGCAAAGAGAGTATCTCCGGCAGGGAAGCTGCTACCATCAAATGTTTGCCCTCATTAGACTCCCCTCTGGAAGCGCTTTCACTGCAAGCTGCAGATTCCCTCCTAACAGCAAGCTTTAGGATAGGGTACTGAATTGTAACTTAAGTGCGGCTAATAAGGCGATTTTAGCAAAGAGAATATCTCCCGCAGGGAAGCTGTTACCATCAAATGTTTGCCCTCATTAGACTCCCCTCTGGAAGCGCTTTCACTGCAAGCTGCAGATTCCCTCCTAACAGCAAGCTTTAGGATAGGGTACTGAATTGTATCTTACTTTCGCCTAATAATGCCATTTTGGCAAAGAGAGTATCTCCCGCAGGGAAGCTGCTACCATCAAATGTTTTCCCTCATTAGACTCCCCTCTGGAAGCGCTTTCACTGCAAGCTGCAGATTCCTTCCTAACAGCAAGCTTTAGGATAGGGTACTGAATTGTAACTTACTTTCGCCTAATAATGCGATTATGGCAAAGAGAGTATCTCCCGCAGGGAAGCTGCTACCATCAAATGTTTGCCCTCGTTAGACTCCCCTCTGGAAGCGCTTTCACTGCAAGCTGCAGATTCCCTCCTAACAGCAAGCTTTAGGATAGGGTACTGAATTGTAACTTAACTGCGGCTAAAAAGGCGATTTTGGCAAAGAGAGTATATCCCGCAGGGAAGCTGCTACCATCAAATGTTTGCCCTCATTAGACTCCCCTCTGGAAGCGCTTTCACTGCAAGCTGCAGATTCCCTCCTAACAGCAAGCTTTAGGATAGGGTGCTGAATTGTATCTTACTTTCACCTAATAATGCGATTTTGGCAAAGAGAGTATCTCCCACAGGGAAGCTGCTACCATCAAATGTTTGCCCTCGTTAGACTCCCCTCTGGAAGCGCTTTCACTGCAAGCTGCAGATTCCCTCCTAACAGCAAGCTTTCGGATAGGGTACTGAATTGTAACTTAACTGCGGCTAATAAGGCGATTTTGGCAAAGAGAGTATCTCCCGCAGGGAAGCTGCTACCATCAAATGTTTGCCCTCATTAGACTCCCCTCTGGAAGCGCTTTCACTGCAAGCTGCAGATTCCCTCCTAACAGCAAGCTTTAGGATAGGGTACTGAATTGTAACTTACTTTCGACTAATAATAAGATTTTGGAAAAGAGAGTATCTCCCGCAGGGAAGCTGCTACCATCAAATGTTTGCCCTCATTAGACTCCCCTCTGGAAGCGCTTTCACTGCAAGCTGCAGATTCCCTCCTAACAGCAAGCTTTAGCATAGGGTACTGAATTGTATCTTAACTGCGGCTAATAATGCGATTTTGGCAAAGAGAGTATCTCCCGCAGGGAAGCTGCTACCATCAAATGTTTGCCCTCGTTAGACTCCCCTCTGGAAGCGCTTTCACTGCAATATGCAGATTCCCTCCTAACAGCAAGCTTTAGCATAGGGTACTGAATTGTATCTTAACTGCGGCTAATAATGAGATTTTGGCAAAGAGAGTATCTCCCGCAGGGAAGCTGCTACCATCAAATGTTTTCCCTCCTTAGACTCCCCTCTGGAAGCGCTTTCACTGCAAGCTGCAGATTCCCTCCTAACAGCAAGCTTTAGGATAGGGTACTGAATTGTATCTTACTTTCGCCTAATAATGCGATTTTGGCAAAGAGAGTATCTCCCGCAGGGAAGCTGCTACCATCAAATGTTTTCCCTCCTTAGACTCCCCTCTGGAAGCGCTTTCACTGCAAGCTGCAGATTCCCTCCTAACAGCAAGCTTTAGGATAGGGTACTGAATTGTAACTTACTTTCGCCTAATAATGCGATTATGGAAAAGAGACTGTCTCCCGCAGGAAAGCTGCTACCATCAAATGTTTGCCCTCATTAGACTCCCCTCTGGAAGCGCTTTCACTGCAAGCTGCAGATTCCCTCCTAACAGCAAGCTTTAGGATAGGGTACTGAATTGTAACTTACTTTCGCCTAATAAGGCGTTTTTAGCAAAGAGAGTATCTCTCACAGGGAAGCTGCTACCATCAAATGTTTGCCCTCGTTTGACTCCCCTCTGGAAGCGCTTTCACTGCAAGCTGCAGATTCCCTCCTAACAGCAAGCTTTAGGATAGGGTACTGAATTGTAACTTATTTTCGCCTAATAATGCGATTTTGGCAAAGAGAGTATATCCCGCAGGGAAGCTGCTACCATCAAATGTTTGCTCTCATTAGACTCCCCTCTGGAAGCGCTTTCACTACATGCTGCAGATTCCCTCCTAACAGCAAGCTTTATGATAGTGTACTGAATTGTATCTTACTTTCGCCTAATAATGCGATTTTATAAAAGAGACTATCTCCCACAGGGAAGCTGCTACCATCAAATGCTGGCTCTCGTTAGATTCCTCTCTTGAAGCACTTTCACTGCAAGCTGCAGATTCCCTCCTAACAGCAAGCTTTAGGATAGGGTACTGAATTGTAACTTACTTTCGCCTAATAATGCGATTATGGCAAAGACAGTATCTCCTGCAGGGAAGCTGCTACCATCAAATGTTTGCCCTCATTAGACTCCCCTCTGGAAGCGCTTTCTCTGCAAGCTGCAGATTCCCTCCTAACAGCAATCTTTAGGATAGGGTACTGAATTGTAACCTAACTGCGGCTAATAAGGCGATATTGGAAAAGAGAGTATCTCCCGCAGGGAAGCTGCTACCATCAAATGTTTGCCCTCATTAGACTCCCCTCTGGAAGCGCTTTCACTGCAAGCTGCAGATTCCCTCCTAACAGCAAGCTTTAGGATAGGGTACTGAATTGTAACTCACTTTCGCCTAATAATGCGATTATGGCAAAGAGAGTATCTCCCACAGGGAAGCTGTTATCATCAAACGTTTGCCCTCGTTAGACTCCCCTATGGAAGCGCTTTCACTGCAAGCTTCAGATTCCCTCCTAACAGCAAGCTTTAGGATAGTGTACTGAATTGTAACTTACTTTCGACTAATAATGCGATTTTGGCAAAGAGATTATCTCCCGCAGGGAAGCTGCTACCATCAAATGTTTGCCCTCATTAGACTCCCCTCTGGAAGCGCTTTCACTGCAAGCTCCAGATTCCCTCCTAACAGCAAGCTTTAGGATAGGGTACTGAATTGTAACTTACTTTCGCCTAATAATGCGATTTTGGCAAAGAGAGTATCTCCCACAGGGAAGCTGCTACCATCAAATGCTGGCTCTCGTTAGATTCCTCTCTTGAAGCACTTTCACTGCAAGCTGCAGATTCCCTCCTAACAGCAAGCTTTAGGATAGTGTACTGAATTGTAACTTACTTTCGCCTAATAATGCGATTTTGGCAAAGAGAGTATCTCCCGCAAGGAAGCTGCTACCATCAAATGTTTGCCCTCATCAGACTCCCCTCTGGAAGCGCTTTCACTGCAAGCTGCAGATTCCCTCCTAACAGCAAGCTTTAGGATAGGGTACTGAATTGTAACTTAAGTGCGGCTAATAAGGCGATTTTAGCAAAGAGAATATCTCCCGCAGGGAAGCTGTTACCATCAAATGTTTGCCCTCATTAGACTCCCCTCTGGAAGCGCTTTCACTGCAAGCTGCAGATTCCCTCCTAACAGCAAGCTTTAGGATAGGGTACTGAATTGTATCTTACTTTCGCCTAATAATGCCATTTTGGCAAAGAGAGTATCTCCCGCAGGGAAGCTGCTATCATCAAATGTTTTCCCTCATTAGACTCCCCTCTGGAAGCGCTTTCACTGCAAGCTGCAGATTCCTTCCTAACAGCAAGCTTTAGGATAGGGTACTGAATTGTAACTTACTTTCGCCTAATAATGCGATTATGGCAAAGAGAGTATCTCCCGCAGGGAAGCTGCTACCATCAAATGTTTGCCCTCGTTAGACTCCCCTCTGGAAGCGCTTTCACTGCAAGCTGCAGATTCCCTCCTAACAGCAAGCTTTAGGATAGGGTACTGAATTGTAACTTAACTGCGGCTAAAAAGGCGATTTTGGCAAAGAGAGTATATCCCGCAGGGAAGCTGCTACCATCAAATGTTTGCCCTCATTAGACTCCCCTCTGGAAGCGCTTTCACTGCAAGCTGCAGATTCCCTCCTAACAGCAAGCTTTAGGATAGGGTGCTGAATTGTATCTTACTTTCACCTAATAATGCGATTTTGGCAAAGAGAGTATCTCCCACAGGGAAGCTGCTACCATCAAATGTTTGCCCTCGTTAGACTCCCCTCTGGAAGCGCTTTCACTGCAAGCTGCAGATTCCCTCCTAACAGCAAGCTTTCGGATAGGGTACTGAATTGTAACTTAACTGCGGCTAATAAGGCGATTTTGGCAAAGAGAGTATCTCCCGCAGGGAAGCTGCTACCATCAAATGTTTGCCCTCATTAGACTCCCCTCTGGAAGCGCTTTCACTGCAAGCTGCAGATTCCCTCCTAACAGCAAGCTTTAGGATAGGGTACTGAATTGTAACTTACTTTCGACTAATAATAAGATTTTGGAAAAGAGAGTATCTCCCGCAGGGAAGCTGCTACCATCAAATGTTTGCCCTCATTAGACTCCCCTCTGGAAGCGCTTTCACTGCAAGCTGCAGATTCCCTCCTAACAGCAAGCTTTAGCATAGGGTACTGAATTGTATCTTAACTGCGGCTAATAATGCGATTTTGGCAAAGAGAGTATCTCCCGCAGGGAAGCTGCTACCATCAAATGTTTGCCCTCGTTAGACTCCCCTCTGGAAGCGCTTTCACTGCAATATGCAGATTCCCTCCTAACAGCAAGCTTTAGCATAGGGTACTGAATTGTATCTTAACTGCGGCTAATAATGAGATTTTGGCAAAGAGAGTATCTCCCGCAGGGAAGCTGCTACCATCAAATGTTTTCCCTCCTTAGACTCCCCTCTGGAAGCGCTTTCACTGCAAGCTGCAGATTCCCTCCTAACAGCAAGCTTTAGGATAGGGTACTGAATTGTATCTTACTTTCGCCTAATAATGCGATTTTGGCAAAGAGAGTATCTCCCGCAGGGAAGCTGCTACCATCAAATGTTTTCCCTCCTTAGACTCCCCTCTGGAAGCGCTTTCACTGCAAGCTGCAGATTCCCTCCTAACAGCAAGCTTTAGGATAGGGTACTGAATTGTAACTTACTTTCGCCTAATAATGCGATTATGGAAAAGAGACTGTCTCCCGCAGGAAAGCTGCTACCATCAAATGTTTGCCCTCATTAGACTCCCCTCTGGAAGCGCTTTCACTGCAAGCTGCAGATTCCCTCCTAACAGCAAGCTTTAGGATAGGGTACTGAATTGTAACTTACTTTCGCCTAATAAGGCGTTTTTAGCAAAGAGAGTATCTCTCACAGGGAAGCTGCTACCATCAAATGTTTGCCCTCGTTTGACTCCCCTCTGGAAGCGCTTTCACTGCAAGCTGCAGATTCCCTCCTAACAGCAAGCTTTAGGATAGGGTACTGAATTGTAACTTATTTTCGCCTAATAATGCGATTTTGGCAAAGAGAGTATATCCCGCAGGGAAGCTGCTACCATCAAATGTTTGCTCTCATTAGACTCCCCTCTGGAAGCGCTTTCACTACATGCTGCAGATTCCCTCCTAACAGCAAGCTTTATGATAGTGTACTGAATTGTATCTTACTTTCGCCTAATAATGCGATTTTATAAAAGAGACTATCTCCCACAGGGAAGCTGCTACCATCAAATGCTGGCTCTCGTTAGATTCCTCTCTTGAAGCACTTTCACTGCAAGCTGCAGATTCCCTCCTAACAGCAAGCTTTAGGATAGGGTACTGAATTGTAACTTACTTTCGCCTAATAATGCGATTATGGCAAAGACAGTATCTCCTGCAGGGAAGCTGCTACCATCAAATGTTTGCCCTCATTAGACTCCCCTCTGGAAGCGCTTTCTCTGCAAGCTGCAGATTCCCTCCTAACAGCAAGCTTTAGGATAGGGTACTGAATTGTAACCTAACTGCGGCTAATAAGGCGATATTGGAAAAGAGAGTATCTCCCGCAGGGAAGCTGCTACCATCAAATGTTTGCCCTCATTAGACTCCCCTCTGGAAGCGCTTTCACTGCAAGCTGCAGATTCCCTCCTAACAGCAAGCTTTAGGATAGGGTACTGAATTGTAACTCACTTTCGCCTAATAATGCGATTATGGCAAAGAGAGTATCTCCCACAGGGAAGCTGTTATCATCAAACGTTTGCCCTCGTTAGACTCCCCTATGGAAGCGCTTTCACTGCAAGCTTCAGATTCCCTCCTAACAGCAAGCTTTAGGATAGTGTACTGAATTGTAACTTACTTTCGCCTAATAATGCGATTTTGGCAAAGAGATTATCTCCCGCAGGGAAGCTGCTACCATCAAATGTTTGCCCTCATTAGACTCCCCTCTGGAAGCGCTTTCACTGCAAGCTCCAGATTCCCTCCTAAGAGCAAGCTTTAGCATAGGGTACTGAATTGTATCTTAACTGCGGCTAATAAGGCGATTTTGGCAAAGAGAGTATCTCCCGCAGGGAAGATGCTAACATCAAATGTTTTCCCTCATTAGACTCCCCTCTGGAAGCGCTTTCACTGCAAGCTGCAGATTCCCTCCTAACAGCAAGTTTATGATGGGGTACTGAATTCTAACTTAACTGCGGCTAATAATGCGATTTTGGAAAAGAGAGTATCTCCCGCAGGGAAGCTGCTACCATCAAATGTTTGCCCTCGTTAGACTCCCCTCTGGAAGCGCTTTCACTGCAAGCTGCAGATTCCCTCCTAACAGCAAGCTTTAGGATAGGGTACTGAATTGTAACTTACTTTCGCCTAATAATGCGATTTTGGCAAAGAGAGTGTCTCCCGCAGGGAAGCTGCTACCATCAAATGTTTGCCCTCATTAGACTCCCCTCTGGAAGCGCTTTCACTGCAAGCTGCAGATTCCCTCATAACTGCTAGCTTTAGGATAGGGTGCTGAATTGTAACTTACTTTCGCCTAATAATGCGATTTTGGCAAAGAGAGTATCTCCCGCAGGAATGCTGCTACCATCAAATGCTTCCCCTCATTAGACTCCCCTCTGGAAGCGCTTTCACTGCAAGCTGCAGATTCCCTCCTAACAGCAAGCTTTAGAATAGGGTACTGAATTGTATCTTACTTTCGCCTAATAATGCGTTTTTAACAAAGAGAGTATCTCCCGCAGGGAAGCTGCTACCATCAAATGTTTTCCCTCGTTAGACTCCCCTCTGGAAGCGCTTTCACTGCAAGCTGCAAATTCCCTCCTAACAGCAAGCTTTAGGATAGGGCACTGAATTGTAACTTACTTTCGCCTAATAGTGCGATTACGGCAAAGAGAGTATCTCCCGCAGGGAAGCTGCTACCATCAAATGTTTGCCCTCATTAGACTCCCCTCTGGAAGCGCTTTCACTGCAAGCTCCAGATTCCCTCCTAACAGCAAGCTTTAGGATAGGGTACTGAATTGTAACTTAACTGCGGCTAATAATGCGATTTTGGCAAAGAGAGTATCTCCCGCAGGGAAGCTGCTACCATCAAATGTTTTCCCTCATTAGACTCCCCTCTGGAAGCGCTTTCACTGCAAGCTGCAGATTCCCTCCTAACAGCAAGCTTTAGGATAGGGTACTGAATTGTAACTTACTTTCGCCTAATAATGCGATTTTGGCAAAGAGAATATCTCCCGCAGGGAAGCTGCTACCATCAAATGTTTGCCCTCGTTAGACTCCCCTCTGGAAGCGCTTTCACTGCAAGCTGCAGATTCCCTCCTAACAGCAAGCTTTAGGATAGTGTACTGAATTGTAACTTAACTGCGGCTAATAAGGCGATTTTGGCAAAGAGAGTATCTCCCGCAGGGAAGCTGCTACCATCAAATGTTTGCCCTCATTAGACTCCCCTCTGGAAGTGCTTTCACTGCAAGCTGCAGATTCCCTCCTAACAGCAAGCTTTAGGATAGGGTACTGAATTATAACTTACTTTCGCCTAATAATGCGATTTTGGCAAAGAGAGTATCTCCCGCAGGGAAGCTGCTACCATCAAATGTTTGCCCTCATTAGACTCCCCTCTGGAAGCGCTTTCACTGCAAGCTGCAGATTCCCTCCTAACAGCAAGCTTTAGGATAGGGTACTGAATTGTAACTTACTTTCGACTAATAATAAGATTTTGGAAAAGAGAGTATCTCCCGCAGGGAAGCTGCTACCATCAAATGTTTGCCCTCGTTAGACTCCCCTCTGGAAGCGCTTTCACTGCAAGCTGCAGATTCCCTCCTAACAGCAAGCTTTAGCATAGGGTACTGAATTGTATCTTAACTGCGGCTAATAATGCGATTTTGGCAAAGAGAGTATCTCCCGCAGGGAAGCTGCTACCATCAAATGTTTTCCCTCATTAGACTCCCCTCTGGAAGCGCTTTCACTGCAAGCTGCAGATTCCCTCCTAACAGCAAGCTTTAGGATAGGGTACTGAATTGTAACTTACTTTCGCCTAATAAGGCGTTTTTAGCAAAGAGAGTATCTCCCACAGGGAAGCTGCTACCATCAAATGTTTGCCCTCGTTAGACTCCCCTCTGGAAGCGCTTTCACTGCAAGCTGCAGATTCCCTCCTAACAGCAAGCTTTAGGATAGGGTACTGAATTGTAACTTACTTTCGCCTAATAATGCGATTTTGGCAAAGAGAGTATCTCCCACAGGGAAGCTGCTACCATCAAATGCTGGCTCTCGTTAGATTCCTCTCTTGAAGCACTTTCACTGCAAGCTGCAGATTCCCTCCTAACAGCAAGCTTTAGGATAGTGTACTGAATTGTAACTTACTTTCGCCTAATAATGCGATTTTGGCAAAGAGAGTATCTCCCGCAAGGAAGCTGCTACCATCAAATGTTTGCCCTCATCAGACTCCCCTCTGGAAGCGCTTTCACTGCAAGCTGCAGATTCCCTCCTAACAGCAAGCTTTAGGATAGGGTACTGAATTGTATCTTAAATGCAGCTAATAATGCGATTATTGCAAAGAGAGTATCTCCCGCAGGGAAGCTGCTACCATCAAATGTTTGCCCTCGTTAGACTCCCCTCTGGAAGCGCTTTCACTGCAAGCTGCAGATTCCCTCCTAACAGCAAGCTTTAGGATAGGGTACTGAATTGTAACTTACTTTTGCCTAATAATGCGATTATGGCAAAGAGAGTATCTCCCGCAGGGAAGCTGCTACCATCAAATGTTTGCCCTCGTTAGACTCCCCTCTGGAAGCGCTTTCACTGCAAGCTGCAGATTCCCTCCTAACAGCAAGCTTTAGAATAGGGTACTGAATTGTAACTTACTTTCGCCTAATAATGCGTTTTTAACAAAGAGAGTATCTCCCGCAGGGAAGCTGCTACCATCAAATGTTTTCCCTCGTTAGACTCCCCTCTGGAAGCGCTTTCACTGGAAGCTGCAAATTCCCTCCTAACAGCAAGCTTTAGGATAGGGCACTGAATTGTAACTTAGTTTCGCCTAATAGTTAGATTATGGCAAAGAGAGTATCTCCCGCAGGGAAGCTGCTACCATCAAATGTTTGCCCTCATTAGACTCCCCTCTGGAAGCGCTTTCACTGCAAGCTCCAGATTCCCTCCTAACAGCAAGCTTTAGCATAGTGTAGTGAATTGTATCTTAACTGCGGCTAATAATGCGATTTTGGCAAAGAGAGTATCTCCCGCAGGGAAGCTGCTACCATCAAATGTTTTTCCTCATTAGACTCCTGTCTGGAAGCGCTTTCACTGCAAGCTGCAGATTCCCTCATAACTGCTAGCTTTAAGATAGGGTACTGAATTGTAACTTACTTTCGCCTAATAATGCGATTTTGGCAAAGAGAGTATCTCCCGCAGGAATGCTGCTACCATCAAATGCTTCCCCTCATTAGACTCCCCTCCAGAAGCGCTTTCACTGCAAGCTGCAGATTCCCTCCTAACAGCAAGCTTTAGGATAGGGTACTGAATTGTAACTTAACTGCGGCTAATAAGGCGATATTGGAAAAGAGAGTATCTCCCGCAGGGAAGCTGCTACCATCAAATGTTTGCCCTCATTAGACTCCCCTCTGGAAGCGCTTTCACTGCAAGCTGCAGATTCCCTCCTAACAGCAAGCTTTAGGATAGGGTACTGAATTGTAACTTACTTTCGCCTAATAATGCGATTTTGGCAAAGAGAGTATCTCCCGCAGGGAAGCTGCTACCATCAAATGTTTGCCCTCATTAGACTCCCCTCTGGAAGCGCTTTCACTGCAAGCTGCAGATTCCCTCCTAACAGCAAGCTTTAGGATAGGGTACTGAATTATAACTTATCTGCGGCTAATAAGGCGATTTTGGCAAAGAGACTATCTCCCGCAGGGAAGCTGCTACCATCAAATGTTTGCCCTCATTAGACTCCCCTCTGGAAGCGCTTTCACTGCAAGCTGCAGATTCCCTCCTAACAGCAAGCTTTAGGATAGGGTACTGAATTGTAACTTACTTTCGCCTAATAATGCGATTTTAGCAAAGAGACTTTCTCCCGCAGGGAAGCTGCTACCATCAAATGTTTGCCCTCATTAGACTCCCCTCTGGAAGCGCTTTCACTGCAAGCTGCAGATTCCCTCCTAACAGCAAGCTTTAGGATAGGGTCCTGAATTGTATCTTACTTTCGCCTAATAATGCGATTTTGGCAAAGAGAGTATGTCCCGCAGGGAAGCTGCTACCATCAAATGTTTGCCCTCGTTAGACTCCCCTCTGGAAGCGCTTTCACTGCAAGCTGCAGATTCCCTCCTAACAGCAAGCTTTAGGATAGGGTACTGAATTGTAACTTACTTTCGCCTAATAATGCGATTTTGGCAAAGAGAGTGTCTCCCGCAGGGAAGCTGCTACCATCAAATGTTTGCCCTCGTTAGACTCCCCTCTGGAAGCGCTTTCACTGCAAGCTGCAGATTCCCTCATAACTGCTAGCTTTAGGATAGGGTGCTGAATTGTAACTTACTTTCGCCTAATAATGCGATTTTGGCAAAGAGAGTATCTCCCGCAGGAATGCTGCTACCATCAAATGCTTCCCCTCATTAGACTCCCCTCTGGAAGCGCTTTCACTGCAAGCTGCAGATTCCCTCCTAACAGCAAGCTTTAGGATAGGGTACTGAATTGTATCTTACTTTCGCATAATAATGCGTTTTTAGCAAAGAGAGTATCTCCCGCAGGGAAGCTGCTACCATCAAATGTTTGCCCTCATTAGACTCCCCTCTGGAAGCGCTTTCTCTGCAAGCTGCAGATTCCCTCCTAACAGCAAGCTTTAGGATAGGGTACTGAATTGTAACTTCACTGCGGCTAATAAGGCGATTTTGGCAAAGAGACTATCTCCCGCAGGGAAGCTGCTACCATCAAATGTTTGCCCTCATTACACTCCCCTCTGGAAGCGCTTTCACTGCAAGCTGCAGATTCCCTCCTAACAGCAAGCTTTAGGATAGGGTACTGAATTGTAACTTACTTTCGCCTAATAATGCGATTTTGGAAAAGAGAGTATCTCCCGCAGGGAAGCTGCTACCATCAAATGTTTGCCCTCATTAGACTCCCCTCTGGAAGCGCTTTCACTGCAAGCTGCAGATTCCCTCCTAACAGCAAGCTTTAGGATAGGGTACTGAATTGTAACTTACTTTCGCCTAATAATGCGATTTTGGCAAAGAGAGTATCTCCGGCAGGGAAGCTGCTACCATCAAATGTTTGCCCTCATTAGACTCCCCTCTGGAAGCGCTTTCACTGCAAGCTACAGATTCCCTCCTAACAGCAAGCTTTAGGATCGGTTACTGAATTGTAACTTAAGTGCGGCTAATAAGGCGATTTTAGCAAAGAGAATATTTCCCGCAGGGAAGCTGTTACCATCAAATGTTTGCCCTCATTAGACTCCCCTCTGGAAGCGCTTTCACTGCAAGCTGCAGATTCCCTCCTAACAGCAAGCTTTAGGATAGGGTACTGAATTGTAACTTACTTTCGCCTAATAATGCGATTTTGGCAAAGAGAGTATCTCCCGCAGGGAAGCTGCTACCATCAAATGTTTGCCCTCGTTAGACTCCCCTCTGGAAGCGCTTTCACTGCAAGCTGCAGATTCCCTCCTAACAGCAAGCTTTAGGATAGGGTACTGAATTGTAACTTACTTTCGCCTAATAATGCGATTATAGCAAAGAGAGTATCTCCCGCAGGGAAGCTGCTACCATCAAATGTTTGCCCTCGTTAGACTCCCCTCTGGAAGCGCTTTCACTGCAAGCTGCAGATTCCCTCCTAACAGCAAGCTTTAGGATAGGGTACTGAATTGTAACTTACTTTCGCCTAATAATGCGATTATAGCAAAGAGAGTATCTCCCGCAGGGAAGCTGCTACCATCAAATGTTTGCCCTCGTTAGACTCCCCTCTGGAAGCGCTTTCACTGCAAGCTGCAGATTCCCTCCTAACAGCAAGATTTAGGATAGGGTACTGAATTGTAACTTAACTGCGGCTAAAAAGGCGATTTTGGCAAAGAGACTATCTCCCGCAGGGAAGCTGCTACCATCAAATGTTTGCCCTCATTAGACTCCCCTCTGGAAGCGCTTTCACTGCAAGCTGCAGATTCCCTCCTAACAGCAAGCTTTAGGATAAGGTACTGAATTGTAACTTAACTGCGGCTAATTATGCAAAATTGGAAAAGAGATTATCTCCCGCAGGGAAGCTGCTACCATCAAATGTTTGCCCTCGTTAGACTCCCCTCTGGAAGCGGTTTCACTGCAAGCTGCAGATTCCCTCCTAACAGCAAGCTTTAGGATAGTGTACTGAATTGTAACTTACTTTCGCCTAATAATGCGATTTTGGCAAAGAGAGTATCTCCCGCAGGGAAGCTGCTACCATCAAATGTTTGCCCTCGTTAGACTCCCCTCTGGAAGCGCTTTCACTGCAAGCTGCAGATTCCCTCCTAACAGCAAGCTTTAGGATAGGGTACTGAATTGAATCTTACTTTCGCCTAATAATGCGATTTTGGCAAAGAGAGTATCTCCCGCAGGGAAGCTGCTACCATCAAATGTTTGCCCTCATTAGACTCCCCTCTGGAAGCGCTTTCACTGCAAGCTGCAGATTCCCTCCTAACAGCAAGCTTTAGGATAGGGTACTGAATTGTAACTTACTTTCGCCTAATAATGCGATTTTAGCAAAGAGACTTTCTCCCGCAGGGAAGCTGCTACCATCAAATGTTTGCCCTCATTAGACTCCCCTCTGGAAGCGGTTTCACTGCAAGCTGCAGATTCCCTCCTAACAGCAAGCTTTAGGATAGGGTCCTGAATTGTATCTTACTTTCGCCTAATAATGCGATTATGGCAAAGAGAGTATGTCCCGCAGGGAAGCTGCTACCATCAAATGTTTGCCCTCGTTAGACTCCCCTCTGGAAGCGCTTTCACTGCAAGCTGCAGATTCCCTCCTAACAGCAAGCTTTAGGATAGGGTACTGAATTGTAACTTACTTTCGCCTAATAATGCGATTTTGGCAAAGAGAGTGTCTCCCGCAGGGAAGCTGCTACCATCAAATGTTTGCCCTCGTTAGACTCCCCTCTGGAAGCGCTTTCACTGCAAGCTGCAGATTCCCTCATAACTTCTAGCTTTAGGATAGGGTGCTGAATTGTAACTTACTTTCGCCTAATAATGCGATTTTGGCAAAGAGAGTGTCTCCCGCAGGGAAGCTGCTACCATCAAATGTTTCCCCTCATTAGACTCCCCTCTGGAAGCGCTTTCTCTGCAAGCTGCAGATTCCCTCCTAACAGCAAGCTTTAGGATAGGGTACTGAATTGTAACTTACTTTTGCCTAATAATGCGTTTTTAGCAAAGAGAGTATCTCCCGCAGGGAAGCTGCTACCATCAAATGTTTGCCCTCATTAGACTCCCCTCTGGAAGCGCTTTCACTGCAAGCTGCAGATTCCTTCCTAACAGCAAGCTTTAGGATAGGGTACTGAATTGTAACTTACTTTCGCCTAATAATGCGATTTTGGCAAAGAGAGTATCTCCCGCAGGGAAGCTGCTACCATCAAATGTTTGCCCTCGTTAGACTCCCCTCTGGAAGCGCTTTCACTGCAAGCTGCAGATTCCCTCCTAACAGCAAGCTTTAGGATAGGGTACTGAATTGTAACTTACTTTCGCCTAATAATGCGATTATAGCAAAGAGAGTATCTCCCGCAGGGAAGCTGCTACCATCAAATGTTTGCTCTCGTTAGACTCCCCTCTGGAAGCGCTTTCACTGCAAGCTGCAGATTCCCTCCTAACAGCAAGCTTTAGGATAGGGTACTGAATTGTAACTTACTTTCGCCTAATAATGCGATTTTGGCAAAGAGAGTATCTCCCGCAGGGAAGCTGTTACCATCAAACTTTTGCCCTCATTAGACTCCCCTCTGGAAGCGCTTTCACTGCAAGCTGCAGATTCCCTCCTAACAGCAAGCTTTAGGATAGGGTACTGAATTGTAACTTCACTGCGTCTAATAAGCCGATTTTGGCAAAGAGACTATCTCCCGCAGGGAAGCTGCTACCATCAAATGTTTGCCCTCATTACACTCCCCTCTGGAAGCGCTTTCACTGCAAGCTGCAGATTCCCTCCTAACAGCAAGCTTTAGGATAGGGTACTGAATTGTAACTTACTTTCGCCTAATAATGCGATTTTGGCAAAGAGAGTATCTCCCGCAGGGAAGCTGCTACCATCAAATGTTTGCCCTCATTAGACTCCCCTCTGGAAGCGCTTTCACTGCAAGCTGCAGATTCCCTCCTAACAGCAAGCTTTAGGATAGGGTACTGAATTGTAACTTACTTTCGCCTAATAATGCGATTTTGGCAAAGAGAGTATCTCCGGCAGGGAAGCTGCTACCATCAAATGTTTGCCCTCATTAGACTCCCCTCTGGAAGCGCTTTCACTGCAAGCTACAGATTCCCTCCTAACAGCAAGCTTTAGGATAGGGTACTGAATTGTAACTTAAGTGCTGCTAATAAGGCGATTTTAGCAAAGAGAATATCTCCCGCAGGGAAGCTGTTACCATCAAATGTTTGCCCTCATTAGACTCCCCTCTGGAAGCGCTTTCACTGCAAGCTGCAGATTCCCTCCTAACAGCAAGCTTTAGGATAGGGTACTGAATTGTAACTTACTTTCGCCTAATAATGCGATTTTGGCAAAGAGAGTATCTCCCACAGGGAAGCTGCTACCATCAAATGTTTGCCCTCGTTAGACTCCCCTCTGGAAGCGCTTTCACTGCAAGCTGCAGATTCCCTCCTAACAGCAAGCTTTAGGATAGGGTACTGAATTGTAACTTACTTTCGCCTAATAATGCGATTATAGCAAAGAGAGTATCTCCCGCAGGGAAGCTGCTACCATCAAATGTTTGCCCTCGTTAGACTCGCCTCTGGAAGCGCTTTCACTGCAAGCTGCAGATTCCCTCCTAACAGCAAGCTTTAGGATAGGGTACTGAATTGTAACTTACTTTCGCCTTATAATGCGATTATAGCAAAGAGAGTATCTCCCGCAGGGAAGCTGCTACCATCAAATGTTTGCCCTCGTTAGACTCCCCTCTGGAAGCGCTTTCACTGCAAGCTGCAGATTCCCTCCTAACAGCAAGATTTAGGATAGGGTACTGAAATGTAACTTAACTGCGGCTAAAAAGGCGATTTTGGCAAAGAGAGTATCTCCCGCAGGGAAGCTGCTACCATCAAATGTTTGCCCTCATTAGACTCCCCTCTGGAAGCGCTTTCACTGCAAGCTGCAGATTCCCTCCTAACAGCAAGCTTTAGGATAGGGTCCTGAATTGTAACTTACTTTCGCCTAATAATGCGATTTTGGCAAAGAGAGTATCTCCCGCAGGGAAGCTGCTAACATCAAATGTTTGCCCTCATTAGACTCCCCTCTGGAAGCGCTTTCACTGCAAGCTGCAGATTCCTTCCTAACAGCAAGCTTTAGGATAGGGTACTGAATTGTAACTTACTTTCGCCTAATAATGCGATTTTGGCAAAGAGAGTATCTCCCGCAGGGAAGCTGCTACCATCAAATGTTTGCCCTCGTTAGACTCCCCTCTGGAAGCGCTTTCACTGCAAGCTGCAGATTCCCTCCTAACAGCAAGCTTTAGGATAGGGTACTGAATTGTAACTTACTTTCGCCTAATAATGCGATTATAGCAAAGAGAGTATCTCCCGCAGGGAAGCTGCTACCATCAAATGTTTGCTCTCGTTAGACTCCCCTCTGGAAGCGCTTTCACTGCAAGCTGCAGATTCCCTCCTAACAGCAAGCTTTAGGATAGGGTACTGAATTGTAACTTACTTTCGCCTAATAATGCGATTTTGGCAAAGAGAGTATCTCCCGCAGGGAAGCTGTTACCATCAAACTTTTGCCCTCATTAGACTCCCCTCTGGAAGCGCTTTCACTGCAAGCTGCAGATTCCCTCCTAACAGCAAGATTTAGGATAGGGTACTGAATTGTAACTTAACTGCGGCTAAAAAGGCGATTTTGGCAAAGAGACTATCTCCCGCAGGGAAGCTGCTACCATCAAATGTTTGCCCTCATTAGACTCCCCTCTGGAAGCGCTTTCACTGCAAGCTGCAGATTCCCTCCTAACAGCAAGCTTTAGGATAGGATACTGAATTGTAACTTACTTTCGCCTAATAATGCGATTTTGGCAAAGAGAGTATCTCCCGCAGGGAAGCTGCTACCATCAAATGTTTGCCCTCATTAGACTCCCCTCTGGAAGCGGTTTCACTGCAAGCTGCAGATTCCCTCCTAACAGCAAGCTTTAGGATAGGGTACTGAATTGTAACTTACTTTCGCCTAATATTGCGATTTTGGCAAAAAGAGTATCTCCCGCAGGGAAGCTGCTACCATCAAATGTTTGCCCTCATTAGACTCCCCTCTGGAAGCGCTTTCACTGCAAGCTGCAGATTCCCTCCTAACAGCAAGCTTTAGGATAGGGTACTGAATTGTATCTTACTTTCGCCTAATAAAGCGATTATGGCAAAGAGAGTATTTCCCGCAGGGAAGCTGCTACCATCAAATGTTTGCCCTCATTAGACTCCCCTCTGGAAGCGCTTTCACTGCAAGCTGCAGATTCCCTCCTAACAGCAAGCTTTAGGATAGGGTACTGAATTGTAACTTACTTTCGCCTAATAATGCGATTTTGGCAAAGAGAGTATATCCTGCAGGGAAGCTGCTACCATCAAATGTTTGCCCTCATTAGACTCCCCTCTGGAAGCGCTTTCACTGCAAGCTGCAGATTCCCTCCTAACAGCAAGCTTTAGGATAGGGTCCTGAATTGTAACTTACTTTCGCCTAATAATGCGATTTTGGCAAAGAGAGTATCTCCCGCAGGGAAGCTGCTACCATCAAATATTTGCCCTCATTAGACTCCCCTCTGGAAGCGCTTTCACTGCAAGCTGCAGATTCCCTCCTAACAGCAAGCTTTAGGATAGGGTACTGAATTGAAACTTAAGTGCGGCTAATAAGGCGATTTTAGCAAAGAGAATATCTCCCGCAGGGAAGCTGTTACCTTCAAATGTTTGCCCTCATTAGACTCCCCTCTGGAAGCGCTTTCACTGCAAGCTGCAGATTCCCTCCTAACAGCAAGCTTTAGGATAGGGTCCTGAATTGTAACTTACTTTCGCCTAATAATGCCATTTTGGCAAAGAGAGTATCTCCCGCAGGGAAGCTGCTACCATCAAATGTTTGCCCTCATTAGACTCCCCTCTGGAAGCGCTTTCACTGCAAGCTGCAGATTCCTTCCTAACAGCAAGCTTTAGGATAGGGTACTGAATTGTAACTTACTTTCGCCTAATAATGCGATTTTGGCAAAGAGAGTATCTCCCGCAGGGAAGCTGCTACCATCAAATGTTTGCCCTCGTTAGACTCCCCTCTGGAAGCGCTTTCACTGCAAGCTGCAGATTCCCTCCTAACAGCAAGCTTTAGGATAGGGTACTGAATTGTAACTTAAATGCGGCTAAAAAGGCGATTTTGGCAAAGAGAGTATCTCCGGCAGGGAAGCTGCTACCATCAAATGTTTGCCCTCATTAGACTCCCCTCTGGAAGCGCTTTCACTGCAAGCTGCAGATTCCCTCCTAACAGCAAGCTTTAGGATAGGGTACTGAATTGTAACTTAAGTGCGGCTAATAAGGCGATATTAGCAAAGAGAATATCTCCCGCAGGGAAGCTGTTACCATCAAATGTTTGCCCTCATTAGACTCCCCTCTGGAAGCGCTTTCACTGCAAGCTGCAGATTCCCTCCTAACAGCAAGCTTTAGGATAGGGTCCTGAATTGTATCTTACTTTCGCCTAATAATGCCATTTTGGCAAAGAGAGTATCTCCCGCAGGGAAGCTGCTACCATCAAATGTTTGCCCTCATTAGACTCCCCTCTGGAAGCGCTTTCACTGCAAGCTGCAGATTCCCTCCTAACAGCAAGCTTTAGGATAGGGTACTGAATTGTAACTTACTTGCGCCTAATAATGCGATTTTGGCAAAGAGAGTATCTCCCGCAGGGAAGCTGCTACCATCAAATGTTTGCCCTCATTAGACTCCCCTCTGGAAGCGCTTTCACTGCAAGCTGCAGATTCCCTCCTAACAGCAAGCTTTAGGATAGGGTACTGAATTGTAACTTACTTTCACCTAATAATGCGATTTTGGCAAAAAGAGTATCTCCCGCAGGGAAGCTGCTACCATCAAATGTTTGCCCTCATTAGACTCCCCTCTGGAAGCGCTTTCACTGCAAGCTGCAGATTCCCTCCTAACAGCAAGCTTTAGGATAGGGTACTGAATTGTAACTTACTTTCGCCTAATAATGCGATTTTGGCAAAAAGAGTATCTCCCGCAGGGAAGCTGCTACCATCAAATGTTTGCCCTCATTAGACTCCCCTCTGGAAGCGCTTTAACTGCAAGCTGCAGATTCCCTCCTAACAGCAAGCTTTAGGATAGGGTACTGAATTGTATCTTACTTTCGCCAAATAATGCGATTTTGGCAAAGAGAGTATCTCCCGCAGGGAAGCTGCTACCATCAAATGTTTGCCCTCATTAGACTCCCCTCTGGAAGCGCTTTCACTGCAAGCTGCAGATTCCTTCCTAACAGCAAGCTTTAGGATAGTGTACTGAATTGTATCTTCTCTGAGGCTAATAAGCCGATTTTGGCAAAGAGACTATCTCCCGCAGGGAAGCTGCTACCATCAAATGTTTGCCCTCATTAGACTCCCCTCTGGAAGCGCTTTCACTGCAAGCTGCAGATTCCTTCCTAACAGCAAGCTTTAGGATAGGGTACTGAATTGTAACTTACTTTCGCATAATAATGCGATTTTGGCAAAGAGAGTATCTCCCGCAGGGAAGCTGCTACCATCAAATGCTTGCCCTCATTAGACTCCCCTCTGGAAGCGCTTTCACTGCAAGCTGCAGATTCCCTCCTAACAGCAAGCTTTAGGATAGGGTACTGAATTGTAACTTACTTTCGCCTAATAATGCGATTTTGGCAAAGAGATTATCTCCCGCAGGGAAGCTGCTACCATCAAATGTTTGCCCTCATTAGACTCCCCTCTGGAAGCGCTTTCACTGCAAGCTGCAGATTCCCTCCTAACAGCAAGCTTTAGGATAGGGTACTGAATTGTATCTTACTTTCGCCTAATAATGCGATTTTGGCAAAGAGACTATAACTCGCAGGGAAGCTGCTGCCACAAAATGTTTGCCCTCATTAGACTCCCCTCTGGAAGCGCTTTCACTGCAAGCTGCAGATTCCCTCCTAACAGCAAGGTTTATGATAGGATACTGAATTGTAACTTACTTTCGCCTAATAATGCGATTTTGGCAAAGAGAGTATCTCCCGCAGGGAAGCTGCTACCATCAAATGTTTGCCCTCATTAGACTCCCCTCTGGAAGCGGTTTCACTGCAAGCTGCAGATTCCCTCCTAACAGCAAGCTTTAGGATAGGGTACTGAATTGTAACTTAACTGCGGATAATAATGCGATTTTGGCAAAAAGAGTATCTCCCGCAGGGAAGCTGCTACCATCAAATGTTTGCCCTCATTAGACTCCCCTCTGGAAGCGCTTTAACTGCAAGCTGCAGATTCCCTCCTAACAGCAAGCTTTAGGATAGGGTACTGAATTGTATCTTACTTTCGCCAAATAATGCGATTTTGGCAAAGAGAGTATCTCCCGCAGGGAAGCTGCTACCATCAAATGTTTGCCCTCATTAGACTCCCCTCTGGAAGCGCTTTCACTGCAAGCTGCAGATTCCTTCCTAACAGCAAGCTTTAGGATAGTGTACTGAATTGTATCTTCTCTGAGGCTAATAAGCCGATTTTGGCAAAGAGACTATCTCCCGCAGGGAAGCTGCTACCATCAAATGTTTGCCCTCATTAGACTCCCCTCTGGAAGCGCTTTCACTGCAAGCTGCAGATTCCTTCCTAACAGCAAGCTTTAGGATAGGGTACTGAATTGTAACTTACTTTCGCATAATAATGCGATTTTGGCAAAGAGAGTATCTCCCGCAGGGAAGCTGCTACCATCAAATGCTTGCCCTCATTAGACTCCCCTCTGGAAGCGCTTTCACTGCAAGCTGCAGATTCCCTCCTAACAGCAAGCTTTAGGATAGGGTACTGAATTGTAACTTACTTTCGCCTAATAATGCGATTTTGGCAAAGAGATTATCTCCCGCAGGGAAGCTGCTACCATCAAATGTTTGCCCTCATTAGACTCCCCTCTGGAAGCGCTTTCACTGCAAGCTGCAGATTCCCTCCTAACAGCAAGCTTTAGGATAGGGTACTGAATTGTATCTTACTTTCGCCTAATAATGCGATTTTGGCAAAGAGACTATAACTCGCAGGGAAGCTGCTGCCACAAAATGTTTGCCCTCATTAGACTCCCCTCTGGAAGCGCTTTCACTGCAAGCTGCAGATTCCCTCCTAACAGCAAGGTTTATGATAGGATACTGAATTGTAACTTACTTTCGCCTAATAATGCGATTTTGGCAAAGAGAGTATCTCCCGCAGGGAAGCTGCTACCATCAAATGTTTGCCCTCATTAGACTCCCCTCTGGAAGCGGTTTCACTGCAAGCTGCAGATTCCCTCCTAACAGCAAGCTTTAGGATAGGGTACTGAATTGTAACTTAACTGCGGATAATAATGCGATTTTGGCAAAGAGACTATCTCCCGCAGGGAAGCTGCTACCATCAAATGTTTGCCCTCATTAGACTCCCCTCTGGAAGCGCTTTCACTGCAAGCTGCAGATTCCCTCCTAACAGCAAGCTTTAGGATAGGGTACTGAATTGTATCTTACTTTCGCCTAATAAAGCGATTATGGCAAAGAGAGTATCTCCCGCAGGGAAGCTGCTACCATCAAATGTTTGCCCTCATTAGACTCCCCTCTGGAAGCGCTTTCACTGCAAGCTGCAGATTCCCTCCTAACAGCAAGCTTTAGGATAGGGTACTGAATTGTAACTTACTTTCGCCTAATAATGCGATTTTGGCAAAGAGAGTATCTCCCGCAGGGAAGCTGCTACCATCAAATGTTTGCCCTCATTAGACTCCCCTCTGGAAGCGCTTTCACTGCAAGCTGCAGATTCCCTCCTAACAGCAAGCTTTAGGATAGTGTCCTGAATTGTAACTTACTTTCGCCTAATAATGCCATTTTGGCAAAGAGAGTATCTCCCGCAGGGAAGCTGCTACCATCAAATGTTTGCCCTCATTAGACTCCCCTCTGGAAGCGCTTTCACTGCAAGCTGCAGATTCCCTCCTAACAGCAAGCTTTAGGATAGGGTACTGAATTGTAACTTACTTTCGCCTAATAATGCGATTTTGGCAAAGAGAGTATCTCCCGCAGGGAAGCTGCTACCATCAAATGTTTGCCCTCGTTAGACTCCCCTCTGGAAGCGCTTTCACTGCAAGCTGCAGATTCCCTCCTAACAGCAAGCTTTAGGATAGGGTACTGAATTGTAACTTAAATGCGGCTAAAAAGGCGATTTTGGCAAAGAGAGTATCTCCGGCAGGGAAGCTGCTACCATCAAATGTTTGCCCTCATTAGACTCCCCTCTGGAAGCGCTTTCACTGCAAGCTGCAGATTCCCTCCTAACAGCAAGCTTTAGGATAGGGTCCTGAATTGTATCTTACTTTCGCCTAATAATGCCATTTTGGCAAAGAGAGTATCTCCCGCAGGGAAGCTGCTACCATCAAATGTTTGCCCTCATTAGACTCCCCTCTGGAAGCGCTTTCACTGCAAGCTGCAGATTCCCTCCTAACAGCAAGCTTTAGGATAGGGTACTGAATTGTAACTTACTTGCGCCTAATAATGCGATTTTGGCAAAGAGAATATCTCCCGCAGGGAAGCTGCTACCATCAAATGTTTGCCCTCATTAGACTCCCCTCTGGAAGCGCTTTCACTGCAAGCTGCAGATTCCCTCCTAACAGCAAGCTTTAGGATAGGGTACTGAATTGTAACTTACTTTCACCTAATAATGCGATTTTGGCAAAAAGAGTATCTCCCGCAGGGAAGCTGCTACCATCAAATGTTTGCCCTCATTAGACTCCCCTCTGGAAGCGCTTTCACTGCAAGCTGCAGATTCCCTCCTAACAGCAAGCTTTAGGATAGGGTACTGAATTGTAACTTACTTTCGCCTAATAATGCGATTTTGGCAAAAAGAGTATCTCCCGCAGGGAAGCTGCTACCATCAAATGTTTGCCCTCATTAGACTCCCCTCTGGAAGCGCTTTCACTGCAAGCTGCAGATTCCTTCCTAACAGCAAGCTTTAGGATAGTGTACTGAATTGTATCTTCTCTGAGGCTAATAAGCCGATTTTGGCAAAG
Organism: Phaenicophaeus curvirostris; assembly: GCF_032191515.1. Classification (NCBI taxonomy): domain Eukaryota; kingdom Metazoa; phylum Chordata; class Aves; order Cuculiformes; family Cuculidae; genus Phaenicophaeus; species Phaenicophaeus curvirostris. The sequence continues at coordinate 117,952 of NW_027206789.1, read as the reverse complement.
AGACTATCTCCCGCAGGGAAGCTGCTACCATCAAATGTTTGCCCTCATTAGACTCCCCTCTGGAAGCGCTTTCACTGCAAGCTGCAGATTCCTTCCTAACAGCAAGCTTTAGGATAGGGTACTGAATTGTAACTTACTTTCGCATAATAATGCGATTTTGGCAAAGAGAGTATCTCCCGCAGGGAAGCTGCTACCATCAAATGCTTGCCCTCATTAGACTCCCCTCTGGAAGCGCTTTCACTGCAAGCTGCAGATTCCCTCCTAACAGCAAGCTTTAGGATAGGGTACTGAATTGTAACTTACTTTCGCCTAATAATGCGATTTTGGCAAAGAGATTATCTCCCGCAGGGAAGCTGCTACCATCAAATGTTTGCCCTCATTAGACTCCCCTCTGGAAGCGCTTTCACTGCAAGCTGCAGATTCCCTCCTAACAGCAAGCTTTAGGATAGGGTACTGAATTGTATCTTACTTTCGCCTAATAATGCGATTTTGGCAAAGAGACTATAACTCGCAGGGAAGCTGCTGCCACAAAATGTTTGCCCTCATTAGACTCCCCTCTGGAAGCGCTTTCACTGCAAGCTGCAGATTCCCTCCTAACAGCAAGCTTTAGCATAGGGTACTGAATTGTAAATTAACTGCGGCTCATAAGGCGATTTTGGCAAAGAGAGTATCTCCCGCAGGGAAGCTGCTACCATCAAATGTTTGCCCTCATTAGACTCCCCTCTGGAAGCGCTTTCACTGCAAGCTGCAGATTCCCTCCTAACAGCAAGCTTTAGGATAGGGTACTGAATTGTAACTTACTTTCGCCTAATAATGCGATTTTGGCAAAGAGAGTACCTCCGGCAGGGAAGCTGCTACCATCAAATGTTTGCCCTCATTAGACTCCCCTCTGGAAGCGCTTTCACTGCAAGCTGCAGATTCCCTCCTAACAGCAAGCTTTAGGATAGGGTACTGAATTGTAACTTATGTGCGGCTAATAAGGCGATTTTAGCAAAGAGAATATCTCCCGCAGGGAAGCTGTTACCATCAAATGTTTGCCCTCATTAGACTCCCCTCTGGAAGCGGTTTCACTGCAAGCTGCAGATTCCTTCCTAACAGCAAGCTTTAGGATAGGGTACTGAATTGTATCTTACTTTCGCCTAATAATGCGATTTTGGCAAAGAGACTATAACTCGCAGGGAAGCTGCTGCCACAAAATGTTTGCCCTCATTAGACTCCCCTCTGGAAGCGCTTTCACTGCAAGCTGCAGATTCCCTCCTAACAGCAAGCTTTAGGATAGGGTACTGAATTGTATCTTTCTGTCGCCTAATAATGCGATTTTTGCAAAGAGACTGTCTCCCGCAGGGAAGCTGTTACCATCAAACGTTTGCCCTCATTAGACTTCCCTCTGGAAGCGCTTTCACTGCAAGCTGCAGATTCCCTCCTAACAGCAAGCTTTAGGATAGGGTACTGAATTGTAACTTAACTGCGGCTCATAAGGCGATTTTGGCAAAGAGAGTATCTCCCGCAGGGAAGCTGCTACCATCAAATGTTTGCCCTCATTAGACTCCCCTCTGGAAGCGCTTTCACTGCAAGCTGCAGATTCCCTCCTAACAGCAAGCTTTAGGATAGGATACTGAATTGTAACTTACTTTCGCCTAATAATGCGATTTTGGCAAAGAGAGTATCTTCCGCAGGGAAGCTGCTACCATCAAATGTTTGCCCTCGTTAGACTCCCCTCTGGAAGCGCTTTCACTGCAAGCTGCAGATTCCCTCCTAACAGCAAGATTTAGGATAGGGTACTGAATTGTAACTTAACTGCGGCTAAAAAGGCGATTTTGGCAAAGAGACTATCTCCCGCAGGGAAGCTGCTACCATCAAATGTTTGCCCTCATTAGACTCCCCTCTGGAAGCGCTTTCATTGCAAGCTGCAGATTCCCTCCTAACAGCAAGCTTTAGGATAGGATACTGAATTGTAGCTTACTTTCGCCTAATAATGCGATTTTGGCAAAGAGAGTATCTCCCGCAGGGAAGCTGCTACCATCAAATGTTTGCCCTCATTAGACTCCCCTCTGGAAGCGCTTTCACTGCAAGCTGCAGATTCCCTCCTAACAGCAAGCTTTAGGATAGGGTACTGAATTGTAACTTACTTTCGCCCAGTATTGCGATTTTGGCAAAAAGAGTATCTCCCGCAGGGAAGCTGCTACCATCAAATGTTTGCCCTCATTAGACTCCCCTCTGGAAGCGCTTTCACTGCAAGCTGCAGATTCCCTCCTAACAGCAAGCTTTAGGATAGGGTACTGAATTGTATCTTTCTTTCGCCTAATAAAGCGATTTTGGCAAAGAGAGTATCTCCCGCAGGGAAGCTGCTACCATCAAATGTTTGCCCTCATTAGACTCCCCTCTGGAAGCGCTTTCACTGCAAGCTGCAGATTCCCTCCTAACAGCAAGCTTTAGGATAGGGTACTGAATTGTAACTTACTTTCGCCTAATAATGCGATTTTGGCAAAGAGAGTATCTCCCGCAGGGAAGCTGCTACCATCAAATGTTTGCCCTCATTAGACTCCCCTCTGGAAGCGCTTTCACTGCAAGCTGCAGATTCCCTCCTAACAGCAAGCTTTAGGATAGGGTCCTGAATTGTAACTTACTTTCGCCTAATAATGTGATTTTGGCAAAGAGAGTATCTCCCGCAGGGAAGCTGCTACCATCAAATATTTGCCCTCATTAGACTCCCCTCTGGAAGCGCTTTCACTGCAAGCTGCAGATTCCCTCCTAACAGCAAGCTTTAGGATAGGGTACTGAATTGAAACTTAAGTGCGGCTAATAAGGCGATTTTAGCAAAGAGAATATCTCCCGCAGGGAAGCTGTTACCATCAAATGTTTGCCCTCATTAGACTCCCCTCTGGAAGCGCTTTCACTGCAAGCTACAGATTCCCTCCTAACAGCAAGCTTTAGGATAGGGTCCTGAATTGTAACTTACTTTCGCCTAATAATGCCATTTTGGCAAAGAGAGTATCTCCCGCAGGGAAGCTGCTACCATCAAATGTTTGCCCTCATTAGACTCCCCTCTGGAAGCGCTTTCACTGCAAGCTGCAGATTCCTTCCTAACAGCAAGCTTTAGGATAGGGTACTGAATTGTAACTTACTTTCGCCTAATAATGCGATTTTGGCAAAGAGAGTATCTCCCGCAGGGAAGCTGCTACCATCAAATGTTTGCCCTCGTTAGACTCCCCTCTGGAAGCGCTTTCACTGCAAGCTTCAGATTCCCTCCTAACAACAAGCTTTAGGATAGGGTACTGAATTGTAACTTAAATGCGGCTAAAAAGGCGATTTTGGCAAAGAGAGTATCTCCGGCAGGGAAGCTGCTACCATCAAATGTTTGCCCTCATTAGACTCCCCTCTGGAAGCGCTTTCACTGCAAGCTGCAGATTCCCTCCTAACAGCAAGCTTTAGGATAGGGTACTGAATTGTAACTTAAGTGCGGCTAATAAGGCGATTTTAGCAAAGAGAATATCTCCCGCAGGGAAGCTGTTACCATCAAATGTTTGCCCTCATTAGACTCCCCTCTGGAAGCGCTTTCACTGCAAGCTGCAGATTCCCTCCTAACAGCAAGCTTTAGGATAGGGTACTGAATTGTATCTTACTTTCGCCTAATAATGCCATTTTGGCAAAGAGAGTATCTCCCGCAGGGAAGCTGCTACCATCAAATGTTTTCCCTCATTAGACTCCCCTCTGGAAGCGCTTTCACTGCAAGCTGCAGATTCCTTCCTAACAGCAAGCTTTAGGATAGGGTACTGAATTGTAACTTACTTTCGCCTAATAATGCGATTATGGCAAAGAGAGTATCTCCCGCAGGGAAGCTGCTACCATCAAATGTTTGCCCTCGTTAGACTCCCCTCTGGAAGCGCTTTCACTGCAAGCTGCAGATTCCCTCCTAACAGCAAGCTTTAGGATAGGGTACTGAATTGTAACTTAACTGCGGCTAAAAAGGCGATTTTGGCAAAGAGAGTATATCCCGCAGGGAAGCTGCTACCATCAAATGTTTGCCCTCATTAGACTCCCCTCTGGAAGCGCTTTCACTGCAAGCTGCAGATTCCCTCCTAACAGCAAGCTTTAGGATAGGGTACTGAATTGTAACTTACTTTCGCCTAATAATGCGATTTTGGCAAAAAGAGTATCTCCCGCAGGGAAGCTGCTACCATCAAATGTTTGCCCTCATTAGACTCCCCTCTGGAAGCGCTTTCACTGCAAGCTGCAGATTCCCTCCTAACAGCAAGCTTTAGGATAGGGTACTGAATTGTATCTTACTTTCGCCTAATAATGCGATTTTGGCAAAGAGAGTATCTCCCGCAGAGAAGCTGCTACCATCAAATGTTTGCCCTCATTAGACTCCCCTCTGGAAGCGCTTTCACTGCAAGCTGCAGATTCCTTCCTAACAGCAAGCTTTAGGATAGGGTACTGAATTGTATCTTCTCTGAGGCTAATAAGCCGATTTTGGCAAAGAGACTATCTCCCGCAGGGAAGCTGCTACCATCAAATGTTTGCCCTCATTAGACTCCCCTCTGGAAGCGCTTTCACTGCAAGCTGCAGATTCCTTCCTAACAGAAAGCTTTAGGATATGGTACTGAATTGTAACTTACTTTCGCATAATAATGCGATTTTGGCAAAGAGAGTATCTCCCGCAGGGAAGCTGCTACCATCAAATGCTTGCCCTCATTAGACTCCCCTCTGGAAGCGCTTTCACTGCAAGCTGCAGATTCCCTCCTAACAGCAAGCTTTAGGATAGGGTACTGAATTGTATCTTACTTTCGCCTAATAATGCGATTTTGGCAAAGAGACTATAACTCGCAGGGAAGCTGCTGCCACAAAATGTTTGCCCTCATTAGACTCCCCTCTGGAAGCGCTTTCACTGCAAGCTGCAGATTCCCTCCTAACAGCAAGCTTTAGCATAGGGTACTGAATTGTAAATTAACTGCGGCTCATAAGGCGATTTTGGCAAAGAGAGTATCTCCCGCAGGGAAGCTGCTACCATCAAATGTTTGCCCTCATTAGACTCCCCTCTGGAAGCGCTTTCACTGCAAGCTGCAGATTCCTTCCTAACAGCAAGCTTTAGGATAGGGTACTGAATTGTAACTTACTTTCGCCTAATAATGCGATTTTGGCAAAGAGAGTATCTTCCGCAGGGAAGCTGCTACCATCAAATGTTTGCCCTCGTTAGACTCCCCTCTGGAAGCGCTTTCACTGCAAGCTGCAGATTCCCTCCTAACAGCAAGCTTTAGGATAGGGTACTGAATTGTAACTTACTTTCGCCTAATAATGCGATTATAGCAAAGAGAGTATCTCCCGCAGGGAAGCTGCTACCATCAAATGTTTGCCCTCATTAGACTCCCCTCTGGAAGCGCTTTCACTGCAAGCTGCAGATTCCCTCCTAACAGCAAGCTTTAGGATAGGGTACTGAATTGCTTCTTACTTTCGCCTAATAATGCGATTTTGGCAAAGAGAATATCTCCCGCAGGGAAGCTGCTACCATCAAATATTTGCCCTCATTAGACTCCCCTCTGGAAGCGCTTTCACTGCAAGCTGCAGATTCCCTCCTAACAGCAAGCTTTAGGATAGGGTACTGAATTGTATCTTACTTTCGCCTAGTAATGAGATTTTGGCAAAGAGAGTATCTCCCGCAGGGAAGCTGCTACCATCAAATGTTTGCCCTCGTTAGACTCCCCTCTGGAAGCGCTTTCACTGCAAGCTGCAGATTCCCTCCTAACAGCAAGCTTTAGGATAGGGTACTGAATTGTAACTTACTTTCGCCTAATAATGCGATTTTGGCAAAGAGACTATAACTCGCAGGGAAGCTGCTGCCTCCAAATGTTTGCCCTCATTAGACTCCCCTCTGGAAGCGCTTTCACTGCAAGCTGCAGATTCCCTCCTAACAGCAAGCTTTAGGATAGGGTACTGAATTGTAACTTACTTTCGCCTAATAATGCGATTTTGGCAAAGAGAGTATCTCCGGCAGGGAAGCTGCTACCATCAAATGTTTGCCCTCATTAGACTCCCCTCTGGAAGCGCTTTCACTGCAAGCTGCAGATTCCCTCCTAACAGCAAGCTTTAGGATAGGGTACTGAATTGTAACTTATGTGCGGCTAATAAGGCGATTTTAGCAAAGAGAATATCTCCCGCAGGGAAGCTGTTACCATCAAATGTTTGCCCTCATTAGACTCCCCTCTGGAAGCGGTTTCACTGCAAGCTGCAGATTCCTTCCTAACAGCAAGCTTTAGGATAGGGTACTGAATTGTAACTTACTTTCGCCTAATAATGCGATTTTGGCAAAGAGAGTATCTCCCGCAGGGAAGCTGCTACCATCAAATCTTTGCCCTCGTTAGACTCCCCTCTGGAAGCGCTTTCACTGCAAGCTGCAGATTCCCTCCTAACAGCAAGCTTTAGGATAGGGTACTGAATTGTATCTTACTTTCACCTAATAATGCGATTTTGGCAAAGAGACTATAACTCGCAGGGAAGCTGCTGCCACAAAATGTTTGCCCTCATTAGACTCCCCTCTGGAAGCGCTTTCACTGCAAGCTGCAGATTCCCTCCTAACAGCAAGCTTTAGGATAGGGTACTGAATTGTATCTTTCTGTCGCCTAATAATGCGATTTTTGCAAAGAGACTGTCTCCCGCAGGGAAGCTGTTACCATCAAACGTTTGCCCTCATTAGACTTCCCTCTGGAAGCGCTTTCACTGCAAGCTGCAGATTCCTTCCTAACAGCAAGCTTTAGGATAGGGTACTGAATTGTAACTTACTTTCGCCTAATAATGCGATTTTGGCAAAGAGAGTATCTCCCGCAGGGAAGCTGCTACCATCAAATGTTTGCCCTCATTAGACTCCCCTCTGGAAGCGCTTTCACTGCAAGCTGCAGATTCCTTCCTAACAGCAAGCTTTAGGATAGGGTACTGAATTGTAACTTACTTTCGCCTAATAATGCGATTTTGGCAAAGAGAGTATCTCCCGCAGGGAAGCTGCTACCATCAAATGTTTGCCCTCATTAGACTCCCCTCTGGAAGCGCTTTCACTGCAAGCTGCAGATTCCCTCCTAACAGCAAGCTTTAGGATAGGGTCCTGAATTGTAACTTACTTTCGGCTAATAATGCGATTTTGGCAAAGAGAGTATCTCCGGCAGGGAAGCTGCTACCATCAAATGTTTGCCCTCATTAGACTCCCCTCTGGAAGCGCTTTCACTGCAAGCTGCAGATTCCCTCCTAATAGCAAGCTTTAGGATAGGGTACTGAATTGTAACTTAAGTGCGGCTAATAAGGCGATTTTAGCAAAGAGAATATCTCCCGCAGGGAAGCTGTTACCATCAAATGTTTGCCCTCATTAGACTCCCCTCTGGAAGCGCTTTCACTGCAAGCTGCAGATTCCCTCCTAACAGCAAGCTTTAGGATAGGGTCCTGAATTGTAACTTACTTTCGCCTAATAATGCCATTTTGGCAAAGAGAGTATCTCCCGCAGGGAAGCTGCTACCATCAAATGTTTGCCCTCATTAGATTCCCCTATGGAAGCGCTTTCACTGCAAGCTGCAGATTCCTTCCTAACAGCAAGCTTTAGGATAGGGTACTGAATTGTATCTTCTCTGAGGCTAATAAGCCGATTTTGGCAAAGAGACTATCTCCCGCAGGGAAGCTGCTACCATCAAATGTTTGCCCTCATTAGACTCCCCTCTGGAAGCGCTTTCACTGCAAGCTGCAGATTCCTTCCTAACAGCAAGCTTTAGGATAGGGTACTGAATTGTAACTTACTTTCGCATAATAATGCGATTTTGGCAAAGAGAGTATCTCCCGCAGGGAAGCTGCTACCATCAAATGCTTGCCCTCATTAGACTCCCCTCTGGAAGCGCTTTCACTGCAAGCTGCAGATTCCCTCCTAACAGCAAGCTTTAGGATAGGGTACTGAATTGTAACTTACTTTCGCCTAATAATGCGATTTTGGCAAAGAGATTATCTCCCGCAGGGAAGCTGCTACCATCAAATGTTTGCCCTCATTAGACTCCCCTCTGGAAGCGCTTTCACTGCAAGCTGCAGATTCCCTCCTAACAGCAAGCTTTAGGATAGGGTACTGAATTGTATCTAACTTTCGCCTAATAATGCGATTTTGGCAAAGAGACTATAACTCGCAGGGAAGCTGCTGCCACAAAATGTTTGCCCTCATTAGACTCCCCTCTGGAAGCGCTTTCACTGCAAGCTGCAGATTCCCTCCTAACAGCAAGCTTTAGCATAGGGTACTGAATTGTAAATTAACTGCGGCTCATAAGGCGATTTTGGCAAAGAGAGTATCTCCCGCAGGGAAGCTGCTACCATCAAATGTTTGCCCTCATTAGACTCCCCTCTGGAAGCGCTTTCACTGCAAGCTGCAGATTCCTTCCTAACAGCAAGCTTTAGGATAGGGTACTGAATTGTAACTTACTTTCGCCTAATAATGCGATTTTGGCAAAGAGAGTATCTCCCGCAGGGAAGCTGCTACCATCAAATGTTTGCCCTCGTTAGACTCCCCTCTGGAAGCGCTTTCACTGCAAGCTGCAGATTCCCTCCTAACAGCAAGCTTTAGGATAGGGTACTGAATTGTAACTTACTTTCGCCTAATAATGCGATTATAGCAAAGAGAGTATCTCCCGCAGGGAAGCTGCTACCATCAAATGTTTGCCCTCATTAGACTCCCCTCTGGAAGCGCTTTCACTGCAAGCTGCAGATTCCCTCCTAACAGCAAGCTTTAGGATAGGGTACTGAATTGTTTCTTACTTTCGCCTAATAATGCGATTTTGGCAAAGAGAATATCTCCCGCAGGGAAGCTGCTACCATCAAATATTTGCCCTCATTAGACTCCCCTCTGGAAGCGCTTTCACTGCAAGCTGCAGATTCCCTCCTAACAGCAAGCTTTAGGATAGGGTACTGAATTGTATCTTACTTTCGCCTAGTAATGAGATTTTGGCAAAGAGAGTATCTCCCGCAGGGAAGCTGCTACCATCAAATGTTTGCCCTCGTTAGACTCCCCTCTGGAAGTGCTTTCACTGCAAGCTGCAGATTCCCTCCTAACAGCAAGCTTTAGGATAGGGTACTGAATTGTAACTTACTTTCGCCTAATAATGCGATTTTGGCTAAGAGACTATAACTCGCAGGGAAGCTGCTGCCTCCAAATGTTTGCCCTCATTAGACTCCCCTCTAGAAGCGCTTTCACTGCAAGCTGCAGATTCCCTCCTAACAGCAAGCTTTAGGATAGGGTACTGAATTGTAACTTAAGTGCGGCTAATAAGGCGATTTTAGCAAAGAGAATATCTCCCGCAGGGAAGCTGTTACCATCAAATGTTTGCCCTCATTAGACTCCCCTCTGGAAGCGGTTTCACTGCAAGCTGCAGATTCCTTCCTAACAGCAAGCTTTAGGATAGGGTACTGAATTGTAACTTACTTTCGCCTAATAATGCGATTTTGGCAAAGAGAGTATCTCCCGCAGGGAAGCTGCTACCATCAAATCTTTGCCCTCGTTAGACTCCCCTCTGGAAGCGCTTTCACTGCAAGCTGCAGATTCCCTCCTAACAGCAAGCTTTAGGATAGGGTACTGAATTGTATCTTACTTTCGCCTAATAATGCGATTTTGGCAAAGAGACTATAACTCGCAGGGAAGCTGCTGCCACAAAATGTTTGCCCTCATTAGACTCCCCTCTGGAAGCGCTTTCACTGCAAGCTGCAGATTCCCTCCTAACAGCAAGCTTTAGGATAGGGTACTGAATTGTATCTTTCTGTCGCCTAATAATGCGATTTTTGCAAAGAGACTGTCTCCCGCAGGGAAGCTGTTACCATCAAACGTTTGCCCTCATTAGACTTCCCTCTGGAAGCGCTTTCACTGCAAGCTGCAGATTCCCTCCTAACAGCAAGCTTTAGGATAGGGTACTGAATTGTATCTTAACTGCGGCTCATAAGGCGATTTTGGCAAAGAGAGTATCTCCCGCAGGGAAGCTGCTACCATCAAATGTTTGCCCTCATTAGACTCCCCTCTGGAAGCGCTTTCACTGCAAGCTGCAGATTCCCTCCTAACAGCAAGCTTTAGGATAGGGTACTGAATTGTAACTTACTTTCGCCTAATAATGCGATTTTGGCAAAGAGAGTATCTCCCGCAGGGAAGCTGCTACCATCAAATGTTTGCCCTCATTAGACTCCCCTCTGGAAGCGCTTTCACTGCAAGCTGCAGATTCCCTCCTAACAGCAAGCTTTAGGATAGGGTCCTGAATTGTAACTTACTTTCGCCTAATAATGCGATTTTGGCAAAGAGAGTATCTCCGGCAGGGAAGCTGCTACCATCAAATGTTTGCCCTCATTAGACTCCCCTCTGGAAGCGCTTTCACTGCAAGCTGCAGATTCCCTCCTAATAGCAAGCTTTAGGATAGGGTACTGAATTGTAACTTAAGTGCGGCTAATAAGGCGATTTTGGCAAAGAGAGTATCTCCGGCAGGGAAGCTGCTACCATCAAATGTTTGCCCTCATTAGACTCCCCTCTGGAAGCGCTTTCACTGCAAGCTGCAGATTCCCTCCTAACAGCAAGCTTTAGGATAGGGTCCTGAATTGTAACTTACTTTCGCCTAATAATGCGATTTTGGCAAAGAGAGTATCTCCGGCAGGGAAGCTGCTACCATCAAATGTTTGCCCTCATTAGACTCCCCTCTGGAAGCGCTTTCACTGCAAGCTGCAGATTCCCTCCTAATAGCAAGCTTTAGGATAGGGTACTGAATTGTAACTTAAGTGCGGCTAATAAGGCGATTTTAGCAAAGAGAATATCTCCCGCAGGGAAGCTGCTACCATCAAATGTTTGCCCTCATTAGACTCCCCTCTGGAAGCGCTTTCACTGCAAGCTGCAGATTCCTTCCTAACAGCAAGCTTTAGGATAGGGTACTGAATTGTAACTTACTTTCGCCTAATAATGCGATTTTGGCAAAGAGAGTATCTCCCGCAGGGAAGCTGCTACCATCAAATGTTTGCCCTCGTTAGACTCCCCTCTGGAAGCGCTTTCACTGCAAGCTGCAGATTCCCTCCTAACAGCAAGCTTTAGGATAGGGTACTGAATTGTAACTTACTTTCGCCTAATAATGCGATTTTGGCAAAGAGAGTATCTCCCGCAGGGAAGCTGCTACCATCAAATGTTTGCCCTCATTAGACTCCCCTCTGGAAGCGCTTTCACTGCAAGCTGCAGATTCCCTCCTAACAGCAAGCTTTAGGATAGGGTACTGAATTGTAACTTAACTGCGGCTAATAATGATATTGTGGCAAAGAGAGTATCTCCCGCAGGGAAGCTGCTACCATCAAATGTTTGCCCTCATTAGACTCCCCTCTGGAAGCGCTTTCACTGCAAGCTGCAGATTCCCTCCTAACAGCAAGCTTTAGGATAGGGTACTGAATTGTAAGTTAACTGCGGATAATAAGGCGATTTTGGCAAAGAGAGTATCTCCCGCAGGGAAGCTGCTACCATCAAATGTTTGCCCTCATTAGAATCCCCTCTGGAATCGCTTTCTCTGCAAGCTGCAGATTCCCTCCTAACAGCAAGCTTTAGGATAGGGTACTGAATTGTAACTTACTTTCGCCTAATAATGCGATTATAGCAAAGAGAGTATCTCCCGCAGGGAAGCTGCTACCATCAAATGTTTGCCCTCATTAGACTCCCCTCTGGAAGCGCTTTCACTGCAAGCTGCAGATTCCCTCCTAACAGCAAGCTTTAGGATAGGGTACTGAATTGTAACTTACTTTCGCCTAATAATGCGATTTTGGCAAAGAGACTATAACTCGCAGGGAAGCTGCTGCCTCCAAATGTTTGCCCTCATTAGACTCCCCTCTGGAAGCGCTTTCACTGCAAGCTGCAGATTCCCTCCTAACAGCAAGCTTTAGGATAGGGTACTGAATTGTAACTTACTTTCGCCTAATAATGCGATTTTGGCAAAGAGAGTATCTCCGGCAGGGAAGCTGCTACCATCAAATGCTTGCCCTCATTAGACTCCCCTCTGGAAGCGCTTTCACTGCAAGCTGCAGATTCCCTCCTAACAGCAAGCTTTAGGATTGGGTACTGAATTGTAACTTAAGTGCGGCTAATAAGGCGATTTTAGCAAAGAGAATATCTCCCGCAGGGAAGCTGTTACCATCAAATGTTTGCCCTCATTAGACTCCCCTCTGGAAGCGTTTTCACTGCAAGCTGCAGATTCCTTCCTAACAGCAAGCTTTAGGATAGGGTACTGAATTGTAACTTACTTTGGCCTAATAATGCGATTTTGGCAAAGAGAGTATAACTCGCAGGGAAGCTGCTACCATCAAATATTTGCCCTCGTTAGACTCCCCTCTGGAAGCGCTTTCACTGCAAGCTGCAGATTCCCTCCTAACAGCAAGCTTTAGGATAGGGTACTGAATTGTATCTTACTTTCGCCTAATAATGCGATTTTGGCAAAGAGACTATAACTCGCAGGGAAGCTGCTGCCACAAAATGTTTGTCCTCATTAGACTCCCCTCTGGAAGCGCTTTCACTGCAAGCTGCAGATTCCCTCCTAACAGCAAGCTTTAGGATAGGGTACTGAATTGTATCTTTCTGTCGCCTAATAATGCGATTTTTGCAAAGAGACTGTCTCCCGCAGGGAAGCTGTTACCATCAAACGTTTGCCCTCATTAGACTTCCCTCTGGAAGCGCTTTCACTGCAAGCTGCAGATTCCCTCCTAACAGCAAGCTTTAGGATAGGGTACTGAATTGTAACTTAACTGCGGCTCATAAGACGATTTTGGCAAAGAGAGTATCTCCCGCAGGGAAGGTGCTACCATCAAATATTTGCCCTCATTAGACTCCCCTCTGGAAGCGCTTTCACTGCAAGCTGCAGATTCCTTCCTAACAGCAAGCTTTCGGATAGGGTACTGAATTGTAACTTACTTTCGCCTAATAATGCGATTTTGGCAAAGAGAGTATCTCCTGCAGGGAAGCTGCTACCATCAAATGTTTGCCCTCATTAGACTCCCCTCTGGAAGCGCTTTCACTGCAAGCTGCAGATTCCCTCCTAACAGCAAGCTTTAGGATAGGGTCCTGAATTGTAACTTACTTTCGCCTAATAATGCGATTTTGGCAAAGAGAGTATCTCCGGCAGGGAAGCTGCTGCCACCAAATGTTTGCCCTCATTAGACTCCCCTCTGGAAGCGCTTTCACTGCAAGCTGCAGATTCCCTCCTAACAGCAAGCTTTAGGATAGGGTACTGAATTGTAACTTACTTTCGCCTAATAATACGATTTTGGAAAAGAGAGTATCTCCCGCAGGGAAGCTGCTACCATCAAATGTTTGCCCTCATTAGACTCCCCTCTGGAAGCGCTTTCACTGCAAGCTGCAGATTCCCTCCTAACAGCAAGCTTTAGGATAGGGTACTGAATTGTAACTTACTTTCGCCTAATAATGCGATTTTGGCAAAGAGAGTATCTCCCGCAGGGAAGCTGCTACCATCAAATGTTTGCCCTCATTAGACTCCCCTCTGGAAGCACTTTGACTGCAAGCTGCAGATTCCCTCCTAACAGCAAGCTTTAGGATAGGGTACTGAATTGTAACTTAACTGCGGCTAATAAGGCGCTTTTGGGAAAGAGAATATCTCCCGCAGGGAAGCTGCTACCATCAAATGTTTGCCCTCATTAGACTCCCCTCTGGAAGCGCTTTCACTGCAAGCTGCAGATTCCCTCCTAACAGCAAGCTTTAGGATAGGGTACTGAATTGTAACTTACTTTCGCCTAATAATGCGATTTTAGCAAAGAGAGTATCTCCCGCAGGGAAGCTGCTACCATCAAATGTTTGCCCTCATTAGACTCCCCTCTGGAAGCGCTTTCACTGCAAGCTGCAGATTCCCTCCTAACAGCAAGCTTTAGGATAGGGTACTGAATTGTAACTTAACTGCGGCTAATAATGATATTGTGGCAAAGAGAGTATCTCCCGCAGGGAAGCTGCTACCATCAAATGTTTGCCCTCATTAGACTCCCCTCTGGAAGCGCTTTCACTGCAAGCTGCAGATTCCCTCCTAACAGCAAGCTTTAGGATAGGGTACTGAATTGTAAGTTAACTGCGGCTAATAAGGCGATTTTGGCAAAGAGAGTATCTCCCGCAGGGAAGCTGCTACCATCAAATGTTTGCCCTCATTAGAATCCCCTCTGGAATCGCTTTCTCTGCAAGCTGCAGATTCCCTCCTAACAGCAAGCTTTAGGATAGGGTACTGAATTGTAACTTACTTTCGCCTAATAATGCGGTTTTCGAAAAGAGAGTATATCCCGCAGGGAAGCTGCTACCATCAAATGTTTGCCCTCATTAGACTCCCCTCTGGAAGCGCTTTCACTGCAAGCTGCAGATTCCCTCCTAACAGCAATCTTTAGGATAGGGTACTGAATTGTAACTTAACTGCGGCTAACAAGGCGATATTGAAAAAGAGAGAATCTCCCGCAGGGAAGCTGCTACCATAAAATGTTTGCCCTCTTTAGACTCCCCTCTGGAAGCGCTTTCACTGCAAGCTGCAGATTCCCTCCTAACAGCAAGCTTTAGGATAGGGTACTGAATTGTAACTTACTTTCGCCTAATAATGCGATTTTGGCAAAGAGAGTATATCCCGCAGGGAAGCTGCTACCATCAAATGTTTGCCCTCATTAGACTCCCCTCTGGAAGCGCTTTCACTGTAAGCTGCAGATTCCCTCCTAACAGCAAGTTTATGATAGGGTACGGAATTGTAACTTACTTTCGCCTAATAAGGCGATTTTCGAAAAGAGTATCTCCTACAGGGAAGCTGCTACTATCAAATGTTTGCCCTCATTAGACTCCCCTCTGGAAGCACTTTCACTGCAAGCTGCAGATTCCCTCCTAACAGCGAGCTTTAGGATAGGGTCCTGAATTGTAACTTAACTGCAACTAATAAGGCGATTTTGGGAAAGAGAATATCTCCCGCAGGGAAGCTGCTACCATCAAATGTTTGCCCTCATTAGACTCCCCTCTGGAAGCGCTTTCACTGCAAGCTGCAGATTCCCTCCTAACAGCAAGCTTTAGGATAGGGTACTGAATTGTAACTTAACTGCGGCTAATAATGCGATTTTTTCAAAGAGAGTATCTCCCGCAGGGAAGCTGCTACCATCAAATGTTTGCCCTCATTAGACTCCCCTCTGGAAGCGCTTTCACTGCAAGCTGCAGATTCCCTCCTAACAGCAAGCTTTAGGATAGGGTACTGAATTGTAACTTACTTTCGCCTAATAATGCGATTTTGGCAAAGAGAGTATCTCCCGCAGGGAAGCTGCTACCATCAAATGTTTGCCCTCATTAGACTCCCCTCTGGAAGCGCTTTCACTGCAAGCTGCAGATTCCCTCCTAACAGCAAGCTTTAGGATAGGGTACTGAATTCTAACTTACTTTCGCCTAATAATGCGATTTTGGAAAAGAAAGTATCTCCCGAAGGGAAGCTGCTACCATCAAATGTTTGCCCTCATTAGACTCCCCTCTGGAAGCGCTTTCTCTGCAAGCTTCAGATTCCCTCCTAACAGCTAGCTTTAGGATAATGTACTGAATTTTAACTTACTTTCGCCTAATAATGCGATTTTGGAAAAGAGACTATCTCCCACAGGGAAGCTGCTACCATCAAATGCTGGCTCTCGTTAGATTCCTCTCTTGACGCACTTTCACTGCAAGCTGCAGATTCCCTCCTAACAGCAAGCTTTAGGATAGGGTACTGAATTGTAACTTACTTTCGCCTAATAATGCGATTTTGGCAAAGAGACTATCTCCCGCAAGGAAGCTGCTACCATCAAGTGTTTGCCCTCATTAGACTCCCCTCTGGAAGCGCTTTTACTGCAAGCTGCAGATTCCCTCCTAACAGCAAGCTGTAGGACACTGTACTGAACTGTAACTTACTTTCGCTTAAAAATGCGTTTTTAACAAAGAGAGTATCTCCCGCAGGGAAGCTGCTACCATCAAATGTTTGCCCTCATTAGACTCCCCTCTGGAAGCGCTTTCACTGCAAGCTGCAGATTCCCTCCTAACAGCAAGGTTTACGATAGTGTACTGAATTGTAACTTACTTTCGCCTAATAAGGCGTTTTTAGCAAAGAGAGTATATCCCACAGAGAAGCTGCTACCATCAAATGTTTGCCCTCGTTAGACTCCCCTCTGGAAGCGCTTTCACTGCAAGCTGCAGATTCCCTCCTAACAGCAAGCTTTAGGATAGGGTACTGAATTGTAACTTACTTTCGCCTAAGAAGGCGTTTTTAGCAAAGAGAGCATCTCCCACAGGGAAGCTGCTACCATCAAATGTTTGCCCTCGTTAGACTCCCCTCTGGAAGCGCTTTCACTGCAAGCTGCAGATTCCCTCCTAACAGCAAGCTTTAGGATAGGGTACTGAATTGTAACTTACTTTCGCCTAATAATGCGATTTTGGCAAAGAGAGTATCTCCCGCAGGGAAGCTGCTACCATCAAATGTTTGCCCTCATTAGACTCCCCTCTGGAAGCGCTTTCACTGCAAGCTGCAGATTCCCTCCTAACAGCAATCTTTAGGATAGGGTACTGAATTCTAACATAACTGCGGCTAATAATGGGATTTTGGCAAAGAGAGTATCTCCCGCAGGGAAGCTGCTACCATCAAATGTTTGCCCTCATTAGACTCCCCTCTGGAAGCGCTTTCACTGCAAGCTGCAGATTCCCTCCTAACAGCAAGCTTTAGGATAGGGTACTGAATTGTAACTTACTTTCGCCTAATAACGCGTTTTTAACAAAGAGAGTATCTCCCGCAGGGAAGCTACTACCATCAAATGTTTGCCCTCGTTAGACTCCCCTCTGGAAACGCTTTCACTGCAAGCTGCAGATTCCCTCCTAACAGCAAGCTTTAGGATAGGGTACTGAATTGTAACTTACTTTCGCCTAATAAGGCGTTTTTAGCAAAGAGAGCATCTCCCACAGGGAAGCTGCTACCATCAAATGTTTGCCCTCGTTAGACTCCCCTCTGGAAGCGCTTTCACTGCAAGCTGCAGATTCCCTCCTAACAGCAAGCTTTAGGATAGGGTACTGAGTTGTAACTTACTTTCGCCTAATAATGCGATTTTGGCAAAGAGAGTATATCCCGCAAGGAAGCTGCTACCATCAAGTGTTTGCCCTCATTAGACTCCCCTCTGGAAGCGCTTTCACTGCAAGCTGCAGATTCCCTCCTAACAGCAATCTTTAGGATAGGGTACTGAATTCTATCATAACTGCGGCTAATAATGGGATTTTGGCAAAGAGAGTATCTCCCGCAGGGAAGCTGCTACCATCAAATGTTTGCCCTCATTAGACTCCCCTCTGGAAGCGCTTTGACTGCAAGCTGCAGATTCCCTCCTAACAGCAAGCTTTAGGATAGGGTACTGAATTGTAACTTAATTTCGCCTAATAACGCGTTTTTAACAAAGAGAGTATCTCCCGCAGGGAAGCTGCTACCATCAAATGTTTGCCCTCATTAGACTCCCCTCTGGGAGCGCTTTCACTGCAAGCTGCAGATTCCCTCCTAACAGCAAGCTTTAGGATAGGGTACTGAATTGTAACTTACTTTCGCATAATAATGCGATTTTGGCAAAGAGAGTATCTCCCGCAGGGAAGCTGCTACCATCAAATGTTTGCCCTCATTAGACTCCCCTCTGGAAGCGCTTTCACTGCAAGCTGCATATTCCCTCCTAACAGCAAGCTTTAGGATAGGGTACTGAATTGTATCTTACTTTCGCCTAATAAGGCGTTTTTAGCAAAGAGAGCATCTCCCACAGGGAAGCTACTACCATCAAATGTTTGCCCTCGTTAGACTCCCCTCTGGAAGCGCTTTCACTGCAAGCTGCAGATTCCCTCCTAACAGCAAGCTTTAGGATAGGGTACTGAATTGTAACTTACTTTCGCCTAATAATGCGATTTTGGCAAAGAGAGTATCTCCCGCAAGGAAGCTGCTACCATCAAGTGTTTGCCCTCATTAGACTCCCCTCTGGAAGCGCTTTCACTGCAAGCTGCAGATTCCCTCCCAACAGCAATCTTTAGGATAGCGTACTGAATTCTAACATAACTGCGGCTAATAATGGGATTTTGGCAAAGAGAGTATCTCCCGCAGGGAAGCTGCTACCATCAAATGTTTGCCCTCATTAGACTCCCCTCTGGAAGCGCTTTCACTGCAAGCTGCAGATTCCCTCCTAACAGCAAGCTTTAGGATATTGTACTGAATTGTAACTTACTTTCGGCTAATAAGGCGTTTTTAGCAAAGAGAGTATCTCCCACAGGGAAGCTGCTACCATCAAATGTTTGCCCTCGTTAGACTCCCCTCTGGAAGCGCTTTCACTGCAAGCTGCAGATTCCCTCCTAACAGCAAGCTTTAGGATAGGGTACTGAATTGTATCTTACTTTCGCCTAATAAGGCGTTTTTAGCAAATAGAGCATCTCCCACAGGGAAGCTGCTACCATCAAATGTTTGCCCTCGTTAGACTCCCCTCTGGAAGCGCTTTCACTGCAAGCTGCAGATTCCCTCCTAACAGCAAGCTTTAGGATAGGGTACTGAATTGTAACTTAACTGCGGCTAATAAGGCGATTTTGGCAAAGAGAGTATCTCCCGCAGGGAAGCTGCTACCATCAAATGTTTGCCCTCGTTAGACTCCCCTCTGGAAGCGCTTTCACTGCAAGCTGCAGATTCCCTCCTAACAGCAAGCTTTAGGATAGGCTACTGAATTCTAACATAACTGCGGCTAATAATGGGATTTTGGCAAAGAGAGCATCTCCCACAGGGAAGCTGCTACCATCAAATGTTTGCCCTCGTTAGACTCCCCTCTGGAAGCGCTTTCACTGCAAGCTGCAGATTCCCTCCTAACAGCAAGCTTTAGGATAGTGTACTGAATTGTAACTTACTTTCGCCTAATAATGCGATTTTGGAAAAGAAAGTATCTCCCGCAGGGAAGCTGCTACCATCAAATGTTTGCCCTCATTAGACTCCCCTCTGGAAGCGCTTTCTCTGCAAGCTTCAGATTCCCTCCTAACAGCTAGCTTTAGGATAAGGTACTGAATTGTAACTTACTTTCGCCTAATAATGTGATTTTGGAAAAGAGACTATCTCCCGCAGGGAAGCTGCTACCATCAAATGTTTGCCCTCATTAGACTCCCCTCTGGAAGCGCTTTTACTGCAAGCTGCAGATTCCCTCCTAACAGCAAGCTGTAGGACACTGTACTGAACTGTAACTTACTTTCGCCTAAAAATGCGTTTTTAACAAAGAGAGTATCTCCCGCAGGGAAGCTGCTACCATCAAATGTTTGCCCTCATTAGACTCCCCTCTGGAAGTGCTTTCACTGCAAGCTGCAGATTCCCTCCTAACAGCAAGCTTTAGGATAGGGTACTGAATTGTAACTTACTTTCGGCTAATAAGGCGTTTTTAGCAAAGAGAGTATATCCCACAGAGAAGCTGCTACCATCAAATGTTTGCCCTCGTTAGACTCCCCTCTGGAAGCGCTTTCACTGCAAGCTGCAGATTCCCTCCTAACAGCAAGCTTTAGGATAGGGTACTGAATTGTAACTTACTTTCGCCTAATAATGCGATTTTGGCAAAGAGACTATCTCCCGCAGGGAAGCTGCTACCATCAAATGTTTGCCCTCGTTAGACTCCCCTCTGGAAGCGCTTTCACTGCAAGCTGCAGATTCCCTCCTAACAGCAAGCTTTAGGATAGGGTACTGAATTGTAACTTACTTTCGCCTAATAATGCGATTTTGGCAAAGAGAGTATCTCCCGCAGGGAAGCTGCTACCATCAAATCTTTGCCCTCATTAGAATACCCTCTGGAAGCGCTTTCTCTGCAAGCTGCAGATTCCCTCCTAACAGCAAGTTTATGATAGGGTACGGAATTGTAACTTACTTTCGCCTAATAAGGCGAATTTCGAAAAGAGTATCTCCTGCAGGGAAGCTGATACTATCAAATGTTTGCCCTCATTAGACTCCCCTCTGGAAGCACTTTCACTGCAAGCTGCAGATTCCGTCCTAACAGCAAGCTTTAGGATAGGGTACTGAATTGTAACTTACTTCCGCCTAATAAGGCGATTTTGGCAAAGAGAGTATCTCCCGCAGGGAAGCTGCTACCATCAAATGTTTGCCCTCGTTAGACTCCCCTCTGGAAGCGCTTTCACTGCAAGCTGCAGATTCCCTCCTAACAGCAAGCTTTAGGATAGGGTCCTGAATTGTAACTTAACTGCAGCTAATAAGGCGATTTTGGGAAAGAGAATATCTCCCGCAGGGAAGCTGCTACCATCAAATGTTTGCCCTCATTAGACTCCCCTCTGGAAGCGCTTTCACTGCAAGCTGCAGATTCCCTCCTAACAGCAAGCTTTAGGATAGGGTACTGAATTGTAACTTAACTGCGGCTAATACTGCGATTTTGGCAAAGAGAGTATCTCCCGCAGGGAAGCTGCTACCATCAAATGTTTGCCCTCATTAGACTCCCCTCTGGAAGCGCTTTCACTGCAAGCTGCAGATTCCCTCCTAACAGCAAGCTTTAGGATAGGGTACTGAATTGTAACTTACTTTCGCCTAATAATGCGATTTTGGCAAAGAGAGTATCTCCCGCAGGGCAGCTGCTACCATCAA
This sequence comes from Phaenicophaeus curvirostris, assembly GCF_032191515.1. NCBI lineage: Eukaryota > Metazoa > Chordata > Aves > Cuculiformes > Cuculidae > Phaenicophaeus > Phaenicophaeus curvirostris. The sequence continues at coordinate 97,340 of NW_027206789.1, read as the reverse complement.
ATGTTTGCCCTCATTAGACTCCCCTCTGGAAGCGCTTTCACTGCAAGCTTCAGATTCCCTCCTAACAGCAAGCTTTAGGATAAGGTACTGAATTGTATCTTACTTTCGCCTAATAATGCGATTTTGGCAAAGAGAGTATCTCCCGCAGGGAAGCTGCTACCATCAAATGTTTGCCCTCATTAGACTCCCCTCTGGAAGCGCTTTCACTGCAAGCTGCAGATTCCCTCCTAACAGCAAGCTTTAGGATAGGGTACTGAATTGTAACTTAACTGCGTCTAATAAGGCGATTATGGCAAAGAGAGTATCTCCGGCAGGGAAGCTGCTACCATCAAATGTTTGCCCTCATTATACTCCCCTCTGGAAGCGCTTTCACTGCAAGCTGCAGATTCCCTCCTAACAGCAAGCTTTAGGATAGGGTACTGAATTGTAACTTAACTGCGGCTAATAAGGCGATTTTGGCAAAGAGACTATCTCCCGCAGGGAAGCTGCTACCATCAAATGTTTGCCCTCATTAGACTCCCCTCTGGAAGCGCTTTCACTGCAAGCTTCAGATTCCTTCCTAACAGCAAGCTTTAGGATAGGGTACTGAATTGTAACTTAACTGCGGCTAATAAGTCAAAATTGGAAAAGAGATTATCTCCCGCAGGGAAGCTGCTACCATCAAATGTTTGCCCTCGTTAGACTCCCCTCTGGAAGCGCTTTCACTGCAAGCTGCAGATTCCCTCCTAACAGCAAGCTTTACGATAGGGTACTGAATTGTAACTTACTTTAGCCTAATAGTGCGATTTTGGCAAAGAGAGTATCTCCCGCAGGGATGCTGCTACCATCAAATATTTGCCCTCATTAGACTCCCCTCTGGAAGCGCTTTCACTGCAAGCTGCAGATTCCCTCCTAACAGCAAGCTTTAGGATAGGGTACTGAATTGTAACTTACTTTCGCCTAATAAGGCGATTTTGACAAAGAGAGTATCTCCCGCAGGGAAGCTGCTACCATCAAATGTTTGCCCTCGTTAGACTCCCCTCTGGAAGCGCTTTCACTGCAAGCTTCAGATTCCTTCCTAACAGCAAGCTTTAGGATAGGGTACTGAATTGTAACTTAACTGCGGCTAATAAGGCGATTTTGTCAAAGAGAATATCTCCCGCAGGGAAGCTGCTACAATTAAATATTTGCCCTCATTAGACTCCCCTCTGGAAGCGCTTTCACTGCAAGCTGCAGATTCCCTCCTAACAGCAAGCTTTAGGATAGGGTACTGAATTGTAACTTACTTTAGCCTAATAGTGCGATTTTGGCAAAGAGAGTATCTCCCGCAGGGATGCTGCTACCATCAAATATTTGCCCTCATTAGACTCCCCTCTGGAAGCGCTTTCACTGCAAGCTGCAGATTCCCTCCTAACAGCAATCTTTAGGATAGGGTACTGAATTGTAACTTACTTTCGCCTAATAATGCGATTTTGACAAAGAGAGTATCTCCCGCAGGGAAGCTGCTACCATCAAATGTTTGCCCTCGTTAGACTCCCCTCTGGAAGCGCTTTCACTGCAAGCTGCAGAATCCCTCCTAACAGCAAGCTTTAGGATAGGGTACTGAATTGTAACTTACTTTCGCCTAAAAATGCGATTTTGGCAAAGAGAGTATATCCCGCAGGGAAGCTGCTACCATCAAATCTTTGCCCTCATTAGACTCCCCTCTGGAAGCGCTTTCACTGCAAGCTGCAGATTCCCTCCTAACAGCAAGCTTTAGGATAGGGTACTGAATTGTAACTTACTTTCGCCTAGTAATGAGATTTTGGCAAAGAGAGTATCTCCCGCAGGGAAGCTGCTACCATCAAATGTTTGCCCTCGTTAGACTCCCCTCTGGAAGCGCTTTCACTGCAAGCTGCAGATTCCCTCCTAACAGCAAGCTTTAGGATAGGGTACTGAATTGTAACTTACTGTCGCCTAATAATGTGATTTTGGCAAAGAGACTGTCTCCCGCAGGGAAGCTGTTACCATCAAACGTTTGCCCTCATTAGACTCCCCTCTGGAAGCGCTTTCACTGCAAGCTGCAGATTCCCTCCTAACAGCAAGCTTTAGGATAGGGTACTGAATTGTAACTTAACTGCGGCTCATAAGGCGATTTTGGCAAAGAGACTATCTCCGCAGGGAAGCTGCTACCATCAAATGTTTGCCCTCATTAGACTCCCCTCTGGAAGCGCTTTCACTGCAAGCTGCAGATTCCTTCCTAACAGCAAGCTTTAGGATAGGATACTGAATTGTAACTTACTTTCGACTAATAATGCGATTTTGGCAAAGAGACTATTACTCGCAGGGAAGCTGCTGCCACCAAATGTTTGCCCTCATTAGACTCCCCTCTGGAAGCGCTTTCACTGCAAGCTGCAGATTCCCTCCTAACAGCAATCTTTAGGATAGGGTACTGAATTGTAACTTACTTTCGCCTAATAATGCGATTTTGACAAAGAGAGTATCTCCCGCAGGGAAGCTGCTACCATCAAATGTTTGCCCTCGTTAGACTCCCCTCTGGAAGCGCTTTCACTGCAAGCTGCAGAATCCCTCCTAACAGCAAGCTTTAGGATAGGGTACTGAATTGTAACTTACTTTCGCCTAAAAATGCGATTTTGGCAAAGAGAGTATCTCCCGCAGGGAAGCTGCTACCATCAAATCTTTGCCCTCATTAGACTCCCCTCTGGAAGCGCTTTCACTGCAAGCTGCAGATTCCCTCCTAACAGCAAGCTTTAGGATAGGGTACTGAATTGTAACTTACTTTCGCCTAATAATGCGATTTTGACAAAGAGAGTATCTCCCGCAGGGAAGCTGCTACCATCAAATGTTTGCCCTCGTTAGACTCCCCTCTGGAAGCGCTTTCACTGCAAGCTGCAGAATCCCTCCTAACAGCAAGCTTTAGGATAGGGTACTGAATTGTAACTTACTTTCGCCTAAAAATGCGATTTTGGCAAAGAGAGTATATCCCGCAGGGAAGCTGCTACCATCAAATCTTTGCCCTCATTAGACTCCCCTCTGGAAGCGCTTTCACTGCAAGCTGCAGATTCCCTCCTAACAGCAAGCTTTAGGATAGGGTACTGAATTGTAACTTACTTTCGCCTAGTAATGAGATTTTGGCAAAGAGAGTATCTCCCGCAGGGAAGCTGCTACCATCAAATGTTTGCCCTCGTTAGACTCCCCTCTGGAAGCGCTTTCACTGCAAGCTGCAGATTCCCTCCTAACAGCAAGCTTTAGGATAGGGTACTGAATTGTAACTTACTGTCGCCTAATAATGTGATTTTGGCAAAGAGACTGTCTCCCGCAGGGAAGCTGTTACCATCAAACGTTTGCCCTCATTAGACTCCCCTCTGGAAGCGCTTTCACTGCAAGCTGCAGATTCCCTCCTAACAGCAAGCTTTAGGATAGGGTACTGAATTGTAACTTAACTGCGGCTCATAAGGCGATTTTGGCAAAGAGACTATCTCCGCAGGGAAGCTGCTACCATCAAATGTTTGCCCTCATTAGACTCCCCTCTGGAAGCGCTTTCACTGCAAGCTGCAGATTCCTTCCTAACAGCAAGCTTTAGGATAGGATACTGAATTGTAACTTACTTTCGACTAATAATGCGATTTTGGCAAAGAGACTATTACTCGCAGGGAAGCTGCTGCCACCAAATGTTTGCCCTCATTAGACTCCCCTCTGGAAGCGCTTTCACTGCAAGCTGCAGATTCCCTCCTAACAGCAATCTTTAGGATAGGGTACTGAATTGTAACTTACTTTCGCCTAATAATGCGATTTTGACAAAGAGAGTATCTCCCGCAGGGAAGCTGCTACCATCAAATGTTTGCCCTCGTTAGACTCCCCTCTGGAAGCGCTTTCACTGCAAGCTGCAGAATCCCTCCTAACAGCAAGCTTTAGGATAGGGTACTGAATTGTAACTTACTTTCGCCTAAAAATGCGATTTTGGCAAAGAGAGTATCTCCCGCAGGGAAGCTGCTACCATCAAATCTTTGCCCTCATTAGACTCCCCTCTGGAAGCGCTTTCACTGCAAGCTGCAGATTCCCTCCTAACAGCAAGCTTTAGGATAGGGTACTGAATTGTAACTTACTTTCGCCTAGTAATGAGATTTTGGCAAAGAGAGTATCTCCCGCAGGGAAGCTGCTACCATCAAATGTTTGCCCTCGTTAGACTCCCCTCTGGAAGCGCTTTCACTGCAAGCTGCAGATTCCCTCCTAACAGCAAGCTTTAGGATAGGGTACTGAATTGTAACTTACTGTCGCCTAATAATGTGATTTTGGCAAAGAGACTGTCTCCCGCAGGGAAGCTGTTACCATCAAACGTTTGCCCTCATTAGACTCCCCTCTGGAAGCGCTTTCACTGCAAGCTGCAGATTCCCTCCTAACAGCAAGCTTTAGGATAGGGTACTGAATTGTAACTTAACTGAGGCTCATAAGGCGATTTTGGCAAAGAGACTATCTCCGCAGGGAAGCTGCTACCATCAAATGTTTGCCCTCATTAGACTCCCCTCTGGAAGCGCTTTCACTGCAAGCTGCAGATTCCTTCCTAACAGCAAGCTTTAGGATAGGATACTGAATTGTAACTTACTTTCGACTAATAATGCGATTTTGGCAAAGAGACTATTACTCGCAGGGAAGCTGCTGCCACCAAATGTTTGCCCTCATTAGACTCCCCTCTGGAAGCGCTTTCACTGCAAGCTGCAGATTCCCTCCTAACAGCAAGCTTTAGGATAGGGTACTGAATTGTAACTTACTTTCGCCTAATAATGCGATTTTGGCAAAGAGACTATCTCCCGCAGGGAAGCTGCTACCATCAAATGTTTGCCCTCATTAGACTCCCCTCTGGAAGCGCTTTCACTGCAAGCTGCAGATTCCCTCCTAACAGCAAGCTTTAGGATAGGGTACTGAATTGTAACTTACTTTCGCCTAATAATGCGATTTTGGCAAAGAGAGTATCTCCCGCAGGGAAGCTGCTACCATCAAATGTTTGCCCTCGTTAGACTCCCCTCTGGAAGCGCTTTCACTGCAAGCTGCAGATTCCCTCCTAACAGCAAGCTTTAGGATAGGGTACTGAATTGTAACTTACTTTCGCCTAATAATGCGATTTTGGCAAAGAGAGTATCTCCCGCAGGGAAGCTGCTACCATCAAATGTTTGCCCTCATTAGACTCCCCTCTGGAAGCGCTTTCACTGCAAGCTGCAGATTCCCTCCTAACAGCAAGCTTTAGGATAGGGTACTGAATTGTAACTTACTTTCGCCTAATAATGCAATTTTGGCAAAGAGAGTATCTCCGGCAGGGAAGCTGCTACCATCAAATGTTTGCCCTCATTAGACTCCCCTCTGGAAGCGCTTTCACTGCAAGCTGCAGATTCCCTCCTAACAGCAAGCTTTAGGATAGGGTACTGAATTGTAACTTATCTGCGGCTAATAAGGCGATTATGGCAAAGAGAATATCTCCCGCAGGGAAGCTGCTACCATCAAATATTTGCCCTCATTAGACTCCCCTCTGGAAGCGCTTTCACTGCAAGCTGCAGATTCCCTCCTAACAGCAAGCTTTAGGATAGGGTACTGAATTGTAACTTACTTTTGCCTAATAATGCGATTTTGGCAAAGAGAATATCTCCCGCAGGGAATCTACTACCATCAAATGTTTGCCCTCATTAGACTCCCCTCTGGAAGCGCTTTCACTGCAAGCTGCAGATTCCCTCCTAACAGCAAGCTGTAGGACACTGTACTGAATTGTAACTTAACTGCGTCTAATGAGGCGATTTTGGCAAAGAGAATATCTCCCGCAGGGAAGCTGTTACCATCAAATGTTTGCCCTCATTAGACTCCCCTCTGGAAGCGCTTTCACTGCAAGCTGCAGATTCCCTCCTAACAGCAAGCTTTAGGATAGGGTACTGAATTGTAACTTACTTTCGCCTAATAATGCGATTGTGGCAAAGAGAGTATCTCCCGCAGGGAAGCTGCTACCATCAAATGTTTGCCCTCATTACAATCCCCTCTGGAAGCACTTTCACTGCAAGCTGCAGATTCCCTCCTAACAGCAAGCTTTAGGATAGGGTACTGAATTGTAACTTACTTTCGCCTAATAATGCGGTTTTTGCAAAGAGAGTATCTCCCGCAGGGAAACTGCTACCATCAAATATTTGCCCTCATTCGACTCCCCTCTGGAAGCGCTTTCACTGCAAGCTGCAGATTCCCTCCTAACAGCAAGCTTTAGGATAGGGTACTGAATTGTAACTTACTTTCGCCTAATAATGCGATTTTGGCAAAGAGAGTATCTCCCGCAGGGATGCTGCTACCATCAAATGTTTGCCCTCCTTAGACTCCCCTCTGGAAGCGCTTTCACTGCAAGCTGCAGATTCCCTCCTAACAGCAAGCTTTAGGATAGGGTACTGAATTGTATCTTAACTGCGGCTAATAAGGCGATTTTGGCAATGAGAATATCTCCCGCAGGGAAGCTGCTACCATCAAATGTTTGCCCTCATTAGACTCCCCTCTGGAAGCGCTTTCACTGCAAGCTGCAGATTCCCTCCTAACAGCAAGCTGTAGGAGAGTGTACTGAATTGTAACTTAACTGCGGCTAATAATGCGATTTTGGCAAAGAGAATATCTCCCGCAGGGAAGCTGCTACCATCAAATGCTTGCCCTCATTAGACTCCCCTCTGGAAGCGCTTTCACTGCAAGCTGCAGATTCCCTCCTAACAGCAAGCTTTAGGATAGGGTACTGAATTGTAACTTACTTCCGCCTAATAATGCGATTTTGGCAAAGAGAGTATCTCCCACAGGGAAGCTGCTACCATCAAATGTTTGCCCTCATTAGACTCCCCTCTGGAAGCGCTTTCACTGCAAGCTGCAGATTCCCTCCTAACAGCAAGCTTTAGGATAGGGTACTGAATTGTAACTTACTTTCGCCTAATAATGCGATTTTGGCAAAGAGAGTATCTCCCGCAGGGAAGCTGCTACCATCAAATGTTTGCCCTCATTAGACTCCCCTCTGGAAGCGCTTTCACTGCAAGCTGCAGATTCCCTCCTAACAGCAAGCTTTAGGATAGGGTACTGAATTGTAACTTACTTTCGCCTAATAATGCGATTTTGGCAAAGAGAGTATCTCCCGCAGGGAAGCTGCTACCATCAAATGTTTGCCCTCATTAGACTCCCCTCTGGAAGCGCTTTCACTGCAAGCTGCAGATTCCCTCCTAACAGCAATCTTTAGGATAGGGTACTGAATTGTAACTTACTTTCGCCTAATAATGCGATTTTGGCAAAGAGAGTATCTCCCGCAGGGAAGCTGCTACCATCAAATGTTTGCCCTCGTTAGACTCCCCTCTGGAAGCGCTTTCACTGCAAGCTGCAGATTCCCTCCTAACAGCAAGCTTTAGGATAGGGTACTGAATTGTAACTTACTTTCGCCTAATAATGCGATTTTGGAAAAGAGAGTATCTCCCGCAGGGAAGCTGCTACCATCAAATGTTTGCCCTCATTAGACTCCCCTCTGGAAGCACTTTCACTGCAAGCTGCAGATTCCCTCCTAACAGCAAGCTTTAGGATAGGGTACTGAATTGTAACTTACTTTCGCCTAATAATGCAATTTTGGCAAAGAGAGTATCTCCGGCAGGGAAGCTGCTACCATCAAATGTTTGCCCTCATTAGACTCCCCTCTGGAAGCGCTTTCACTGCAAGCTGCAGATTCCCTCCTAACAGCAAGCTTTAGGATAGGGTACTGAATTGTAACTTACTTTCGCCTAATAATGCAATTTTGGCAAAGAGACTATCTCCCGCAGGGAAGCTGCTACCATCAAATATTTGCCCTCATTAGACTCCCCTCTGGAAGCGCTTTCACTGCAAGCTGCAGATTCCCTCCTAACAGCAAGCTTTAGGATAGGGTACTGAATTGTAACTTACTTTTGCCTAATAATGCTATTTTGGCAAAGAGAATATCTCCCGCAGGGAAGCTGCTACCATCAAATGTTTGCCCTCATTAGACTCCCCTCTGGAAGCGCTTTCACTGCAAGCTGCAGATTCCCTCCTAACAGCAAGCTTTAGGATAGGGTACTGAATTGTAACTTAACTGTGGCTAATAAGGCGATTACGGAAAAGAGAGTATATCCTGCAGGGAAGCTGCTACCATCAAATGTTTGCCCTCGTTAGACTCCCCTCTGGAAGCGCTTTCACTGCAAGCTGCAGATTCCCTCCTAACAGCAAGCTTTAGGATAGGGTACTGAATTGTATCTTACTTTCGCCTAATAATGCGATTTTGGCAAAGAGAATATATCCCGCAGGGAAGCTGCTACCATCAAATGTTTGCCCTCATTAGACTCCCCTCTGGAAGCGCTTTCACTGCAAGCTGCAGATTCCCTCCTAACAGCAAGCTTTAGGATAGGGTACTGAATTGTAACTTACTTTCGCCTAATAATGCGATTTTGGCAAAGAGAGTATCTCCCGCAGGGAAGCTGCTACCATCAAATGTTTGCCCTCATTAGACTCCCCTCTGGAAGCGCTTTCACTGCAAGCTGCAGATTCCCTCCTAACAGCAAGCTTTAGGATAGGGTACTGAATTGTAACTTACTTTCGCCTATTAATGTGATTTTGGCAAAGAGAGTATCTCCCGCAGGGAAGCTGCTACCATCAAATGTTTGCCCTCATTAGACTCCCCTCTGGAAGCGCTTTCACTGCAAGCTGCAGATTCCCTCCTAACAGCAAGCTGTAGGACACTGTACTCAATTGTAACTTAACTGCGTCTAATGAGGCGATTTTGGCAAAGAGAATATCTCCCGCAGGCAAGCTGTTACCATCAAACGTTTGCCCTCATTACAATCCCCTCTGGAAGCACTTTCACTGCAAGCTGCAGATTCCCTCCTAACAGCAAGCTTTAGGATAGGGTACTGAATTGTAACTTAACTGCGGCTAATAAGGCGATTTTGGCAAAGAGACTATCTCCCGCAGGGAAGCTGCTACCATCAAATGTTTGCCATCGTTAGACTCCCCTCTGGAAGCGCTTTCACTGCAAGCTGCAGATTCCCTCCTAACAGCAAGCTTTAGGATAGGGTACTGAATTGTAACTTACTTTCGCCTAATAATGCGATTTTGGCAAAGAGAGTATCTCCCGCAGGGAAGCTGCTACCATCAAATGTTTGCCCTCATTAGACTCCCCTCTGGAAGCGCTTTCACTGCAAGCTGCAGATTCCCTCCTAACAGCAAGCTTTAGGATAGTGTACTGAATTGTAACTTAACTGCGGCTAATAAGGCGATATTGGCAAAGAGAGTATCTCCCTCAGGGAAGCTGCTACCATCAAATGTTTGCCCTCATTAGACTCCCCTCTGGAAGCGCTTTCACTGCAAGCTGCAGATTCCCTCCTAACAGCAAGCTTTAGGATAGGGTACTGAATTGTATCTTACTTTCGCCTAATAAAGCGATTTTGGCAAAGAGAGTATCTCCCGCAGGGAAGCTGCTACCATCAAATGTTTGCCCTCATTAGACTCCCCTCTGGAAGCGCTTTCACTGCAAGCTGCAGATTCCCTCCTAACAGCAAGCTTTAGGATAGGGTACTGAATTGTAACTTAACTGCGGCTAATAATGCGATTTTGGCAAAGAGACTATCTCCCGCAGGGAAGCTGCTACCATCAAATGTTTGCCCTCATTAGACTCCCCTCTGGAAGCGCTTTCACTGCAAGCTGCAGATTCCTTCCTAACAGCAAGCTTTAGAATAGGGTACTGAATTGTAACTTACTTTCGCCTAATAATGCGATTTTGGCAAAGAGACTATCTCCCGCAGGGAAGCTGCTGCCACCAAATGTTTGCCCTCATTAGACTCCCCTCTGGAAGCGCTTTCACTGCAAGCTGCAGATTCCCTCCTAACAGCAAGCTTTAGGATAGGGTACTGAATTGTAACTTACTTTCGCCTAATAATGCGATTTTGGCAAAGAGAGTATCTCCCGCAGGGAAGCTGTTACCATCAAAAGTTTGCCCTCATTAGACTCCCCTCTGGAAGCGCTTTCACTGCAAGCTGCAGATTCCCTCCTAACAGCAAGCTTTAGGATAGGGTACTGAATTGTAACTTCACTGCGGCTAATAAGCCGATATTCGCAAAGAGACTATCTCCCGCAGGGAAGCTGCTACCATCAAATGTTTGCCCTCATTAGACTCCCCTCTGGAAGCGCTTTCACTGCAAGCTGCAGATTCCCTCCTAACAGCAAGCTTTAGGATAGGGTACTGAATTGTAACTTACTTTCGGCTAATAATGCGATTTTGGCAAAGAGAGTATCTCCCGCAGGGAAGCTGTTACCATCAAAAGTTTGCCCTCATTAGACTCCCCTCTGGAAGCGCTTTCACTGCAAGCTGCAGATTCCCTCCTAACAGCAAGCTTTAGGATAGGGTACTGAATTGTAACTTCACTGCGGCTAATAAGCCGATTATGGCAAAGAGAGTATCTCCCGCAGGGAAGCTGCTAACATCAAATGTTTGCCCTCATTAGACTCCCCTCTGGAAGCACTTTCACTGCAAGCTGCAGATTCCCTCCTAACAGCAAGCTTTAGGATAGGGTACTGAATTGTAACTTAACTGAGGCTAATAATGCGATTTTGGCAAAGAGAGTATCTCCCGCAGGGAAGCTGCTACCATCAAATGTTTGCCCTCATTAGACTCCCCTCTGGAAGCGCTTTCACTGCAAGCTGCAGATTCCCTCCTAACAGCAAGCTTTAGGATAGGGTACTGAATTGTAACTTACTTTCGCCTAATAATGCGATTTTGGCAAAGAGAGTATCTCCCGCAGGGAAGCTGCTACCATCAAATGTTTGCCCTCATTAGACTCCCCTCTGGAAGCGCTTTCACTGCAAGCTGCAGATTCCTTCCTAACAGCAAGCTTTAGGATAGGGTACTGAATTGTAACTTACTTTCGCCTAATAATGCGATTTTGGCAAATAGACTATAACTCGCAGGGAAGCTGCTGCCACCCAATGTTTGCCCTCATTAGACTCCCCTCTGGAAGCGCTTTCACTGCAAGCTGCAGATTCCCTCCTAACAGCAAGCTTTAGGATAGGGTACTGAATTGTAACTTACTTTCGCCTAATAATGCGATTTTGGCAAAGAGAGTATCTCACGCAGGGAAGCTGTTACCATCAAACGTTTGCCCTCATTAGACTCCCTTCTGGAAGCGCTTTCACTGCAAGGTGCAGATTCCCTCCTAACAGCAAGCTTTAGGATAGGGTACTGAATTGTAACTTAACTGCGGCTAATAAGGCGATTTTGGCAAAGAGAGTATCTCCCGCAGGGAAGCTGCTACCATCAAATGTTTGCCCTCATTAGACTCCCCTCTGGAAGCGCTTTCACTGCAAGCTGCAGATTCCTTCCTAACAGCAAGCTTTAGAATAGGGTACTGAATTGTAACTTACTTTCGCCTAATAATGCGATTTTGGCAAAGAGACTATAACTCGCAGGGAAGCTGCTGCCACCAAATGTTTGCCCTCATTAGACTCCCCTCTGGAAGCGCTTTCACTGCAAGCTGCAGATTCCCTCCTAACAGCAAGCTTTAGGATAGGGTACTGAATTGTAACTTACTTTCGCCTAATAATGCGATTTTGGCAAAGAGAGTATCTCCCGCAGGGAAGCTGCTACCATCAAAAGTTTGCCCTCATTAGACTCCCCTCTGGAAGCGCTTTCACTGCAAGCTGCAGATTCCCTCCTAACAGCAAGCTTTAGGATAGGGTACTGAATTGTAACTTCACTGCGGCTAATAAGCCGATTTTCGCAAAGAGACTATCTCCCGCAGGGAAGCTGCTACCATCAAATGTTTGCCCTCATTAGACTCCCCTCTGGAAGCGCTTTCACTTCAAGCTGCAGATTCCCTCCTAACAGCAAGCTTTAGGATAGGGTACTGAATTGTAACTTACTTTCGGCTAATAATGCGATTTTGGCAAAGAGAGTATCTCCCGCAGGGAAGCTGTTACCATCAAAAGTTTGCCCTCATTAGACTCCCCTCTGGAAGCGCTTTCACTGCAAGCTGCAGATTCCCTCCTAACAGCAAGCTTTAGGATAGGGTACTGAATTGTAACTTCACTGCGGCTAATAAGCCGATTTTGGCAAAGAGAGTTTCTCCCGCAGGGAAGCTGCTACCATCAAATGTTTGCCCTCATTAGACTCCCCTCTGGAAGCGTTTTCACTGCAAGCTGCAGATTCCCTCCTAACAGCAAGCTTTAGGATAGGGTACTGAATTGTAACTTAACTGCGGCTCATAAGGCGATTTTGGCAAAGAGAGTATCTCCCGCAGGGAAGCTGCTACCATCAAATGTTTGCCCTCATTAGACTCCCCTCTGGAAGCGCTTTCACTGCAAGCTGCAGATTCCTTCCTAACAGCAAGCTTTAGGATAGGGTACTGAATTGTAACTTACTTTCGCCTAATAATGCGATTTTGGCAAAGAGACTATAACTCGCAGGGAAACTGCTGCCACCAAATGTTTGCCCTCGTTAGACTCCCCTCTGGAAGCGCTTTCACTGCAAGCTGCAGATTCCTTCCTAACAGCAAGCTTTAGGATAGGGTACTGAATTGTAACTTACTTTCGCCTAATAATGCGATTTTGGCAAAGAGAGTATCTCCCGCAGGGAAGCTGCTACCATCAAATGTTTGCCCTCATTAGACTCCCCTCTGGAAGCGCTTTCACTGCAAGCTGCATATTCCCTCCTAACAGCAAGCTTTAGGATAGGGTACTGAATTGTATCTTAACTGCGGCTAATAAGGCGATTTTGGCAAAGAGACTATCTCCCGCAGGGAAGCTGCTACCATCAAATGTTTGCCCTCATTAGACTCCCCTCTGGAAGCGCTTTCACTGCAAGCTGCAGATTCCTTCCTAACAGCAAGCTTTAGGATAGGGTACTGAATTGTAACTTAACTGAGGCTAATAATGCGATTTTGGCAAAGAGAGTATCTCCCGCAGGGAAGCTGCTACCATCAAATGTTTGCCCTCATTAGACTCCCCTCTGGAAGCGCTTTCACTGCAAGCTGCAGATTCCCTCCTAACAGCAAGCTTTAGGATAGTGTACTGAATTGTAACTTACTTTCGCCTAATAATGCGATTTTGGCAAAGAGACTATCTCCCGCAGGGAAGCTGCTACCATCAAATGTTTGCCCTCATTAGACTCCCCTCTGGAAGCACTTTCACTGCAAGCTGCAGATTCCTTCCTAACAGCAAGCTTTAGGATAGGGTACTGAATTGTAACTTACTTTCGCCTAATAATGCGATTTTGGCAAAGAGACTATAACTCGCAGGGAAGCTGCTGCCACCAAATGTTTGCCCTCGTTAGACTCCCCTCTGGAAGCGCTTTCACTGCAAGCTGCATATTCCTTCCTAACAGCAAGATTTAGGATAGGGTACTGAATTGTAACTTACTTTCGCCTAATAATGCGATTTGGCAAAGAGAGTATCTCCCGCAGGGAAGCTGCTACCATCAAATGTTTGCCCTCGTTAGACTCCCCTCTGGAAGCGCTTTCACTGCAAGCTGCAGATTCCCTCCTAACAGCAAGCTTTAGGATAGGGTACTGAATTGTAACTTACTTTCGCCTAATAATGCGATTATAGCAAAGACTGTATCTCCCGCAGGGAAGCTGCTATCATCAAATGTTTGCCCTCATTAGACTCCCCTCTGGAAGCGCTTTCACTGCAAGCTGCATATTCCCTCCTAACAGCAAGCTTTAGGATAGGGTACTGAATTGTAACTTAACTGCGGCTAATAAGGCGATTTTGGCAAAGAGAGTATCTCCCGCAGGGAAGCTGCTACCATCAAATGTTTGCCCTCATTAGACTCCCCTCTGGAATTGCTTTCACTGCAAGCTGCAGATTCCTTCCTAACAGCAAGCTTTAGGATAGGGTACTGAATTGTAACTTAACTGAGGGTAATAATGCGATTTTGGCAAAGAGAGTATCTCCCGCAGGGAAGCTGCTACCATCAAATGTTTGCCCTCATTAGACTCCCCTCTGGAAGCGCTTTCACTGCAAGCTGCAGATTCCCTCCTAACAGCAAGCTTTAGGATAGGGTACTGAATTGTAACTTAACTGCGGCTCATAAGGCGATTTTGGCAAAGAGAGTATCTCCCGCAGGGAAGCTGCTACCATCAAATGTTTGCCCTCGTTAGACTGCCCTCTGGAAGCGCTTTCACTGCAAGCTGCAGATTCCCTCCTAACAGCAAGCTTTAGGATAGGGTACTGAATTGTAACTTACTTTCGCCTAATAATGCGATTTTGGCAAAGAGACTATAACTCTCAGGAAGCTGCTGCCACCAAATGTTTGCCCTCATTAGACTCCCCTCTGGAAGCAATTTCACTGCAAGCTGCAGATTCCCTCCTAACAGCAAGCTTTAGGATAGGGTACTGAATTGTAACTTACTGTCGCTTAATAATGCGATTTTGGCAAAGAGACTATCTCCCGCAGGGAAGCTGCTACCATCAAATGTTTGCCCTCATTAGACTCCCCTCTGGAAGCGCTTTCACTGCAAGCTGCAGATTCCTTCCTAACAGCAAGCTTTAGGATAGGGTACTGAATTGTATCTTAACTGCGGCTAATAAGGCGATTTTGGCAAAGAGACTATCTCCCGCAGGGAAGCTGCTACCATCAAATGTTTGCCCTCATTAGACTCCCCTCTGGAAGCGCTTTCACTGCAAGCTGCAGATTCCCTCCTAACAGCAAGCTTTAGGATAGGGTACTGAATTGAAACTTACTCTCGCCTAATAATGCGATTTTGGCAAAGAGAATATCTCCGGCAGGGAAGCTGCTACCATCAAATGTTTGCCCTCATTAGACTCCCCTCTGGAAGCGCTTTCACTGCAAGCTGCAGATTCCCTCCTAACAGCAAGCTTTAGGATAGGGTACTGAATTGTATCTTACTTTCGTCTAATAAGGTGATTTTGGCAAAGAGACTATCTCCCGCAGGGAAGCTGCTACCATCAAATTTTTGCCCTCATTAGACTCCCCTCTGGAAGCGCTTTCACTGCAAGCTGCAGATTCCCTCCTAACAGCAAGCTTTAGGATAGGGTACTGAATTGTAACTTACTTTCGCCTAATAATGCGATTTTGGCAAAGAGACTATCTCCGGCAGGGAAGCTGCTACCATCAAATGCTTGCCCTCATTAGACTCCCCTCTGGAAGCGCTTTCACTGCAAGCTGCAGATTCCCTCCTAACAGCAAGCTTTAGGATAGGGTACTGAATTGTATCTTATCTGCGGCTAATAAGGCGATTATGGCAAAGAGAATATCTCCCGCAGGGAAGCTGCTACCATCAAATATTTGCCCTCATTAGACTCCCCTCTGGAAGCGCTTTCACTGCAAGCTGCAGATTCCCTCCTAACAGCAAGCTTTAGGATAGGGTACTGAATTGTAACTTACTTTCGCCTAATAATGCGATTTTGGCAAAGAGACTATCTCCCGCAGGGAAGCTGCTACCATCAAATGTTTGCCCTCGTTAGACTCCCCTCTGGAAGCGCTTTCACTGCAAGCTGCAGATTCCCTCCTAACAGCAAGCTTTAGGATAGGGTACTGAATTGTAACTTACTGTCGCTTAATAAAGCGATTTTGGCAAAGAGACTGTCTCCCGCAGGGAAGCTGCTACCATCAAATGTTTGCCCTCATTAGACTCCTCTCTGGAAGCGCTTTCACTGCAAGCTGCAGATTCCTTCCTAACAGCAAGCTTTAGGATAGGGTACTGAATTGTATCTTAACTGCCGCTAATAAGGCGATTTTGGCAAAGAGACTATCTCCCGCAGGGAAGCTGCTACCATCAAATGTTTGCCCTCATTAGACTCCCCTCTGGAAGCACTTTCACTGCAAGCTGCAGATTCCTTCCTAACAGCAAGCTTTAGGATAGGGTACTGAATTGTAACTTACTTTCGCCTAATAATGCGATTTTGGCAAAGAGACTATAACTCGCAGGGAAGCTGCTGCCACCAAATGTTTGCCCTCGTTAGACTCCCCTCTGGAAGCGCTTTCACTGCAAGCTGCATATTCCTTCCTAACAGCAAGATTTAGGATAGGGTACTGAATTGTAACTTACTTTCGCCTAATAATGCGATTTTGGCAAAGAGAGTATCTCCCGCAGGGAAGCTGCTACCATCAAATGTTTGCCCTCGTTAGACTCCCCTCTGGAAGCGCTTTCACTGCAAGCTGCAGATTCCCTCCTAAACAGCAAGCTTTAGGATAGGGTACTGAATTGTAACTTACTTTCGCCTAATAATGCGATTATAGCAAAGAGAGTATCTCCCGCAGGGAAGCTGCTATCATCAAATGTTTGCCCTCATTAGACTCCCCTCTGGAAGCGCTTTCACTGCAAGCTGCATATTCCCTCCTAACAGCAAGCTTTAGGATAGGGTACTGAATTGTAACTTAACTGCGGCTAATAAGGCGATTTTGGCAAAGAGAGTATCTCCCGCAGGGAAGCTGCTACCATCAAATGTTTGCCCTCATTAGACTCCCCTCTGGAATTGCTTTCACTGCAAGCTGCAGATTCCTTCCTAACAGCAAGCTTTAGGATAGGGTACTGAATTGTAACTTACTTTCGCCTAATAATGCGATTTTGGCAAAGAGACTATAACTCTCAGGAAGCTGCTGCCACCAAATGTTTGCCCTCATTAGACTCCCCTCTGGAAGCAATTTCACTGCAAGCTGCAGATTCCCTCCTAACAGCAAGCTTTAGGATAGGGTACTGAATTGTAACTTACTGTCGCTTAATAATGCGATTTTGGCAAAGAGACTATCTCCCGCAGGGAAGCTGCTACCATCAAATGTTTGCCCTCATTAGACTCCCCTCTGGAAGCGCTTTCACTGCAAGCTGCAGATTCCTTCCTAACAGCAAGCTTTAGGATAGGGTACTGAATTGTATCTTAACTGCGGCTAATAAGGCGATTTTGGCAAAGAGACTATCTCCCGCAGGGAAGCTGCTACCATCAAATGTTTGCCCTCATTAGACTCCCCTCTGGAAGCGCTTTCACTGCAAGCTGCAGATTCCCTCCTAACAGCAAGCTTTAGGATAGGGTACTGAATTGAAACTTACTCTCGCCTAATAATGCGATTTTGGCAAAGAGAATATCTCCGGCAGGGAAGCTGCTACCATCAAATGTTTGCCCTCATTAGACTCCCCTCTGGAAGCGCTTTCACTGCAAGCTGCAGATTCCCTCCTAACAGCAAGCTTTAGGATAGGGTACTGAATTGTATCTTACTTTCGTATAATAAGGCAATTTTGGCAAAGAGACTATCTCCCGCAGGGAAGCTGCTACCATCAAATTTTTGCCCTCATTAGACTCCCCTCTGGAAGCGCTTTCACTGCAAGCTGCAGATTCCCTCCTAACAGCAAGCTTTAGGATAGGGTACTGAATTGTAACTTACTTTCGCCTAATAATGCGATTTTGGCAAAGAGACTATCTCCGGCAGGGAAGCTGCTACCATCAAATGCTTGCCCTCATTAGACTCCCCTCTGGAAGCGCTTTCACTGCAAGCTGCAGATTCCCTCCTAACAGCAAGCTTTAGGATAGGGTACTGAATTGTATCTTAACTGCGGCTAATAAGGCGATTATGGCAAAGAGAATATCTCCCGCAGGGAAGCTGCTACCATCAAATATTTGCCCTCATTAGACTCCCCTCTGGAAGCGCTTTCACTGCAAGCTGCAGATTCCCTCCTAACAGCAAGCTTTAGGATAGGGTACTGAATTGTAACTTACTTTCGCCTAATAATGCGATTTTGGCAAAGAGACTATCTCCCGCAGGGAAGCTGCTACCATCAAATGTTTGCCCTCGTTAGACTCCCCTCTGGAAGCGCTTTCACTGCAAGCTGCAGATTCCCTCCTAACAGCAAGCTTTAGGATAGGGTACTGAATTGTAACTTACTGTCGCTTAATAATGCGATTTTGGCAAAGAGACTGTCTCCCGCAGGGAAGCTGCTACCATCAAATGTTTGCCCTCATTAGACTCCTCTCTGGAAGCGCTTTCACTGCAATCTGCAGATTCCTTCCTAACAGCAAGCTTTAGGATAGGGTACTGAATTGTATCTTAACTGCGGCTAATAAGGCGATTTTGGCAAAGAGACTATCTCCCGCAGGGAAGCTGCTACTATCAAATGTTTGCCCTCATTAGACTCCCCTCTGGAAGCGCTTTCACTGCAAGCTGCAGATTCCCTCCTAACAGCAAGCTTTAGGATAGGGTACTGAATTGTAACTTACTTTCGCATAATAATGCGATTTTGGCAAAGAGAGTATCTCCCGCAGGGAAGCTGCTACCATCAAATGTTTGCCCTCATTAGACTCCCCTCTGGAAGCGCTTTCACTGCAAGCTGCAGATTCCCTCCTAACAGCAAGCTTTAGGATAGGGTACTGAATTGAAACTTACTCTCGCCTAATAATGCGATTTTGGCAAAGAGAGTATCTCCGGCAGGGAAGCTGCTACCATCAAATGTTTGCCCTCATTAGACTCCCCTCTGGAAGCGCTTTCACTGCAAGCTGCAGATTCCCTCCTAACAGCAAGCTTTAGGATAGGGTACTGAATTGTATCTTACTTTCGTCTAATAAAGCGATTTTGGCAAAGAGAATATCTCCCGCAGGGAAGCTGCTACCATCAAATGTTTGCCCTCATTAGACTCCCCTCTGGAAGCGCTTTCACTGCAAGCTGCAGATTCCCTCCTAACAGCAAGCTTTAGGATAGGGTACTGAATTGTAACTTACTTTCGCCTAATAATGCGATTTTGGCAAAGAGAGTATCTCCCGCAGGGAAGCTGCTACCATCAAATGTTTGCCCTCATTAGACTCCCCTCTGGAAGCGCTTTCACTGCAAGCTGCAGATTCCCTCCTAACAGCAAGCTTTAGGATAGGGTACTGAATTGTAACTTACTTTCGCCTAGTAATGCGATTTTGGAAAAGAGACTATCTCCCGCAGGGAAGCTGCTACCATCAAATTTTTGCCCTCATTAGACTCCCCTCTGGAAGCGCTTTCACTGCAAGCTGCAGATTCCCTCCTAACAGCAAGCTTTAGGATAGGGTACTGAATTGTAACTTAACTGCGGCTCATAAGGCGATTTTGGCAAAGAGAGTATCTCCCGCAGGGAAGCTGCTACCATCAAATGTTTGCCCTCGTTAGACTGCCCTCTGGAAGCGCTTTCACTGCAAGCTGCAGATTCCCTCCTAACAGCAAGCTTTAGGATAGGGTACTGAATTGTATCTTACTTTCGCCTAATAATGCGATTTTGGCAAAGAGACTATAACTCTCAGGAAGCTGCTGCCACCAAATGTTTGCCCTCATTAGACTCCCCTCTGGAAGCAATTTCACTGCAAGCTGCAGATTCCCTCCTAACAGCAAGCTTTAGGATAGGGTACTGAATTGTAACTTACTGTCGCTTAATAATGCGATTTTGGCAAAGAGACTGTCTCCCACAGGGAAGCTGCTACCATCAAATGTTTGCCCTCATTAGACTCCCCTCTGGAAGCGCTTTCACTGCAAGCTGCAGATTCCCTCCTAACAGCAAGATTTAGGATAGGGTACTGAATTGAAACTTACTCTCGCCTAATAATGCGATTTTGGCAAAGAGAATATCTCCGGCAGGGAAGCTGCTACCATCAAATGTTTGCCCTCATTAGACTCCCCTCTGGAAGCGCTTTCACTGCAAGCTGCAGATTCCCTCCTAACAGCAAGCTTTAGGATAGGGTACTGAATTGTATCTTACTTTCGTCTAATAATGCGATTTTGGCAAAGAGAATATCTCCCGCAGGGAAGCTGCTACCATCAAATGTTTGCCCTCATTAGACTCCCCTCTGGAAGCGCTTTCACTGCAAGCTGCAGATTCCCTCCTAACAGCAAGCTTTAGGATAGGGTACTGAATTGTAACTTACTTTCGCCTAATAATGCGATTTTGGCAAAGAGAGTATCTCCCGCAGGGAAGCTGCTACCATCAAATATTTGCCCTCATTAGACTCTCCTCTGGAAGCGCTTTCACTGCAAGCTGCAGATTCCCTCCTAACAGCAAGCTTTAGGATAGGGTACTGAATTGTAACTTACTTTCGCCTAATAATGCGATTTTGGCAAAGAGACTATCTCCCGCAGGGAAGCTGCTACCATCAAATTTTTGCCCTCATTAGACTCCCCTCTGGAAGCGCTTTCACTGCAAGCTGCAGATTCCTTCCTAACAGCAAGCTTTAGGATAGGGTACTGAATTGTATCTTAACTGCGGCTAATAAGGCGATTTTGGCAAAGAGACTATCTCCCGCAGGGAAGCTGCTACCATCAAATGTTTGCCCTCATTAGACTCCCCTCTGGAAGCGCTTTCACTGCAAGCTGCAGATTCCCTCCTAACAGCAAGCTTTAGGATAGGGTACTGAATTGTAACTTACTTTCGCCTAATAATGCGATTTTGGCAAAGAGAGTATCTCCCGCAGGGAAGCTGCTACCATCAAATGTTTGCCCTCATTAGACTCCCCTCTGGAAGCGCTTTCACTGCAAGCTGCAGATTCCCTCCTAACAGCAAGCTTTAGTATAGGGTACTGAATTGAAACTTACTCTCGCCTAATAATGCGATTTTGGCAAAGAGAGTATCTCCGGCAGGGAAGCTGCTACCATCAAATGTTTGCCCTCATTAGACTCCCCTCTGGAAGCGCTTTCACTGCAAGCTGCAGATTCCCTCCTAACAGCAAGCTTTAGGATAGGGTACTGAATTGTATCTTACTTTCGTCTAATAATGCGATTTTGGAAAAGAGACTATCTCCCGCAGGGAAGCTGCTACCATCAAATATTTGCCCTCATTAGACTCTCCTCTGGAAGCGCTTTCACTGCAAGCTGCAGATTCCCTCCTAACAGCAAGCTTTAGGATAGGGTACTGAATTGTAACTTACTTTCGCCTAATAATGCGATTTTGGCAAAGAGACTATCTCCCGCAGGGAAGCTGCTACCATCAAATTTTTGCCCTCATTAGACTCCCCTCTGGAAGCGCTTTCACTGCAAGCTGCAGATTCCCTCCTAACAGCAAGCTTTAGGATAGGGTACTGAATTGTAACTTACTTTCGCCTAATAATGCGATTTTGGCAAAGAGACTATCTCCGGCAGGGAAGCTGCTACCATCAAATGCTTGCCCTCATTAGACTCCCCTCTGGAAGCGCTTTCACTGCAAGCTGCAGATTCCCTCCTAACAGCAAGCTTTAGGATAGGGTACTGAATTGTATCTTAACTGCGGCTAATAAGGCGATTATGGCAAAGAGAATATCTCCCGCAGGGAAGCTGCTACCATCAAATATTTGCCCTCATTAGACTCCCCTCTGGAAGCGCTTTCACTGCAAGCTGCAGATTCCCTCCTAACAGCAAGCTTTAGGATAGGGTACTGAATTGTAACTTACTTTCGCCTAATAATGCGATATTGGCAAAGAGACTATCTCCCGCAGGGAAGCTGCTACCATCAAATGTTTGCCCTCGTTAGACTCCCCTCTGGAAGTGCTTTCACTGCAAGCTGCAGATTCCCTCCTAACAGCAAGCTTTACGATAGGGTACTGAATTGTAACTTAACTGCGGATAATAATGCGATTTTGGCAAAGAGAGTATCTCCCGCAGGGAAGCTGCTACCATCAAATGTTTGCCCTCATTAGACTCCCCTCTGGAAGCGCTTTCACTGCAAGCTGCAGATTCCCTCCTAACAGCAAGCTTTAGGATAGGGTACTGAATTGTAACTTACTTTAGCCTAATAATGCGATTTTGGCAAAGAGAGTATCTCCCGCAGGGAAGCTGCTACCATCAAATGTTTGCCCTCGTTAGACTCCCCTCTGGAAGCGCTTTCACTGCAAGCTGCAGATTCCCTCCTAACAGCAAGCTTTAGGATAGGGTACTGAATTGTAACTTACTTTCGCCTAATAATGCGATTTTGGAAAAGAGAGTATCTCCCGCAGGGAAGCTGCTACCATCAAATGTTTGCCCTCATTAGACTACCCTGTGGAAGCGCTTTCACTGCAAGCTGCAGATTCCCTCCTAACAGCAAGCTTTAGGATAGGGTACTGAATTGTATCTTACTTTCGTCTAATAAAGCGATTTTGGCAAAGAGAATATCTCCCGCAGGGAAGCTGCTACCATCAAATGTTTGCCCTCATTAGACTCCCCTCTGGAAGCGCTTTCACTGCAAGCTGCAGATTCCCTCCTAACAGCAAGCTTTAGGATAGGGTACTGAATGGTAACTTACTTTCGCCTAATAATGCGATTTTGGAAAAGAGAGTATCGCCTGCAGGGAAGCTGCTACCATCAAATGTTTGCCCTCGTTAGACTCCCCTCTGGAAGCGCTTTCACTGCAAGCTGCAGATTCCCTCCTAACAGCAAGCTTTAGGATAGGGTACTGAATTGTAACTTAACTGCGGATAATAATGCGATTTTGGCAAAGAGAGTATCTCCCGCAGGGAAGCTGCTACCATCAAATGTTTGCACTCATTAGACTCCCCTCTGGAAGCGCTTTCACTGCAAGCTGCAGATTCCCTCCTAACAGCAAGCTTTAGGATAGGGTACTGAATTGTAACTTACTTTCGCCTAATAATGCGATTTTGGCAAAGAGAGTATCTCCCGCAGGGAAGCTGCTACCATCAAATGTTTGCCCTCGTTAGACTCCCCTCTGGAAGCGCTTTCACTGCAAGCTGCAGATTCCCTCCTAACAGCAAGCTTTAGGATAGGGTACTGAATTGTAACTTACTTTCGCCTAATAATGCGATTTTGGAAAAGAGAGTATCTCCCGCAGGGAAGCTGCTACCATCAAATGTTTGCCCTCATTAGACTCCCCTCTGGAAGCGCTTTCACTGCAAGCTGCATATTCCCTCCTAACAGCAAGCTTTAGGATAGGGTACTGAATTGTATCTTACTTTCGTCTAATAAAGCGATTTTGGCAAAGAGAATATCTCCCGCAGGGAAGCTGCTAACATCAAATGTTTGCCCTCATTAGACTCCCCTCTGGAAGCGCTTTCACTGCAAGCTGCAGATTCCCTCCTAACAGCAAGCTTTAGGATAGGGTACTGAATTGTAACTTAACTGCGGCTAATAAGGCGATTATGGCAAAGAGAATATCTCCCGCAGGGAAGCTGCTACCATCAAATATTTGCCCTCATTAGACTCCCCTCTGGAAGCGCTTTCACTGCAAGCTGCAGATTCCCTCCTAACAGCAAGCTTTAGGATAGGGTACTGAATTGTAACTTACTTTAGCCTAATAATGCGATTTTGGCAAAGAGAGTATCTCCCGCAGGGAAGCTGCTACCATCAAATGTTTGCCCTCGTTAGACTCCCCTCTGGAAGCGCTTTCACTGCAAGCTGCAGATTCCCTCCTAACAGCAAGCTTTAGGATAGGGTACTGAATGGTAACTTACTTTCGCCTAATAATGCGATTTTGGAAAAGAGAGTATCGCCTGCAGGGAAGCTGCTACCATCAAATGTTTGCCCTCGTTAGACTCCCCTCTGGAAGCGCTTTCACTGCAAGCTGCAGATTCCCTCCTAACAGCAAGCTTTAGGATAGGGTACTGAATTGTATCTTCACTGCGGCTAATAAGCCGATTTTGGCAAAGAGAGTATCTCCCGCAGGGAAGCTGCTACCATCAAATGTTTCCCTCATTAGACTCCCCTCTGGAAGCGCTTTCTCTGCAAGCTGTAGATTCCCTCCTAACAGCAAGCTTCAGGATAGGGTACTGAATTGTAACTTACTTTCGCCTAATAATGCGATTATGGCAAAGAGAGTATCTCCCGCAGGGAAGCTGCTACCATCAAATGTTTGCCCTCATTAGACTCCCCTCTTGAAGGGCTTTCACTGCAAGCTGCAGATTCCCTCCTAACAGCAAGCTTTAGGATAGGGTACTGAATTGTATCTTACTTTCGCCTAAAAATGCGATTTTGGCAAAGAGACTATCTCCCGCAGGGAAGCTGTTACCATCAAACGTTTGCCCTCATTAGACTCCCCTCTGGAAGCGCTTTTACTGCAAGCTGCAGATTCCCTCCTAACAGCAAGCTTTAGGATAGGGTACTGAATTGTAACTTAACTGCGGCTAATAAGGCGATTTTGGCAAAGAGACTATCTCCCGCAGGGAAGCTGCTACCATCAAATGTTTGCCCTCATTAGACTCCCCTCTGGAAGCGCTTTCACTGCAACCTGCAGATTCCCTCCTAACAGCAAGCTTTAGGATAGGGTACTGAATTGTAACTTACTTTCGCCTAATAATGCGATTTTGGCAAAGAGAGTATCTCCCGCAGGGAAGCTGCTACCATCAAATGTTTGCCCTCGTTAGACTCCCCTCTGGAAGCGCTTTCACTGCAAGCTGCAGATTCCCTCCTAACAGCAAGCTTTAGGATAGGGTACTGAATTGTAACTTACTTTCGCCTAATAATGCGATTTTGGCAAAGAGACTATCTCCCGCAGGGAAGCTGCTACCATCAAATATTTGCCCTCATTAGACTCTCCTCTGGAAGCGCTTTCACTGCAAGCTGCAGATTCCCTCCTAACAGCAAGCTTTAGGATAGGGTTCTGAATTGTAACTTACTTTCGCCTAATAATGCGATTTTGGCAAAGAGACTATCTCCGGCAGGGAAGCTGCTACCATCAAATGCTTGCCCTCATTAGACTCCCATCTGGAAGCGCTTTCACTGCAAGCTGCAGATTCCCTCCTAACAGCAAGCTTTAGGATAGGGTACTGAATTGTAACTTAACTGCGGCTAATAAGGCGATTATGGCAAAGAGACTATCTCCCGCAGGGAAGCTGCTACCATCAAATGTTTGCCCTCATTAGACTCCCCTCTGGAAGCGCTTTCACTGCAAGCTGCAGATTCCCTCCTAACAGCAAGCTTTAGGATAGGGTACTGAATTGTAACTTAACTGCGGCTAATAATGTGATTTTGGCAAAGAGACTATCTCCCGCAGGGAAGCTGCTACCATCAAATGTTTGCCCTCATTAGACTCCCCTCTGGAAGCGCTTTCACTGCAAGCTGCAGATTCCTTCCTAACAGCAAGCTTTAGGATAGGGTACTGAATTGTATCTTACTTTCGCCTAATAATGCGATTTTGGCAAAGAGAGTATCTCCCGCAGGGAAGCTGCTACCATCAAATGTTTGCCCTCATTAGACTCCCCTCTGGAAGCGCTTTCACTGCAAGCTGCAGATTCCTTCCTAACAGCAAGCTTTAGAATAGGGTACTGAATTGTAACTTACTTTCGCCTAATAATGCGATTTTGGCAAAGAGACTATAACTCGCAGGGAAGCTGCTGCCACCAAATGTTTGCCCTCATTAGACTCCCCTCTGGAAGCGCTTTCACTGCAAGCTGCAGATTCCCTCCTAACAGCAAGCTTTAGGATAGGGTACTGAATTGTAACTTACTTTCGCCTAATAATGCGCTTTTGGCAAAGAGAGTATCTCCCGCAGGGAAGCTGCTACCATCAAAAGTTTGACCTCATTAGACTCCCCTCTGGAAGCACTTTCACTGCAAGCTGCAGATTCCCTCCTAACAGCAAGCTTTAGGATAGGGTACTGAATTGTAACTTAACTGCGGATAATAATGCGATTTTGGCAAAGAGAGTATCTCCCGCAGGGAAGCTGCTACCATCAAATGTTTGCACTCATTAGACTCCCCTCTGGAAGCGCTTTCACTGCAAGCTGCATATTCCCTCCTAACAGCAAGCTTTAGGATAGGGTACTGAATTGTATCTTACTTTCGTCTAATAAAGCGATTTTGGCAAAGAGAATATCTCCCGCAGGGAAGCTGCTAACATCAAATGTTTGCCCTCATTAGACTCCCCTCTGGAAGCGCTTTCACTGCAAGCTGCAGATTCCCTCCTAACAGCAAGCTTTAGGATAGGGTACTGAATTGTAACTTAACTGCGGCTAATAAGGCGATTATGGCAAAGAGAATATCTCCCGCAGGGAAGCTGCTACCATCAAATATTTGCCCTCATTAGACTCCCCTCTGGAAGCGCTTTCACTGCAAGCTGCAGATTCCCTCCTAACAGCAAGCTTTAGGATAGGGTACTGAATTGTAACTTACTTTAGCCTAATAATGCGATTTTGGCAAAGAGAGTATCTCCCGCAGGGAAGCTGCTACCATCAAATGTTTGCCCTCGTTAGACTCCCCTCTGGAAGCGCTTTCACTGCAAGCTGCAGATTCCCTCCTAACAGCAAGCTTTAGGATAGGGTACTGAATGGTAACTTACTTTCGCCTAATAATGCGATTTTGGAAAAGAGAGTATCGCCTGCAGGGAAGCTGCTACCATCAAATGTTTGCCCTCGTTAGACTCCCCTCTGGAAGCGCTTTCACTGCAAGCTGCAGATTCCCTCCTAACAGCAAGCTTTAGGATAGGGTACTGAATTGTATCTTCACTGCGGCTAATAAGCCGATTTTGGCAAAGAGAGTATCTCCCGCAGGGAAGCTGCTACCATCAAATGTTTCCCTCATTAGACTCCCCTCTGGAAGCGCTTTCTCTGCAAGCTGTAGATTCCCTCCTAACAGCAAGCTTCAGGATAGGGTACTGAATTGTAACTTACTTTCGCCTAATAATGCGATTTTGGCAAAGAGAGTATCTCCCGCAGGGAAGCTGCTACCATCAAATGTTTGCCCTCATTAGACTCCCCTCTTGAAGGGCTTTCACTGCAAGCTGCAGATTCCCTCCTAACAGCAAGCTTTAGGATAGGGTACTGAATTGTATCTTACTTTCGCCTAAAAATGCGATTTTGGCAAAGAGACTATCTCCCGCAGGGAAGCTGTTACCATCAAACGTTTGCCCTCATTAGACTCCCCTCTGGAAGCGCTTTTACTGCAAGCTGCAGATTCCCTCCTAACAGCAAGCTTTAGGATAGGGTACTGAATTGTAACTTAACTGCGGCTAATAAGGCGATTTTGGCAAAGAGACTATCTCCCGCAGGGAAGCTGCTACCATCAAATGTTTGCCCTCATTAGACTCCCCTCTGGAAGCGCTTTCACTGCAACCTGCAGATTCCCTCCTAACAGCAAGCTTTAGGATAGGGTACTGAATTGTAACTTACTTTCGCCTAATAATGCGATTTTGGCAAAGAGAGTATCTCCCGCAGGGAAGCTGCTACCATCAAATGTTTGCCCTCGTTAGACTCCCCTCTGGAAGCGCTTTCACTGCAAGCTGCAGATTCCCTCCTAACAGCAAGCTTTAGGATAGGGTACTGAATTGTAACTTACTTTCGCCTAATAATGCGATTTTGGAAAAGAGACTATCTCCCGCAGGGAAGCTGCTACCATCAAATTTTTGCCCTCATTAGACTCCCCTCTGGAAGCGCTTTCACTGCAAGCTGCAGATTCCTTCCTAACAGCAAGCTTTAGGATAGGGTACTGAATTGTAACTTACTTTCGCCTAATAATGCGATTTTGGCAAAGAGACTATCTCCGGCAGGGAAGCTGCTACCATCAAATGCTTGCCCTCATTAGACTCCCCTCTGGAAGCGCTTTCACTGCAAGCTGCAGATTCCCTCCTAACAGCAAGCTTTAGGATAGGGTACTGAATTGTATCTTAACTGCGGCTAATAAGGCGATTATGGCAAAGAGAATATCTCCCGCAGGGAAGCTGCTACCATCAAATATTTGCCCTCATTAGACTCCCCTCTGGAAGCGCTTTCACTGCAAGCTGCAGATTCCCTCCTAACAGCAAGCTTTAGGATAGAGTACTGAATTGTAACTTACTTTCGCCTAATAATGCGATTTTGGCAAAGAGACTATCTCCCGCAGGGAAGCTGCTACCATCAAATGTTTGCCCTCGTTAGACTCCCCTCTGGAAGCGCTTTCACTGCAAGCTGCAGATTCCCTCCTAACAGCAAGCTTTAGGATAGGGTACTGAATTGTAACTTACTGTCGCTTAATAATGCGATTTTGGCAAAGAGACTGTCTCCCGCAGGGAAGCTGCTACCATCAAATGTTTGCCCTCATTAGACTCCTCTCTGGAAGCGCTTTCACTGCAAGCTGCAGATTCCTTCCTAACAGCAAGCTTTAGGATAGGGTACTGAATTGTATCTTAACTGCGGCTAATAAGGCGATTTTGGCAAAGAGACTATCTCCCGCAGGGAAGCTGCTACCATCAAATGTTTGCCCTCATTAGACTCCCCTCTGGAAGCGCTTTCACTGCAAGCTGCAGATTCCCTCCTAACAGCAAGCTTTAGGATAGGGTACTGAATTGTAACTTACTTTCGCCTAATAATGCGATTTTGGCAAAGAGAGTATCTCCCGCAGGGAAGCTGCTACCATCAAATGTTTGCCCTCATTAGACTCCCCTCTGGAAGCGCTTTCACTGCAAGCTGCAGATTCCCTCCTAACAGCAAGCTTTAGGATAGGGTACTGAATTGAAACTTACTCTCGCCTAATAATGCGATTTTGGCAAAGAGAGTATCTCCGGCAGGGAAGCTGCTACCATCAAATGTTTGCCCTCATTAGACTCCCCTCTGGAAGCGCTTTCACTGCAAGCTGCAGATTCCCTCCTAACAGCAAGCTTTAGGATAGGGTACTGAATTGTATCTTACTTTCGTCTAATAATGCGATTTTGGAAAAGAGACTATCTCCCGCAGGGAAGCTGCTACCATCAAATATTTGCCCTCATTAGACTCTCCTCTGGAAGCGCTTTCACTGCAAGCTGCAGATTCCCTCCTAACAGCAAGCTTTAGGATAGGGTACTGAATTGTAACTTACTTTCGCCTAATAATGCGATTTTGGCAAAGAGACTATCTCCCGCAGGGAAGCTGCTACCATCAAATTTTTGCCCTCATTAGACTCCCCTCTGGAAGCGCTTTCACTGCAAGCTGCAGATTCCCTCCTAACAGCAAGCTTTAGGATAGGGTACTGAATTGTAACTTACTTTCGCCTAATAATGCGATTTTGGCAAAGAGACTATCTCCGGCAGGGAAGCTGCTACCATCAAATGCTTGCCCTCATTAGACTCCCCTCTGGAAGCGCTTTCACTGCAAGCTGCAGATTCCCTCCTAACAGCAAGCTTTAGGATAGGGTACTGAATTGTATCTTAACTGCGGCTAATAAGGCGATTATGGCAAAGAGAATATCTCCCGCAGGGAAGCTGCTACCATCAAATATTTGCCCTCATTAGACTCCCCTCTGGAAGCGCTTTCACTGCAAGCTGCAGATTCCCTCCTAACAGCAAGCTTTAGGATAGGGTACTGAATTGTAACTTACTTTCGCCTAATAATGCGATATTGGCAAAGAGACTATCTCCCGCAGGGAAGCTGCTACCATCAAATGTTTGCCCTCGTTAGACTCCCCTCTGGAAGTGCTTTCACTGCAAGCTGCAGATTCCCTCCTAACAGCAAGCTTTACGATAGGGTACTGAATTGTAACTTAACTGCGGATAATAATGCGATTTTGGCAAAGAGAGTATCTCCCGCAGGGAAGCTGCTACCATCAAATGTTTGCCCTCATTAGACTCCCCTCTGGAAGCGCTTTCACTGCAAGCTGCAGATTCCCTCCTAACAGCAAGCTTTAGGATAGGGTACTGAATTGTAACTTACTTTAGCCTAATAATGCGATTTTGGCAAAGAGAGTATCTCCCGCAGGGAAGCTGCTACCATCAAATGTTTGCCCTCGTTAGACTCCCCTCTGGAAGCGCTTTCACTGCAAGCTGCAGATTCCCTCCTAACAGCAAGCTTTAGGATAGGGTACTGAATTGTAACTTACTTTCGCCTAATAATGCGATTTTGGAAAAGAGAGTATCTCCCGCAGGGAAGCTGCTACCATCAAATGTTTGCCCTCATTAGACTACCCTGTGGAAGCGCTTTCACTGCAAGCTGCAGATTCCCTCCTAACAGCAAGCTTTAGGATAGGGTACTGAATTGTATCTTACTTTCGTCTAATAAAGCGATTTTGGCAAAGAGAATATCTCCCGCAGGGAAGCTGCTACCATCAAATGTTTGCCCTCATTAGACTCCCCTCTGGAAGCGCTTTCACTGCAAGCTGCAGATTCCCTCCTAACAGCAAGCTTTAGGATAGGGTACTGAATGGTAACTTACTTTCGCCTAATAATGCGATTTTGGAAAAGAGAGTATCGCCTGCAGGGAAGCTGCTACCATCAAATGTTTGCCCTCGTTAGACTCCCCTCTGGAAGCGCTTTCACTGCAAGCTGCAGATTCCCTCCTAACAGCAAGCTTTAGGATAGGGTACTGAATTGTAACTTAACTGCGGATAATAATGCGATTTTGGCAAAGAGAGTATCTCCCGCAGGGAAGCTGCTACCATCAAATGTTTGCACTCATTAGACTCCCCTCTGGAAGCGCTTTCACTGCAAGCTGCAGATTCCCTCCTAACAGCAAGCTTTAGGATAGGGTACTGAATTGTAACTTACTTTCGCCTAATAATGCGATTTTGGCAAAGAGAGTATCTCCCGCAGGGAAGCTGCTACCATCAAATGTTTGCCCTCGTTAGACTCCCCTCTGGAAGCGCTTTCACTGCAAGCTGCAGATTCCCTCCTAACAGCAAGCTTTAGGATAGGGTACTGAATTGTAACTTACTTTCGCCTAATAATGCGATTTTGGAAAAGAGAGTATCTCCCGCAGGGAAGCTGCTACCATCAAATGTTTGCCCTCATTAGACTCCCCTCTGGAAGCGCTTTCACTGCAAGCTGCATATTCCCTCCTAACAGCAAGCTTTAGGATAGGGTACTGAATTGTATCTTACTTTCGTCTAATAAAGCGATTTTGGCAAAGAGAATATCTCCCGCAGGGAAGCTGCTAACATCAAATGTTTGCCCTCATTAGACTCCCCTCTGGAAGCGCTTTCACTGCAAGCTGCAGATTCCCTCCTAACAGCAAGCTTTAGGATAGGGTACTGAATTGTAACTTAACTGCGGCTAATAAGGCGATTATGGCAAAGAGAATATCTCCCGCAGGGAAGCTGCTACCATCAAATATTTGCCCTCATTAGACTCCCCTCTGGAAGCGCTTTCACTGCAAGCTGCAGATTCCCTCCTAACAGCAAGCTTTAGGATAGGGTACTGAATTGTAACTTACTTTAGCCTAATAATGCGATTTTGGCAAAGAGAGTATCTCCCGCAGGGAAGCTGCTACCATCAAATGTTTGCCCTCGTTAGACTCCCCTCTGGAAGCGCTTTCACTGCAAGCTGCAGATTCCCTCCTAACAGCAAGCTTTAGGATAGGGTACTGAATGGTAACTTACTTTCGCCTAATAATGCGATTTTGGAAAAGAGAGTATCGCCTGCAGGGAAGCTGCTACCATCAAATGTTTGCCCTCGTTAGACTCCCCTCTGGAAGCGCTTTCACTGCAAGCTGCAGATTCCCTCCTAACAGCAAGCTTTAGGATAGGGTACTGAATTGTATCTTCACTGCGGCTAATAAGCCGATTTTGGCAAAGAGAGTATCTCCCGCAGGGAAGCTGCTACCATCAAATGTTTCCCTCATTAGACTCCCCTCTGGAAGCGCTTTCTCTGCAAGCTGTAGATTCCCTCCTAACAGCAAGCTTCAGGATAGGGTACTGAATTGTAACTTACTTTCGCCTAATAATGCGATTTTGGCAAAGAGAGTATCTCCCGCAGGGAAGCTGCTACCATCAAATGTTTGCCCTCATTAGACTCCCCTCTTGAAGGGCTTTCACTGCAAGCTGCAGATTCCCTCCTAACAGCAAGCTTTAGGATAGGGTACTGAATTGTATCTTACTTTCGCCTAAAAATGCGATTTTGGCAAAGAGACTATCTCCCGCAGGGAAGCTGTTACCATCAAACGTTTGCCCTCATTAGACTCCCCTCTGGAAGCGCTTTTACTGCAAGCTGCAGATTCCCTCCTAACAGCAAGCTTTAGGATAGGGTACTGAATTGTAACTTAACTGCGGCTAATAAGGCGATTTTGGCAAAGAGACTATCTCCCGCAGGGAAGCTGCTACCATCAAATGTTTGCCCTCATTAGACTCCCCTCTGGAAGCGCTTTCACTGCAACCTGCAGATTCCCTCCTAACAGCAAGCTTTAGGATAGGGTACTGAATTGTAACTTACTTTCGCCTAATAATGCGATTTTGGCAAAGAGAGTATCTCCCGCAGGGAAGCTGCTACCATCAAATGTTTGCCCTCGTTAGACTCCCCTCTGGAAGCGCTTTCACTGCAAGCTGCAGATTCCCTCCTAACAGCAAGCTTTAGGATAGGGTACTGAATTGTAACTTACTTTCGCCTAATAATGCGATTTTGGAAAAGAGACTATCTCCCGCAGGGAAGCTGCTACCATCAAATATTTGCCCTCATTAGACTCTCCTCTGGAAGCGCTTTCACTGCAAGCTGCAGATTCCCTCCTAACAGCAAGCTTTAGGATAGGGTTCTGAATTGTAACTTACTTTCGCCTAATAATGCGATTTTGGCAAAGAGACTATCTCCGGCAGGGAAGCTGCTACCATCAAATGCTTGCCCTCATTAGACTCCCATCTGGAAGCGCTTTCACTGCAAGCTGCAGATTCCCTCCTAACAGCAAGCTTTAGGATAGGGTACTGAATTGTAACTTAACTGCGGCTAATAAGGCGATTATGGCAAAGAGACTATCTCCCGCAGGGAAGCTGCTACCATCAAATGTTTGCCCTCATTAGACTCCCCTCTGGAAGCGCTTTCACTGCAAGCTGCAGATTCCCTCCTAACAGCAAGCTTTAGGATAGGGTACTGAATTGTAACTTAACTGCGGCTAATAATGTGATTTTGGCAAAGAGACTATCTCCCGCAGGGAAGCTGCTACCATCAAATGTTTGCCCTCATTAGACTCCCCTCTGGAAGCGCTTTCACTGCAAGCTGCAGATTCCTTCCTAACAGCAAGCTTTAGGATAGGGTACTGAATTGTATCTTACTTTCGCCTAATAATGCGATTTTGGCAAAGAGAGTATCTCCCGCAGGGAAGCTGCTACCATCAAATGTTTGCCCTCATTAGACTCCCCTCTGGAAGCGCTTTCACTGCAAGCTGCAGATTCCTTCCTAACAGCAAGCTTTAGAATAGGGTACTGAATTGTAACTTACTTTCGCCTAATAATGCGATTTTGGCAAAGAGACTATAACTCGCAGGGAAGCTGCTGCCACCAAATGTTTGCCCTCATTAGACTCCCCTCTGGAAGCGCTTTCACTGCAAGCTGCAGATTCCCTCCTAAC
Source organism: Phaenicophaeus curvirostris (assembly GCF_032191515.1). NCBI lineage: Eukaryota > Metazoa > Chordata > Aves > Cuculiformes > Cuculidae > Phaenicophaeus > Phaenicophaeus curvirostris. The sequence continues at coordinate 64,249 of NW_027206789.1, read as the reverse complement.
AGCAAGCTTTAGGATAGGGTACTGAATTGTAACTTACTTTCGCCTAATAATGCGCTTTTGGCAAAGAGAGTATCTCCCGCAGGGAAGCTGCTACCATCAAAAGTTTGACCTCATTAGACTCCCCTCTGGAAGCACTTTCACTGCAAGCTGCAGATTCCCTCCTAACAGCAAGCTTTAGGATAGGGTACTGAATTGTAACTTAACTGCGGATAATAATGCGATTTTGGCAAAGAGAGTATCTCCCGCAGGGAAGCTGCTACCATCAAATGTTTGCACTCATTAGACTCCCCTCTGGAAGCGCTTTCACTGCAAGCTGCATATTCCCTCCTAACAGCAAGCTTTAGGATAGGGTACTGAATTGTATCTTACTTTCGTCTAATAAAGCGATTTTGGCAAAGAGAATATCTCCCGCAGGGAAGCTGCTAACATCAAATGTTTGCCCTCATTAGACTCCCCTCTGGAAGCGCTTTCACTGCAAGCTGCAGATTCCCTCCTAACAGCAAGCTTTAGGATAGGGTACTGAATTGTAACTTAACTGCGGCTAATAAGGCGATTATGGCAAAGAGAATATCTCCCGCAGGGAAGCTGCTACCATCAAATATTTGCCCTCATTAGACTCCCCTCTGGAAGCGCTTTCACTGCAAGCTGCAGATTCCCTCCTAACAGCAAGCTTTAGGATAGGGTACTGAATTGTAACTTACTTTAGCCTAATAATGCGATTTTGGCAAAGAGAGTATCTCCCGCAGGGAAGCTGCTACCATCAAATGTTTGCCCTCGTTAGACTCCCCTCTGGAAGCGCTTTCACTGCAAGCTGCAGATTCCCTCCTAACAGCAAGCTTTAGGATAGGGTACTGAATGGTAACTTACTTTCGCCTAATAATGCGATTTTGGAAAAGAGAGTATCGCCTGCAGGGAAGCTGCTACCATCAAATGTTTGCCCTCGTTAGACTCCCCTCTGGAAGCGCTTTCACTGCAAGCTGCAGATTCCCTCCTAACAGCAAGCTTTAGGATAGGGTACTGAATTGTATCTTCACTGCGGCTAATAAGCCGATTTTGGCAAAGAGAGTATCTCCCGCAGGGAAGCTGCTACCATCAAATGTTTCCCTCATTAGACTCCCCTCTGGAAGCGCTTTCTCTGCAAGCTGTAGATTCCCTCCTAACAGCAAGCTTCAGGATAGGGTACTGAATTGTAACTTACTTTCGCCTAATAATGCGATTTTGGCAAAGAGAGTATCTCCCGCAGGGAAGCTGCTACCATCAAATGTTTGCCCTCATTAGACTCCCCTCTTGAAGGGCTTTCACTGCAAGCTGCAGATTCCCTCCTAACAGCAAGCTTTAGGATAGGGTACTGAATTGTATCTTACTTTCGCCTAAAAATGCGATTTTGGCAAAGAGACTATCTCCCGCAGGGAAGCTGTTACCATCAAACGTTTGCCCTCATTAGACTCCCCTCTGGAAGCGCTTTTACTGCAAGCTGCAGATTCCCTCCTAACAGCAAGCTTTAGGATAGGGTACTGAATTGTAACTTAACTGCGGCTAATAAGGCGATTTTGGCAAAGAGACTATCTCCCGCAGGGAAGCTGCTACCATCAAATGTTTGCCCTCATTAGACTCCCCTCTGGAAGCGCTTTCACTGCAACCTGCAGATTCCCTCCTAACAGCAAGCTTTAGGATAGGGTACTGAATTGTAACTTACTTTCGCCTAATAATGCGATTTTGGCAAAGAGAGTATCTCCCGCAGGGAAGCTGCTACCATCAAATGTTTGCCCTCGTTAGACTCCCCTCTGGAAGCGCTTTCACTGCAAGCTGCAGATTCCCTCCTAACAGCAAGCTTTAGGATAGGGTACTGAATTGTAACTTACTTTCGCCTAATAATGCGATTTTGGAAAAGAGACTATCTCCCGCAGGGAAGCTGCTACCATCAAATATTTGCCCTCATTAGACTCTCCTCTGGAAGCGCTTTCACTGCAAGCTGCAGATTCCCTCCTAACAGCAAGCTTTAGGATAGGGTACTGAATTGTAACTTACTTTCGCCTAATAATGCGATTTTGGCAAAGAGACTATCTCCGGCAGGGAAGCTGCTACCATCAAATGCTTGCCCTCATTAGACTCCCATCTGGAAGCGCTTTCACTGCAAGCTGCAGATTCCCTCCTAACAGCAAGCTTTAGGATAGGGTACTGAATTGTAACTTAACTGCGGCTAATAAGGCGATTATGGCAAAGAGACTATCTCCCGCAGGGAAGCTGCTACCATCAAATGTTTGCCCTCATTAGACTCCCCTCTGGAAGCGCTTTCACTGCAAGCTGCAGATTCCCTCCTAACAGCAAGCTTTAGGATAGGGTACTGAATTGTAACTTAACTGCGGCTAATAATGTGATTTTGGCAAAGAGACTATCTCCCGCAGGAAGCTGCTACCATCAAATGTTTGCCCTCATTAGACTCCCCTCTGGAAGCGCTTTCACTGCAAGCTGCAGATTCCTTCCTAACAGCAAGCTTTAGGATAGGGTACTGAATTGTATCTTACTTTCGCCTAATAATGCGATTTTGGCAAAGAGAGTATCTCCCGCAGGGAAGCTGCTACCATCAAATGTTTGCCCTCATTAGACTCCCCTCTGGAAGCGCTTTCACTGCAAGCTGCAGATTCCTTCCTAACAGCAAGCTTTAGAATAGGGTACTGAATTGTAACTTACTTTCGCCTAATAATGCGATTTTGGCAAAGAGACTATAACTCGCAGGGAAGCTGCTGCCACCAAATGTTTGCCCTCATTAGACTCCCCTCTGGAAGCGCTTTCACTGCAAGCTGCAGATTCCCTCCTAACAGCAAGCTTTAGGATAGGGTACTGAATTGTAACTTACTTTCGCCTAATAATGCGCTTTTGGCAAAGAGAGTATCTCCCGCAGGGAAGCTGCTACCATCAAAAGTTTGACCTCATTAGACTCCCCTCTGGAAGCACTTTCACTGCAAGCTGCAGATTCCCTCCTAACAGCAAGCTTTAGGATAGGGTACTGAATTGTAACTTCACTGCGGCTAATAAGCCGATTTTCGCAAAGAGACTATCTCCCGCAGGGAAGCTGCTACCATCAAATGTTTGCCCTCATTAGACTCCCCTCTGGAAGCGCTTTCACTGCAAGCTGCAGATTCCCTCCTAACAGCAAGCTTTAGGATAGGGTACTGAATTGTAACTTACTTTCGCCTAATAATGCGATTTTGGCAAAGAGAGTATCTCCCGCAGGGAAGCTGCTACCATCAAATGTTTGCCCTCATTAGACTCCCCTCTGGAAGCGTTTTCACTGCAAGCTGCAGATTCCCTCCTAACAGCAAGCTTTAGGATAGGGTACGGAATTGTAACTTAACAGCGGCTAATAATGCGATTTTGGCAAAGAGAGTATCTCCCGCAGGGAAGCTGCTACCATCAAATGTTTGCCCTCATTAGACTCCCCTCTGGAAGCGCTTTCACTGCAAGCTGCAGATTCCCTCCTAACAGCAAGCTTTAGGATAGTGTACTGAATTGTAACTTCACTGCGGCTAATAAGCCGATTTTGGCAAAGAGAGTATCTCCTGCAGGGAAGCTGCTACCATCAAATGTTTGCCCTCATTAGACTCCCCTCTGGAAGCGCTTTCACTGCAAGCTGTAGATTCCCTCCTAACAGCAAGCTTTAGGATAGGGTACTGAATTGTAACTTAACTGCGGCTAATAAGGCGATTTTGGCAAAGAGACTATCTCCCGCAGGGAAGCTGCTACCATCAAATGTTTGCCCTCATTAGACTCCCCTCTGGAATTGCTTTCACTGCAAGCTGCAGATTCCTTCCTAACAACAAGCTTTAGGATAGGGTACTGAATTGTAACTTAACTGAGGCTAATAATGCGATTTTGGCAAAGAGACTATCTCCCGCAGGGAAGCTGCTACCATCAAATGTTTGCCCTCATTAGACTCCCCTCTGGAAGCGCTTTCACTGCAAGCTGCAGATTCCCTCCTAACAGCAAGCTTTAGGATAGGGTACTGAATTGTAACTTACTTTCGCCTAATAATGCGATTTTGGCAAAGAGAGTATCTCCCGCAGGGAAGCTGCTACCATCAAATGTTTGCCCTCATTAGACTCCCCTCTGGAAGCGCTTTCACTGCAAGCTGCAGATTCCCTCCTAACAGCAAGCTTTAGGATAGGGTACTGAATTGTAACTTACTTTCGCCTAATAATGCGATTTTGGCAAAGAGACTATAACTCGCAGGGAAGCTGCTGCCACCCAATGTTTGCCCTCATTAGACTCCCCTCTGGAAGCGCTTTCACTGCAAGCTGCAGATTCCCTCCTAACAGCAAGCTTTAGGATAGGGTACTGAATTGTAACTTACTTTCGCCTAATAATGCGATTTTGGCAAAGAGAGTATCTCACGCAGGGAAGCTGTTACCATCAAACGTTTGCCCTCATTAGACTCCCTTCTGGAAGCGCTTTCACTGCAAGCTGCAGATTCCCTCCTAACAGCAAGCTTTAGGATAGGGTACTGAATTGAAACTTACTTTCGCCTAGTAATGCGATTTTGGCAAAGAGAGTATCTCCCACAGGGAAGCTGCTACCATCAAATGTTTGCCCTCATTACACTCCCCTCTGGAAGCGCTTTCACTGCAAGCTGCAGATTCCCTCCTAACAGCAAGATTTAGGATAGGGTACTGAATTGTAACTTAACTGCGGCTACTAAGGCGATTTTGGCAAAGAGAGTATCTCCCGCAGGGAAGCTGCTACCATAAAATGTTTGCCCTCATTAGACTCCCCTCTGGAAGCGCTTTCACTGCAAGCTGCAGATTCCCTCCTAACAGCAAGCTTTAGGATAGGGTACTGAATTGTATCTTACTTTCGCCTAATAAAGCGATTTTGGCAAAGAGAGTATCTCCCGCAGGGAAGCTGCTACCATCAAATGTTTGCCCTCATTAGACTCCCCTCTGGAAGCGCTTTCACTGCAAGCTGCAGATTCCCTCCTAACAGCAAGCTTTAGGATAGGGTACTGAATTGTAACTTACTTTCGCCTAATAATGCGATTTTGGAAAAGAGACTATCTCCCGCAGGGAAGCTGCTACCATCAAATGTTTGCCCTCATTAGACTCCCCTCTGGAAGCGCTTTCACTGCAAGCTGCAGATTCCTTCCTAACAGCAAGCTTTAGAATAGGGTACTGAATTGTAACTTACTTTCGCCTAATAATGCGATTTTGGCAAAGAGACTATAACTCGCAGGGAAGCTGCTTCCACCAAATGTTTGCCCTCATTAGACTCCCCTCTGGAAGCGCTTTCACTGCAAGCTGCAGATTCCCTCCTAACAGCAAGCTTTAGGATAGGGTACTGAATTGTAACTTCACTGCGGCTAATATGCCGATTTTCGCAAAGAGACTATCTCCCGCAGGGAAGCTGCTACCATCAAATGTTTGCCCTCATTAGACTCCCCTCTGGAAGCGCTTTCACTGCAAGCTGCAGATTCCCTCCTAACAGCAAGCTTTAGGATAGGGTACTGAATTGTAACTTACTTTCGCCTAATAATGCGATTATAGCAAAGAGAGTATCTCCCGCAGGGAAGCTGCTACCATCAAATGTTTGCCCTCATTAGACTCCCCTCTGGAAGCGCTTTCACTGCAAGCTGCAGATTCCCTCCTAACAGCAAGCTTTAGGATAGGGTACTGAATTGTAACTTACTTTCGCCTAATAATGCGATTTTGGCAAAGAGAGTATCTCCCGCAGGGAAGCTGTTACCATCAAAAGTTTGCCCTCATTAGACTCTCCTCTGGAAGCGCTTTCACTGCAAGCTGCAGATTCCCTCCTAACAGCAAGCTTTAGGATAGGGTACTGAATTGTAACTTACTTTCGCCTAATAATGCGATTATAGCAAAGAGAGTATCTCCCGCAGGGAAGCTGCTACCATCAAATGTTTGCCCTCATTAGACTCCCCTCTGGAATTGCTTTCACTGCAAGCTGCAGATTCCTTCCTAACAGCAAGCTTTAGGATAGGGTACTGAATTGTAACTTAACTGAGGCTAATAATGCGATTTTGGCAAAGAGACTATAACTCGCAGGGAAGCTGCTGCCACCCAATGTTTGCCCTCATTAGACTCCCCTCTGGAAGCGCTTTCACTGCAAGCTGCAGATTCCCTCCTAACAGCAAGCTTTAGGATAGGGTACTGAATTGTAACTTACTTTCGCCTAATAATGCGATTTTGGCAAAGAGAGTATCTCCCGCAGGGAAGCTGTTACCATCAAAAGTTTGCCCTCATTAGACTCTCCTCTGGAAGCGCTTTCACTGCAAGCTGCAGATTCCCTCCTAACAGCAAGCTTTAGGATAGGGTACTGAATTGTAACTTACTTTCGCCTAATAATGCGATTATAGCAAAGAGAGTATCTCCCGCAGGGAAGCTGCTACCATCAAATGTTTGCCCTCATTAGACTCCCCTCTGGAATTGCTTTCACTGCAAGCTGCAGATTCCTTCCTAACAGCAAGCTTTAGGATAGGGTACTGAATTGTAACTTAACTGAGGCTAATAATGCGATTTTGGCAAAGAGAGTATCTCCCGCAGGGAAGCTGCTACCATCAAATGTTTGCCCTCATTAGACTCCCCTCTGGAAGCGCTTTCACTGCAAGCTGCAGATTCCCTCCTAACAGCAAGCTTTAGGATAGGGTACTGAATTGTAACTTACTTTCGCCTAATAATGCGATTTTGGCAAAGAGAGTATCTCCCGCAGGGAAGCTGCTACCATCAAATGTTTGCCCTCATTAGACTCCCCTCTGGAAGCGCTTTCACGGCAAGCTGCAGATTCCTTCCTAACAGCAAGCTTTAGGATAGGGTACTGAATTGTAACTTACTTTCGCCTAATAATGCGATTTTGGAAAAGAGACTATAACTCGCAGGGAAGCTGCTGCCACCCAATGTTTGCCCTCATTAGACTCCCCTCTGGAAGCGCTTTCACTGCAAGCTGCAGATTCCCTCCTAACAGCAAGCTTTAGGATAGGGTACTGAATTGTAACTTACTTTCGCCTAATAATGCGATTTTGGCAAAGAGAGTATCTCCCGCAGGGAAGCTGCTACCATCAAATGTTTGCCCTCGTTAGACTCCCCTCTGGAAGCGCTTTCACTGCAAGCTGCAGATTCCCTCCTAACAGCAAGCTTTAGGATAGGGTACTGAATTGTAACTTACTTTCGCCTAATAATGTGATTATAGCAAAGAGAGTATCTCCCGCAGGGAAGCTGCTACCATCAAATGTTTGCCCTCATTAGACTCCCCTCTGGAAGCGCTTTCACTGCAAGCTGCATATTCCCTCCTAACAGCAAGCTTTAGGATAGGGTACTGAATTGTAACTTAACTGCGGCTAATAAGGCGATTTTGGCAAAGAGACTATCTCCCGCAGGGAAGCTGCTACCATCAAATGTTTGCCCTCATTAGACTCCCCTCTGGAAGCGCTTTCACTGCAAGCTGCAGATTCCCTCCTAACAGCAAGCTTTAGGATAGGGTACTGAATTGTAACTTACTTTCGCCTAATAATGCGATTTTGGCAAAGAGACTATAACTCACAGGGAAGCTGCTGCCACTATATGTTTGCCCTCATTAGACTCCCCTCTGGAAGCGCTTTCACTGCAAGCTGCAGATTCCCGCCTAACAGCAACCTTTGGATAGGGTACTGAATTGTATCTTTCTGTCGCCTAATAATGCGATTTTTGCAAAGAGACTGTCTCCCGCAGGGAAGATGTTACCATCAAACGTTTGCCCTCATTAGACTCCCCTCTGGAAGCGTTTTCACTGCAAGCTGCAGATTCCCTCCTAACAGCAAGCTTTAGGATAGGGTACTGAATTGTAACTTATCTGCGGCTAATAAGGCGATTTTGGGAAAGAGAATATCTCCCGCAGGGAAGCTGCTACCATCAAATGTTTGCCCTCATTAGACTCCCCTCTGGAAGCGCTTTCACTGCAAGCTGCAGATTCCCTCCTAACAGCAAGCTTTAGGATAGGGTACTGAATTGTAACTTACTTTCGCCTAATAATGCGATTTTGTCAAAGAGAGTATCTCCCGCAGGGAAGCTGCTACCATCAAATGTTTGCCCTCATTAGACTCCCCTCTGGAAGCGCTTTCACTGCAAGCTGCAGATTCCCTCCTAACAGCAAGCTTTAGGATAGGGTACTGAATTGTAACTTACTTTAGCCTAATAATGCGATTTTGGAAAAGAGAGTATCTCCCGCAGGGAAGCTGCTACCATCAAATGTTTGCCCTCATTAGACTCCCCTCTGGAAGCGCTTTCACTGCAAGCTGCAGATTCCCTCCTAACAGCAAGCTTTAGGATAGGGTACTGAATGGTAACTTATTTTCGCCTAATAATGCGATTATGGAAAAGAGAGTATCTCCCGCAGGGAAGCTGCTACCATCAAATGTTTGCCCTCGTTAGACTCCCCTCTGGAAGCGCTTTCACTGCAAGCTGCAGATTCCCTCCTAACAGCAAGCTTTAGGATAGGGTACTGAATTGAAACTTACTCTCGCCTAATAATGCGATTTTGGCAAAGAGAGTATCTCCCGCAGGGAAGCTGCTACCATCAAATGTTTGCCCTCATTAGACTCCCCTCTGGAAGCGCTTTCACTGCAAGCTGCAGATTCCCTCCTAACAGCAAGCTTTAGGATAGGGTACTGAATTGTAACTCACTTTCGCCTAATAAAGCGATTTTGGCAAAGAGAGTATCTCCCGCAGGGAAGCTGCTACCATCAAATGTTTGCCCTCATTAGACTCCCCTCTGGAAGCGCTTTCACTGCAAGCTGCAGATTCCCTCCTAACAGCAAGCTTTAGGATAGGGTACTGAATTGTAACTTACTTTCGCCTAATAATGCGATTTTGGCAAAGAGACTATCTCCCGCAGGGAAGCTGCTACCATCAAATGTTTGCCCTCATTAGACTCCCCTCTTGAAGTGCTTTCACTGCAAGCTCCAGATTCCCTCCTAACAGCAAGCTTTAGGATAAGGTACTGAATTGTAACTTACTTTCGCCTAATAATGCGATTTTGGCAAAGAGAGTATCTCCCGCAGGGAAGCTGCTACCATCAAATGTTTGCCCTCATTAGACTCCCCTCTGGAAGCGCTTTCACTGCAAGCTGCAGATTCCTTCCTAACAGCAAGCTTTAGGATAGGGTACTGAATTGTAACTTACTTTCGCCTAATAATGCGATTTTGGCAAAAAGAGTATCTCCCGCAGGGAAGCTGCTACTATCAAATGTTTGCCCTCATTAGACTCCCCTCTGGAAGCGCTTTCACTGCAAGCTGCAGATTCCCTCCTAACAGCAAGCTTTAGGATAGGGTACTGAATTGTAACTTAACTGCGGCTAATAATGCGATTTTGGCAAAGAGACTATCTCCCGCAGGGAAGCTGCTACCATCAAATGTTTGCCCTCATTAGACTCCCCTCTGGAAGCGCTTTCACTGCAAGCTGCAGATTCCTTCCTAACAGCAAGCTTTAGGATAGGGTACTGAATTGTATCTTACTTTCGCCTAATAATGCGATTTTGGCAAAGAGAGTATCTCCCGCAGGGAAGCTGCTACCATCAAATGTTTGCCCTCATTAGACTCCCCTCTGGAAGCGCTTTCACTGCAAGCTGCAGATTCCTTCCTAACAGCAAGCTTTAGAATAGGGTACTGAATTGTAACTTACTTTCGCCTAATAATGCGATTTTGGCAAAGAGACTATAACTCGCAGGGAAGCTGCTGCCACCAAATGTTTGCCCTCATTAGACTCCCCTCTGGAAGCGCTTTCACTGCAAGCTGCAGATTCCCTCCTAACAGCAAGCTTTAGGATAGGGTACTGAATTGTAACTTACTTTCGCCTAATAATGCGCTTTTGGCAAAGAGAGTATCTCCCGCAGGGAAGCTGCTACCATCAAAAGTTTGACCTCATTAGACTCCCCTCTGGAAGCACTTTCACTGCAAGCTGCAGATTCCCTCCTAACAGCAAGCTTTAGGATAGGGTACTGAATTGTAACTTCACTGCGGCTAATAAGCCGATTTTCGCAAAGAGACTATCTCCCGCAGGGAAGCTGCTACCATCAAATGTTTGCCCTCATTAGACTCCCCTCTGGAAGCGCTTTCACTGCAAGCTGCAGATTCCCTCCTAACAGCAAGCTTTAGGATAGGGTACTGAATTGTAACTTAACTGCGGCTCATAAGGCGATTTTGGCAAAGAGAGTATCTCCCGCAGGGAAGCTGCTACCATCAAATGTTTGCCCTCATTAGACTCCCCTCTGGAAGCGCTTTCACTGCAAGCTGCAGATTCCTTCCTAACAGCAAGTTTTAGGATAGGGTACTGAATTGTAACTTACTTTCGCCTAATAATGCGATTTTGGCAAAGAGAGTATCTCCCGCAGGGAAGCTGCTACCATCAAATGTTTGCCCTCGTTAGACTCCCCTCTGGAAGCGCTTTCACTGCAAGCTGTAGATTCCCTCCTAACAGCAAGCTTTAGGATAGGGTACTGAATTGTAACTTAACTGCGGCTAATAAGGCGATTTTGGCAAAGAGAGTATCTCCCGCAGGGAAGCTGCTACCATCAAATGTTTGCCCTCATTAGACTCCCCTCTGGAATTGCTTTCACTGCAAGCTGCAGATTCCTTCCTAACAACAAGCTTTAGGATAGGGTACTGAATTGTAACTTAACTGAGGCTAATAATGCGATTTTGGCAAAGAGACTATCTCCCGCAGGGAAGCTGCTACCATCAAATGTTTGCCCTCATTAGACTCCCCTCTGGAAGCGCTTTCACTGCAAGCTGCAGATTCCCTCCTAACAGCAAGCTTTAGGATAGGGTACTGACTTGTAACTTACTTTCGCATAATAATGCGATTTTGGCAAAGAGACTATAACTCGCAGGGAAGCTGCTGCCACCCAATGTTTGCCCTCATTAGACTTCCCTCTGGAAGCGCTTTCACTGCAAGCTGCAGATTCCCTCCTAACAGCAAGCTTTAGGATAGGGTACTGAATTGTAACTTACTTTCGCCTAATAATGCGATTTTGGCAAAGAGAGTATCTCACGCAGGGAAGCTGTTACCATCAAACGTTTGCCCTCATTAGACTCCCTTCTGGAAGCGCTTTCACTGCAAGCTGCAGATTCCCTCCTAACAGCAAGCTTTAGGATAGGGTACTGAATTGAAACTTACTTTCGCCTAGTAATGCGATTTTGGCAAAGAGAGTATCTCCCACAGGGAAGCTGCTACCATCAAATGTTTGCCCTCATTACACTCCCCTCTGGAAGCGCTTTCACTGCAAGCTGCAGATTCCCTCCTAACAGCAAGCTTTAGGATAGGGTACTGAATTGTAACTTATCTGCGGCTAATAAGGCGATTTTGGGAAAGAGAATATCTCCCGCAGGGAAGCTGCTACCATCAAATGTTTGCCCTCATTAGACTCCCCTCTGGAAGCGCTTTCACTGCAAGCTGCAGATTCCCTCCTAACAGCAAGCTTTAGGATAGGGTACTGAATTGTAACTCACTTTCGCCTAATAAAGCGATTTTGGCAAAGAGAGTATCTCCCGCAGGGAAGCTGCTACCATCAAATGTTTGCCCTCATTAGACTCCCCTCTGGAAGCGCTTTCACTGCAAGCTGCAGATTCCCTCCTAACAGCAAGCTTTAGGATAGGGTACTGAATTGTAACTTACTTTCGCCTAATAATGCGATTTTGGCAAAGAGACTATCTCCCGCAGGGAAGCTGCTACCATCAAATGTTTGCCCTCATTAGACTCCCCTCTTGAAGTGCTTTCACTGCAAGCTCCAGATTCCCTCCTAACAGCAAGCTTTAGGATAAGGTACTGAATTGTAACTTACTTTCGCCTAATAATGCGATTTTGGCAAAGAGAGTATCTCCCGCAGGGAAGCTGCTACCATCAAATGTTTGCCCTCATTAGACTCCCCTCTGGAAGCGCTTTCACTGCAAGCTGCAGATTCCTTCCTAACAGCAAGCTTTAGGATAGGGTACTGAATTGTAACTTACTTTCGCCTAATAATGCGATTTTGGCAAAAAGAGTATCTCCCGCAGGGAAGCTGCTACTATCAAATGTTTGCCCTCATTAGACTCCCCTCTGGAAGCGCTTTCACTGCAAGCTGCAGATTCCCTCCTAACAGCAAGCTTTAGGATAGGGTACTGAATTGTAACTTAACTGCGGCTAATAATGCGATTTTGGCAAAGAGACTATCTCCCGCAGGGAAGCTGCTACCATCAAATGTTTGCCCTCATTAGACTCCCCTCTGGAAGCGCTTTCACTGCAAGCTGCAGATTCCTTCCTAACAGCAAGCTTTAGGATAGGGTACTGAATTGTATCTTACTTTCGCCTAATAATGCGATTTTGGCAAAGAGAGTATCTCCCGCAGGGAAGCTGCTACCATCAAATGTTTGCCCTCATTAGACTCCCCTCTGGAAGCGCTTTCACTGCAAGCTGCAGATTCCTTCCTAACAGCAAGCTTTAGAATAGGGTACTGAATTGTAACTTACTTTCGCCTAATAATGCGATTTTGGCAAAGAGACTATAACTCGCAGGGAAGCTGCTGCCACCAAATGTTTGCCCTCATTAGACTCCCCTCTGGAAGCGCTTTCACTGCAAGCTGCAGATTCCCTCCTAACAGCAAGCTTTAGGATAGGGTACTGAATTGTAACTTACTTTCGCCTAATAATGCGCTTTTGGCAAAGAGAGTATCTCCCGCAGGGAAGCTGCTACCATCAAAAGTTTGACCTCATTAGACTCCCCTCTGGAAGCACTTTCACTGCAAGCTGCAGATTCCCTCCTAACAGCAAGCTTTAGGATAGGGTACTGAATTGTAACTTCACTGCGGCTAATAAGCCGATTTTCGCAAAGAGACTATCTCCCGCAGGGAAGCTGCTACCATCAAATGTTTGCCCTCATTAGACTCCCCTCTGGAAGCGCTTTCACTGCAAGCTGCAGATTCCCTCCTAACAGCAAGCTTTAGGATAGGGTACTGAATTGTAACTTACTTTCGCCTAATAATGGGATTTTGGCAAAGAGAGTATCTCCCGCAGGGAAGCTGCTACCATCAAATGTTTGCCCTCATTAGACTCCCCTCTGGAAGCATTTTCACTGCAAGCTGCAGATTCCCTCCTAACAGCAAGCTTTAGGATAGGGTACGGAATTGTAACTTAACTGCGGCTAATAATGCGATTTTGGCAAAGAGAGTATCTCCCGCAGGGAAGCTGCTACCATCAAATGTTTGCCCTCATTAGACTCCCCTCTGGAAGCGCTTTCACTGCAAGCTGCAGATTCCCTCCTAACAGCAAGCTTTAGGATAGGGTACTGAATTGTAACTTCACTGCGGCTAATAAGCCGATTTTGGCAAAGAGAGTATCTCCTGCAGGGAAGCTGCTACCATCAAATGTTTGCCCTCATTAGACTCCCCTCTGGAAGCGTTTTCACTGCAAGCTGCAGATTCCCTCCTAACAGCAAGCTTTAGGATAGGGTACTGAATTGTAACTTAATTGCGGCTCATAAGGCGATTTTGGCAAAGAGAGTATCTCCCGCAGGGAAGCTGCTACCATCAAATGTTTGCCCTCATTAGACTCCCCTCTGGAAGCGCTTTCACTGCAAGCTGCAGATTCCTTCCTAACAGCAAGTTTTAGGATAGGGTACTGAATTGTAACTTACTTTCGCCTAATAATGCGATTTTGGCAAAGAGAGTATCTCCCGCAGGGAAGCTGCTACCATCAAATGTTTGCCCTCGTTAGACTCCCCTCTGGAAGCGCTTTCACTGCAAGCTGTAGATTCCCTCCTAACAGCAAGCTTTAGGATAGGGTACTGAATTGTAACTTAACTGCGGCTAATAAGGCGATTTTGGCAAAGAGAGTATCTCCCGCAGGGAAGCTGCTACCATCAAATGTTTGCCCTCATTAGACTCCCCTCTGGAATTGCTTTCACTGCAAGCTGCAGATTCCTTCCTAACAACAAGCTTTAGGATAGGGTACTGAATTGTAACTTAACTGAGGCTAATAATGCGATTTTGGCAAAGAGACTATCTCCCGCAGGGAAGCTGCTACCATCAAATGTTTGCCCTCATTAGACTCCCCTCTGGAAGCGCTTTCACTGCAAGCTGCAGATTCCCTCCTAACAGCAAGCTTTAGGATAGGGTACTGACTTGTAACTTACTTTCGCATAATAATGCGATTTTGGCAAAGAGACTATAACTCGCAGGGAAGCTGCTGCCACCCAATGTTTGCCCTCATTAGACTTCCCTCTGGAAGCGCTTTCACTGCAAGCTGCAGATTCCCTCCTAACAGCAAGCTTTAGGATAGGGTACTGAATTGTAACTTACTTTCGCCTAATAATGCGATTTTGGCAAAGAGAGTATCTCACGCAGGGAAGCTGTTACCATCAAACGTTTGCCCTCATTAGACTCCCTTCTGGAAGCGCTTTCACTGCAAGCTGCAGATTCCCTCCTAACAGCAAGCTTTAGGATAGGGTACTGAATTGAAACTTACTTTCGCCTAGTAATGCGATTTTGGCAAAGAGAGTATCTCCCACAGGGAAGCTGCTACCATCAAATGTTTGCCCTCATTACACTCCCCTCTGGAAGCGCTTTCACTGCAAGCTGCAGATTCCCTCCTAACAGCAAGCTTTAGGATAGGGTACTGAATTGTAACTTAACTGCGGCTAATAAGGCGATTTTGGCAAAGAGAGTATCTCCCGCAGGGAAGCTGCTACCATAAAATGTTTGCCCTCATTAGACTCCCCTCTGGAAGCGCTTTCACTGCAAGCTGCAGATTCCCTCCTAACAGCAAGCTTTAGGATAGGGTACTGAATTGTATCTTACTTTCGCCTAATAAAGCGATTTTGGCAAAGAGAGTATCTCCCGCAGGGAAGCTGCTACCATCAAATGTTTGCCCTCATTAGACTCCCCTCTGGAAGCGCTTTCACTGCAAGCTGCAGATTCCCTCCTAACAGCAAGCTTTAGGATAGGGTACTGAATTGTAACTTACTTTCGCCTAATAATGCGATTTTGGAAAAGAGACTATCTCCCGCAGGGAAGCTACTACCATCAAATGTTTGCCCTCATTAGACTCCCCTCTGGAAGCGCTTTCACTGCAAGCTGCAGATTCCTTCCTAACAGCAAGCTTTAGAATAGGGTACTGAATTGTAACTTACTTTCGCCTAATAATGCGATTTTGGCAAAGAGAGTATCTCCCGCAGGGAAGCTGTTACCATCAAAAGTTTGCCCTCATTAGACTCTCCTCTGGAAGCGCTTTCACTGCAAGCTGCAGATTCCCTCCTAACAGCAAGCTTTAGGATAGGGTACTTAATTGTAACATAACTGCGGCTAATAAGGCGATATTGGAAAAGAGATTATCTCCCGCAGGGAAGCTGCTACCATCAAATGTTTGCCCTCATTAGACTCCCCTCTGGAAGCGCTTTCACTGCAAGCTGCAGATTCCCTCCTAACAGCAAGCTTTAAGATAGTGTACTGAATTGTATCTTTCTGTTGCCTAATAATGCGATTTTTGCAAAGAGACTGTCTCTCGCAGGGAAGATGTTACCATCAAACGTTTGCCCTCATTATACTCCCCTCTGGAAGCGTTTTTACTGCAAGCTGCAGATTCCCTCCTAACAGCAAGCTTTAGGATAGGGTACTGAATTGTAACTTAACTGCGGCTCATAAGGCGATTTTGGAAAAGAGACTATCTCCCGCAGGGAAGCTGCTACCATCAAATGTTTGCCCTCATTAGACTCCCCTCTGGAAGCGCTTTCACTGCAAGCTGCAGATTCCCTCCTAACAGCAAGCTTTAGGATAGGGTACTGAATTGTAACTTACTTTCGCCTAATAATGCGATTATAGCAAAGAGAGTATCTCCCGCAGGGAAGCTGCTACCATCAAATGTTTGCCCTCATTAGACTCCCCTCTGGAATTGCTTTCACTGCAAGCTGCAGATTCCTTCCTAACAGCAAGCTTTAGGATAGGGTACTGAATTGTAACTTAACTGAGGCTAATAATGCGATTTTGGCAAAGAGAGTATCTCCCGCAGGGAAGCTGCTACCATCAAATGTTTGCCCTCATTAGACTCCCCTCTGGAAGCGCTTTCACTGCAAGCTGCAGATTCCCTCCTAACAGCAAGCTTTAGGATAGGGTACTGAATTGTAACTTAACTGCGGCTAATAAGGCGATTTTGGCAAAGAGAGTATCTCCCGCAGGGAAGCTGCTACCATCAAATGTTTGCCCTCATTAGACTCCCCTCTGGAATTGCTTTCACTGCAAGCTGCAGATTCCTTCCTAACAACAAGCTTTAGGATAGTGTACTGAATTGTAACTTAACTGAGGCTAATAATGCGATTTTGGCAAAGAGACTATCTCCCGCAGGGAAGCTGCTACCATCAAATGTTTGCCCTCATTAGACTCCCCTCTGGAAGCGCTTTCACTGCAAGCTGCAGATTCCCTCCTAACAGCAAGCTTTAGGATAGGGTACTGACTTGTAACTTACTTTCGCATAATAATGCGATTTTGGCAAAGAGACTATAACTCGCAGGGAAGCTGCTGCCACCCAATGTTTGCCCTCATTAGACTTCCCTCTGGAAGCGCTTTCACTGCAAGCTGCAGATTCCCTCCTAACAGCAAGCTTTAGGATAGGGTACTGAATTGTAACTTACTTTCGCCTAATAATGCGATTTTGGCAAAGAGAGTATCTCACGCAGGGAAGCTGTTACCATCAAACGTTTGCCCTCATTAGACTCCCTTCTGGAAGCGCTTTCACTGCAAGCTGCAGATTCCCTCCTAACAGCAAGCTTTAGGATAGGGTACTGAATTGAAACTTACTTTCGCCTAGTAATGCGATTTTGGCAAAGAGAGTATCTCCCACAGGGAAGCTGCTACCATCAAATGTTTGCCCTCATTACACTCCCCTCTGGAAGCGCTTTCACTGCAAGCTGCAGATTCCCTCCTAACAGCAAGCTTTAGGATAGGGTACTGAATTGTAACTTATCTGCGGCTAATAAGGCGATTTTGGGAAAGAGAATATCTCCCGCAGGGAAGCTGCTACCATCAAATGTTTGCCCTCATTAGACTCCCCTCTGGAAGCGCTTTCACTGCAAGCTGCAGATTCCCTCCTAACAGCAAGCTTTAGGATAGGGTACTGAATTGTAACTCACTTTCGCCTAATAAAGCGATTTTGGCAAAGAGAGTATCTCCCGCAGGGAAGCTGCTACCATCAAATGTTTGCCCTCATTAGACTCCCCTCTGGAAGCGCTTTCACTGCAAGCTGCAGATTCCCTCCTAACAGCAAGCTTTAGGATAGGGTACTGAATTGTAACTTACTTTCGCCTAATAATGCGATTTTGGCAAAGAGACTATCTCCCGCAGGGAAGCTGCTACCATCAAATGTTTGCCCTCATTAGACTCCCCTCTTGAAGTGCTTTCACTGCAAGCTCCAGATTCCCTCCTAACAGCAAGCTTTAGGATAAGGTACTGAATTGTAACTTACTTTCGCCTAATAATGCGATTTTGGCAAAGAGAGTATCTCCCGCAGGGAAGCTGCTACCATCAAATGTTTGCCCTCATTAGACTCCCCTCTGGAAGCGCTTTCACTGCAAGCTGCAGATTCCTTCCTAACAGCAAGCTTTAGGATAGGGTACTGAATTGTAACTTACTTTCGCCTAATAATGCGATTTTGGCAAAAAGAGTATCTCCCGCAGGGAAGCTGCTACTATCAAATGTTTGCCCTCATTAGACTCCCCTCTGGAAGCGCTTTCACTGCAAGCTGCAGATTCCCTCCTAACAGCAAGCTTTAGGATAGGGTACTGAATTGTAACTTAACTGCGGCTAATAATGCGATTTTGGCAAAGAGACTATCTCCCGCAGGGAAGCTGCTACCATCAAATGTTTGCCCTCATTAGACTCCCCTCTGGAAGCGCTTTCACTGCAAGCTGCAGATTCCTTCCTAACAGCAAGCTTTAGGATAGGGTACTGAATTGTATCTTACTTTCGCCTAATAATGCGATTTTGGCAAAGAGAGTATCTCCCGCAGGGAAGCTGCTACCATCAAATGTTTGCCCTCATTAGACTCCCCTCTGGAAGCGCTTTCACTGCAAGCTGCAGATTCCTTCCTAACAGCAAGCTTTAGAATAGGGTACTGAATTGTAACTTACTTTCGCCTAATAATGCGATTTTGGCAAAGAGACTATAACTCGCAGGGAAGCTGCTGCCACCAAATGTTTGCCCTCATTAGACTCCCCTCTGGAAGCGCTTTCACTGCAAGCTGCAGATTCCCTCCTAACAGCAAGCTTTAGGATAGGGTACTGAATTGTAACTTACTTTCGCCTAATAATGCGCTTTTGGCAAAGAGAGTATCTCCCGCAGGGAAGCTGCTACCATCAAAAGTTTGACCTCATTAGACTCCCCTCTGGAAGCACTTTCACTGCAAGCTGCAGATTCCCTCCTAACAGCAAGCTTTAGGATAGGGTACTGAATTGTAACTTCACTGCGGCTAATAAGCCGATTTTCGCAAAGAGACTATCTCCCGCAGGGAAGCTGCTACCATCAAATGTTTGCCCTCATTAGACTCCCCTCTGGAAGCGCTTTCACTGCAAGCTGCAGATTCCCTCCTAACAGCAAGCTTTAGGATAGGGTACTGAATTGTAACTTACTTTCGCCTAATAATGGGATTTTGGCAAAGAGAGTATCTCCCGCAGGGAAGCTGCTACCATCAAATGTTTGCCCTCATTAGACTCCCCTCTGGAAGCATTTTCACTGCAAGCTGCAGATTCCCTCCTAACAGCAAGCTTTAGGATAGGGTACGGAATTGTAACTTAACTGCGGCTAATAATGCGATTTTGGCAAAGAGAGTATCTCCCGCAGGGAAGCTGCTACCATCAAATGTTTGCCCTCATTAGACTCCCCTCTGGAAGCGCTTTCACTGCAAGCTGCAGATTCCCTCCTAACAGCAAGCTTTAGGATAGGGTACTGAATTGTAACTTCACTGCGGCTAATAAGCCGATTTTGGCAAAGAGAGTATCTCCTGCAGGGAAGCTGCTACCATCAAATGTTTGCCCTCATTAGACTCCCCTCTGGAAGCGTTTTCACTGCAAGCTGCAGATTCCCTCCTAACAGCAAGCTTTAGGATAGGGTACTGAATTGTAACTTAATTGCGGCTCATAAGGCGATTTTGGCAAAGAGAGTATCTCCCGCAGGGAAGCTGCTACCATCAAATGTTTGCCCTCATTAGACTCCCCTCTGGAAGCGCTTTCACTGCAAGCTGCAGATTCCTTCCTAACAGCAAGTTTTAGGATAGGGTACTGAATTGTAACTTACTTTCGCCTAATAATGCGATTTTGGCAAAGAGAGTATCTCCCGCAGGGAAGCTGCTACCATCAAATGTTTGCCCTCGTTAGACTCCCCTCTGGAAGCGCTTTCACTGCAAGCTGTAGATTCCCTCCTAACAGCAAGCTTTAGGATAGGGTACTGAATTGTAACTTAACTGCGGCTAATAAGGCGATTTTGGCAAAGAGAGTATCTCCCGCAGGGAAGCTGCTACCATCAAATGTTTGCCCTCATTAGACTCCCCTCTGGAATTGCTTTCACTGCAAGCTGCAGATTCCTTCCTAACAACAAGCTTTAGGATAGGGTACTGAATTGTAACTTAACTGAGGCTAATAATGCGATTTTGGCAAAGAGACTATCTCCCGCAGGGAAGCTGCTACCATCAAATGTTTGCCCTCATTAGACTCCCCTCTGGAAGCGCTTTCACTGCAAGCTGCAGATTCCCTCCTAACAGCAAGCTTTAGGATAGGGTACTGACTTGTAACTTACTTTCGCATAATAATGCGATTTTGGCAAAGAGACTATAACTCGCAGGGAAGCTGCTGCCACCCAATGTTTGCCCTCATTAGACTTCCCTCTGGAAGCGCTTTCACTGCAAGCTGCAGATTCCCTCCTAACAGCAAGCTTTAGGATAGGGTACTGAATTGTAACTTACTTTCGCCTAATAATGCGATTTTGGCAAAGAGAGTATCTCACGCAGGGAAGCTGTTACCATCAAACGTTTGCCCTCATTAGACTCCCTTCTGGAAGCGCTTTCACTGCAAGCTGCAGATTCCCTCCTAACAGCAAGCTTTAGGATAGGGTACTGAATTGAAACTTACTTTCGCCTAGTAGTGCGATTTTGGCAAAGAGAGTATCTCCCACAGGGAAGCTGCTACCATCAAATGTTTGCCCTCATTACACTCCCCTCTGGAAGCGCTTTCACTGCAAGCTGCAGATTCCCTCCTAACAGCAAGCTTTAGGATAGGGTACTGAATTGTAACTTAACTGCGGCTAATAAGGCGATTTTGGCAAAGAGAGTATCTCCCGCAGGGAAGCTGCTACCATAAAATGTTTGCCCTCATTAGACTCCCCTCTGGAAGCGCTTTCACTGCAAGCTGCAGATTCCCTCCTAACAGCAAGCTTTAGGATAGGGTACTGAATTGTATCTTACTTTCGCCTAATAAAGCGATTTTGGCAAAGAGAGTATCTCCCGCAGGGAAGCTGCTACCATCAAATGTTTGCCCTCATTAGACTCCCCTCTGGAAGCGCTTTCACTGCAAGCTGCAGATTCCCTCCTAACAGCAAGCTTTAGGATAGGGTACTGAATTGTAACTTACTTTCGCCTAATAATGCGATTTTGGAAAAGAGACTATCTCCCGCAGGGAAGCTACTACCATCAAATGTTTGCCCTCATTAGACTCCCCTCTGGAAGCGCTTTCACTGCAAGCTGCAGATTCCTTCCTAACAGCAAGCTTTAGAATAGGGTACTGAATTGTAACTTACTTTCGCCTAATAATGCGATTTTGGCAAAGAGACTATAACTCGCAGGGAAGCTGCTTCCACCAAATGTTTGCCCTCATTAGACTCCCCTCTGGAAGCGCTTTCACTGCAAGCTGCAGATTCCCTCCTAACAGCAAGCTTTAGGATAGGGTACTGAATTGTAACTTCACTGCGGCTAATAAGCCGATTTTCGCAAAGAGACTATCTCCCGCAGGGAAGCTGCTACCATCAAATGTTTGCCCTCATTAGACTCCCCTCTGGAAGCGCTTTCACTGCAAGCTGCAGATTCCCTCCTAACAGCAAGCTTTAGGATAGGGTACTGAATTGTAACTTACTTTCGCCTAATAATGCGATTTTGGCAAAGAGAGTATCTCCCGCAGGGAAGCTGTTACCATCAAAAGTTTGCCCTCATTAGACTCTCCTCTGGAAGCGCTTTCACTGCAAGCTGCAGATTCCCTCCTAACAGCAAGCTTTAGGATAGGGTACTTAATTGTAACATAACTGCGGCTAATAAGGCGATATTGGAAAAGAGATTATCTCCCGCAGGGAAGCTGCTACCATCAAATGTTTGCCCTCATTAGACTCCCCTCTGGAAGCGCTTTCACTGCAAGCTGCAGATTCCCTCCTAACAGCAAGCTTTAAGATAGTGTACTGAATTGTATCTTTCTGTCGCCTAATAATGCGATTTTTGCAAAGAGACTGTCTCCCGCAGGGAAGATGTTACCATCAAACGTTTGCCCTCATTATACTCCCCTCTGGAAGCGTTTTTACTGCAAGCTGCAGATTCCCTCCTAACAGCAAGCTTTAGGATAGGGTACTGAATTGTAACTTAACTGCGGCTCATAAGGCGATTTTGGAAAAGAGACTATCTCCCGCAGGGAAGCTGCTACCATCAAATGTTTGCCCTCATTAGACTCCCCTCTGGAAGCGCTTTCACTGCAAGCTGCAGATTCCCTCCTAACAGCAAGCTTTAGGATAGGGTACTGAATTGTAACTTACTTTCGCCTAATAATGCGATTATAGCAAAGAGAGTATCTCCCGCAGGGAAGCTGCTACCATCAAATGTTTGCCCTCATTAGACTCCCCTCTGGAATTGCTTTCACTGCAAGCTGCAGATTCCTTCCTAACAGCAAGCTTTAGGATAGGGTACTGAATTGTAACTTAACTGAGGCTAATAATGCGATTTTGGCAAAGAGAGTATCTCCCGCAGGGAAGCTGCTACCATCAAATGTTTGCCCTCATTAGACTCCCCTCTGGAAGCGCTTTCACTGCAAGCTGCAGATTCCCTCCTAACAGCAAGCTTTAGGATAGGGTACTGAATTGTAACTTACTTTCGCCTAATAATGCGATTTTGGCAAAGAGAGTATCTCCCGCAGGGAAGCTGCTACCATCAAATGTTTGCCCTCATTAGACTCCCCTCTGGAAGCGCTTTCACGGCAAGCTGCAGATTCCTTCCTAACAGCAAGCTTTAGGATAGGGTACTGAATTGTAACTTACTTTCGCCTAATAATGCGATTTTGGAAAAGAGACTATAACTCGCAGGGAAGCTGCTGCCACCCAATGTTTGCCCTCATTAGACTCCCCTCTGGAAGCGCTTTCACTGCAAGCTGCAGATTCCCTCCTAACAGCAAGCTTTAGGATAGGGTACTGAATTGTAACTTACTTTCGCCTAATAATGCGATTTTGGCAAAGAGAGTATCTCCCGCAGGGAAGCTGCTACCATCAAATGTTTGCCCTCGTTAGACTCCCCTCTGGAAGCGCTTTCACTGCAAGCTGCAGATTCCCTCCTAACAGCAAGCTTTAGGATAGGGTACTGAATTGTAACTTACTTTCGCCTAATAATGCGATTATAGCAAAGAGAGTATCTCCCGCAGGGAAGCTGCTACCATCAAATGTTTGCCCTCATTAGACTCCCCTCTGGAAGCGCTTTCACTGCAAGCTGCATATTCCCTCCTAACAGCAAGCTTTAGGATAGGGTACTGAATTGTAACTTAACTGCGGCTAATAAGGCGATTTTGGCAAAGAGACTATCTCCCGCAGGGAAGCTGCTACCATCAAATGTTTGCCCTCATTAGACTCCCCTCTGGAAGCGCTTTCACTGCAAGCTGCAGATTCCCTCCTAACAGCAAGCTTTAGGATAGGGTACTGAATTGTAACTTACTTTCGCCTAATAATGCGATTTTGGCAAAGAGACTATAACTCACAGGGAAGCTGCTGCCACTATATGTTTGCCCTCATTAGACTCCCCTCTGGAAGCGCTTTCACTGCAAGCTGCAGATTCCCGCCTAACAGCAACCTTTGGATAGGGTACTGAATTGTATCTTTCTGTCGCCTAATAATGCGATTTTTGCAAAGAGACTGTCTCCCGCAGGGAAGATGTTACCATCAAACGTTTGCCCTCATTAGACTCCCCTCTGGAAGCGTTTTCACTGCAAGCTGCAGATTCCCTCCTAACAGCAAGCTTTAGGATAGGGTACTGAATTGTAACTTATCTGCGGCTAATAAGGCGATTTTGGGAAAGAGAATATCTCCCGCAGGGAAGCTGCTACCATCAAATGTTTGCCCTCATTAGACTCCCCTCTGGAAGCGCTTTCACTGCAAGCTGCAGATTCCCTCCTAACAGCAAGCTTTAGGATAGGGTACTGAATTGTAACTTACTTTCGCCTAATAATGCGATTTTGTCAAAGAGAGTATCTCCCGCAGGGAAGCTGCTACCATCAAATGTTTGCCCTCATTAGACTCCCCTCTGGAAGCGCTTTCACTGCAAGCTGCAGATTCCCTCCTAACAGCAAGCTTTAGGATAGGGTACTGAATTGTAACTTACTTTAGCCTAATAATGCGATTTTGGAAAAGAGAGTATCTCCCGCAGGGAAGCTGCTACCATCAAATGTTTGCCCTCATTAGACTCCCCTCTGGAAGCGCTTTCACTGCAAGCTGCAGATTCCCTCCTAACAGCAAGCTTTAGGATAGGGTACTGAATGGTAACTTATTTTCGCCTAATAATGCGATTATGGAAAAGAGAGTATCTCCCGCAGGGAAGCTGCTACCATCAAATGTTTGCCCTCGTTAGACTCCCCTCTGGAAGCGCTTTCACTGCAAGCTGCAGATTCCCTCCTAACAGCAAGCTTTAGGATAGGGTACTGAATTGAAACTTACTCTCGCCTAATAATGCGATTTTGGCAAAGAGAGTATCTCCCGCAGGGAAGCTGCTACCATCAAATGTTTGCCCTCATTAGACTCCCCTCTGGAAGCGCTTTCACTGCAAGCTCCAGATTCCCTCCTAACAGCAAGCTTTAGGATAGGGTACTGAATTGTAACTCACTTTCGCCTAATAAAGCGATTTTGACAAAGAGAGTATCTCCCGCAGGGAAGCTGCTACCATCAAATGTTTGCCCTCATTAGACTCCCCTCTGGAAGCGCTTTCACTGCAAGCTGCAGATTCCCTCCTAACAGCAAGCTTTAGGATAGGGTACTGAATTGTAACTTACTTTCGCCTAATAATGCGATTTTGGCAAAGAGACTATCTCCCGCAGGGAAGCTGCTACCATCAAATGTTTGCCCTCATTAGACTCCCCTCTTGAAGTGCTTTCACTGCAAGCTCCAGATTCCCTCCTAACAGCAAGCTTTAGGATAAGGTACTGAATTGTAACTTACTTTCGCCTAATAATGCGATTTTGGCAAAGAGAGTATCTCCCGCAGGGAAGCTGCTACCATCAAATGTTTGCCCTCATTAGACTCCCCTCTGGAAGCGCTTTCACTGCAAGCTGCAGATTCCTTCCTAACAGCAAGCTTTAGGATAGGGTACTGAATTGTAACTTACTTTCGCCTAATAATGCGATTTTGGCAAAAAGAGTATCTCCCGCAGGGAAGCTGCTACTATCAAATGTTTGCCCTCATTAGACTCCCCTCTGGAAGCGCTTTCACTGCAAGCTGCAGATTCCCTCCTAACAGCAAGCTTTAGGATAGGGTACTGAATTGTAACTTAACTGCGGCTAATAATGCGATTTTGGCAAAGAGACTATCTCCCGCAGGGAAGCTGCTACCATCAAATGTTTGCCCTCATTAGACTCCCCTCTGGAAGCGCTTTCACTGCAAGCTGCAGATTCCTTCCTAACAGCAAGCTTTAGGATAGGGTACTGAATTGTATCTTACTTTCGCCTAATAATGCGATTTTGGCAAAGAGAGTATCTCCCGCAGGGAAGCTGCTACCATCAAATGTTTGCCCTCATTAGACTCCCCTCTGGAAGCGCTTTCACTGCAAGCTGCAGATTCCTTCCTAACAGCAAGCTTTAGAATAGGGTACTGAATTGTAACTTACTTTCGCCTAATAATGCGATTTTGGCAAAGAGACTATAACTCGCAGGGAAGCTGCTGCCACCAAATGTTTGCCCTCATTAGACTCCCCTCTGGAAGCGCTTTCACTGCAAGCTGCAGATTCCCTCCTAACAGCAAGCTTTAGGATAGGGTACTGAATTGTAACTTACTTTCGCCTAATAATGCGCTTTTGGCAAAGAGAGTATCTCCCGCAGGGAAGCTGCTACCATCAAAAGTTTGACCTCATTAGACTCCCCTCTGGAAGCACTTTCACTGCAAGCTGCAGATTCCCTCCTAACAGCAAGCTTTAGGATAGGGTACTGAATTGTAACTTCACTGCGGCTAATAAGCCGATTTTCGCAAAGAGACTATCTCCCGCAGGGAAGCTGCTACCATCAAATGTTTGCCCTCATTAGACTCCCCTCTGGAAGCGCTTTCACTGCAAGCTGCAGATTCCCTCCTAACAGCAAGCTTTAGGATAGGGTACTGAATTGTAACTTACTTTCGCCTAATAATGGGATTTTGGCAAAGAGAGTATCTCCCGCAGGGAAGCTGCTACCATCAAATGTTTGCCCTCATTAGACTCCCCTCTGGAAGCATTTTCACTGCAAGCTGCAGATTCCCTCCTAACAGCAAGCTTTAGGATAGGGTACGGAATTGTAACTTAACTGCGGCTAATAATGCGATTTTGGCAAAGAGAGTATCTCCCGCAGGGAAGCTGCTACCATCAAATGTTTGCCCTCATTAGACTCCCCTCTGGAAGCGCTTTCACTGCAAGCTGCAGATTCCCTCCTAACAGCAAGCTTTAGGATAGGGTACTGAATTGTAACTTCACTGCGGCTAATAAGCCGATTTTGGCAAAGAGAGTATCTCCTGCAGGGAAGCTGCTACCATCAAATGTTTGCCCTCATTAGACTCCCCTCTGGAAGCGTTTTCACTGCAAGCTGCAGATTCCCTCCTAACAGCAAGCTTTAGGATAGGGTACTGAATTGTAACTTAACTGCGGCTCATAAGGCGATTTTGGCAAAGAGAGTATCTCCCGCAGGGAAGCTGCTACCATCAAATGTTTGCCCTCATTAGACTCCCCTCTGGAAGCGCTTTCACTGCAAGCTGCAGATTCCTTCCTAACAGCAAGTTTTAGGATAGGGTACTGAATTGTAACTTACTTTCGCCTAATAATGCGATTTTGGCAAAGAGAGTATCTCCCGCAGGGAAGCTGCTACCATCAAATGTTTGCCCTCGTTAGACTCCCCTCTGGAAGCGCTTTCACTGCAAGCTGTAGATTCCCTCCTAACAGCAAGCTTTAGGATAGGGTACTGAATTGTAACTTAACTGCGGCTAATAAGGCGATTTTGGCAAAGAGAGTATCTCCCGCAGGGAAGCTGCTACCATCAAATGTTTGCCCTCATTAGACTCCCCTCTGGAATTGCTTTCACTGCAAGCTGCAGATTCCTTCCTAACAACAAGCTTTAGGATAGGGTACTGAATTGTAACTTAACTGAGGCTAATAATGCGATTTTGGCAAAGAGACTATCTCCCGCAGGGAAGCTGCTACCATCAAATGTTTGCCCTCATTAGACTCCCCTCTGGAAGCGCTTTCACTGCAAGCTGCAGATTCCCTCCTAACAGCAAGCTTTAGGATAGGGTACTGACTTGTAACTTACTTTCGCATAATAATGCGATTTTGGCAAAGAGACTATAACTCGCAGGGAAGCTGCTGCCACCCAATGTTTGCCCTCATTAGACTTCCCTCTGGAAGCGCTTTCACTGCAAGCTGCAGATTCCCTCCTAACAGCAAGCTTTAGGATAGGGTACTGAATTGTAACTTACTTTCGCCTAATAATGCGATTTTGGCAAAGAGAGTATCTCACGCAGGGAAGCTGTTACCATCAAACGTTTGCCCTCATTAGACTCCCTTCTGGAAGCGCTTTCACTGCAAGCTGCAGATTCCCTCCTAACAGCAAGCTTTAGGATAGGGTACTGAATTGAAACTTACTTTCGCCTAGTAATGCGATTTTGGCAAAGAGAGTATCTCCCACAGGGAAGCTGCTACCATCAAATGTTTGCCCTCATTACACTCCCCTCTGGAAGCGCTTTCACTGCAAGCTGCAGATTCCCTCCTAACAGCAAGCTTTAGGATAGGGTACTGAATTGTAACTTAACTGCGGCTAATAAGGCGATTTTGGCAAAGAGAGTATCTCCCGCAGGGAAGCTGCTACCATAAAATGTTTGCCCTCATTAGACTCCCCTCTGGAAGCGCTTTCACTGCAAGCTGCAGATTCCCTCCTAACAGCAAGCTTTAGGATAGGGTACTGAATTGTATCTTACTTTCGCCTAATAAAGCGATTTTGGCAAAGAGAGTATCTCCCGCAGGGAAGCTGCTACCATCAAATGTTTGCCCTCATTAGACTCCCCTCTGGAAGCGCTTTCACTGCAAGCTGCAGATTCCCTCCTAACAGCAAGCTTTAGGATAGGGTACTGAATTGTAACTTACTTTCGCCTAATAATGCGATTTTGGAAAAGAGACTATCTCCCGCAGGGAAGCTACTACCATCAAATGTTTGCCCTCATTAGACTCCCCTCTGGAAGCGCTTTCACTGCAAGCTGCAGTTTCCTTCCTAACAGCAAGCTTTAGAATAGGGTACTGAATTGTAACTTACTTTCGCCTAATAATGCGATTTTGGCAAAGAGACTATAACTCGCAGGGAAGCTGCTTCCACCAAATGTTTGCCCTCATTAGACTCCCCTCTGGAAGCGCTTTCACTGCAAGCTGCAGATTCCCTCCTAACAGCAAGCTTTAGGATAGGGTACTGAATTGTAACTTCACTGCGGCTAATAAGCCGATTTTCGCAAAGAGACTATCTCCCGCAGGGAAGCTGCTACCATCAAATGTTTGCCCTCATTAGACTCCCCTCTGGAAGCGCTTTCACTGCAAGCTGCAGATTCCCTCCTAACAGCAAGCTTTAGGATAGGGTACTGAATTGTAACTTACTTTCGCCTAATAATGCGATTTTGGCAAAGAGAGTATCTCCCGCAGGGAAGCTGTTACCATCAAAAGTTTGCCCTCATTAGACTCTCCTCTGGAAGCGCTTTCACTGCAAGCTGCAGATTCCCTCCTAACAGCAAGCTTTAGGATAGGGTACTTAATTGTAACATAACTGCGGCTAATAAGGCGATATTGGAAAAGAGATTATCTCCCGCAGGGAAGCTGCTACCATCAAATGTTTGCCCTCATTAGACTCCCCTCTGGAAGCGCTTTCACTGCAAGCTGCAGATTCCCTCCTAACAGCAAGCTTTAAGATAGTGTACTGAATTGTATCTTTCTGTCGCCTAATAATGCGATTTTTGCAAAGAGACTGTCTCCCGCAGGGAAGATGTTACCATCAAACGTTTGCCCTCATTATACTCCCCTCTGGAAGCGTTTTCACTGCAAGCTGCAGATTCCCTCCTAACAGCAAGCTTTAGGATAGGGTACTGAATTGTAACTTAACTGCGGCTCATAAGGCGATTTTGGAAAAGAGACTATCTCCCGCAGGGAAGCTGCTACCATCAAATGTTTGCCCTCATTAGACTCCCCTCTGGAAGCGCTTTCACTGCAAGCTGCAGATTCCTTCCTAACAGCAAGCTTTAGAATAGGGTACTGAATTGTAACTTACTTTCGCCTAATAATGCGATTTTGGCAAAGAGACTATAACTCGCAGGGAAGCTGCTTCCACCAAATGTTTGCCCTCATTAGACTCCCCTCTGGAAGCGCTTTCACTGCAAGCTGCAGATTCCCTCCTAACAGCAAGCTTTAGGATAGGGTATTGAATTGTAACTTAACTGCGGCTAATAAGGCGATTTTGGCAAAGAGAGTATCTCCCGCAGGGAAGCTGCTACCATCAAATGTTTGCCCTCATTAGACTCCCCTCTGGAAGCGCTTTCACTGCAAGCTGCAGATTCCCTCCTAACAGCAAGCTTTAGGATAGGGTACTGAATTGTAACTTACTTTCGCCTAATAATGCGATTTTGGCAAAGAGAGTATCTCCCGCAGGGAAGCTGTTACCATCAAATGTTTGCCCTCATTAGACTCTCCTCTGGAAGCGCTTTCACTGCAAGCTGCAGATTCCCTCCTAACAGCAAGCTTTAGGATAGGGTACTTAATTGTAACATAACTGCGGCTAACAAGGCGATATTGGAAAAGAGACTATCTCCCGCAGGGAAGCTGCTACCATCAAATGTTTGCCCTCATTAGACTCCCCTCTGGAAGCGCTTTCACTGCAAGCTGCAGATTCCCTCCTAACAGCAAGCTTTAGGATAGGGTACTGAATTGTAACTTACTTTCGCCTAATAATGCGATTATAGCAAAGAGAGTATCTCCCGCAGGGAAGCTGCTACCATCAAATGTTTGCCCTCATTAGACTCCCCTCTGGAATTGCTTTCACTGCAAGCTGCAGATTCCTTCCTAACAGCAAGCTTTAGGATAGGGTACTGAATTGTAACTTAACTGAGGCTAATAATGCGATTTTGGCAAAGAGAGTATCTCCCGCAGGGAAGCTGCTACCATCAAATGTTTGCCCTCATTAGACTCCCCTCTGGAAGCGCTTTCACTGCAAGCTGCAGATTCCCTCCTAACAGCAAGCTTTAGGATAGGGTACTGAATTGTAACTTACTTTCGCCTAATAATGCGATTTTGGCAAAGAGAGTATCTCCCGCAGGGAAGCTGCTACCATCAAATGTTTGCCCTCATTAGACTCCCCTCTGGAAGCGCTTTCACGGCAAGCTGCAGATTCCTTCCTAACAGCAAGCTTTAGGATAGGGTACTGAATTGTAACTTACTTTCGCCTAATAATGCGATTTTGGAAAAGAGACTATAACTCGCAGGGAAGCTGCTGCCACCCAATGTTTGCCCTCATTAGACTCCCCTCTGGAAGCGCTTTCACTGCAAGCTGCAGATTCCCTCCTAACAGCAAGCTTTAGGATAGGGTACTGAATTGTAACTTACTTTCGCCTAATAATGCGATTTTGGCAAAGAGAGTATCTCCCGCAGGGAAGCTGCTACCATCAAATGTTTGCCCTCGTTAGACTCCCCTCTGGAAGCGCTTTCACTGCAAGCTGCAGATTCCCTCCTAACAGCAAGCTTTAGGATAGGGTACTGAATTGTAACTTACTTTCGCCTAATAATGCGATTATAGCAAAGAGAGTATCTCCCGCAGGGAAGCTGCTACCATCAAATGTTTGCCCTCATTAGACTCCCCTCTGGAAGCGCTTTCACTGCAAGCTGCAGATTCCCTCCTAACAGCAAGCTTTAGGATAGGGTACTGAATTGTAACTTAACTGCGGATAATAAGGCGATTTTGGCAAAGAGACTATCTCCCGCAGGGAAGCTGCTACCATAAAATGTTTGCCCTCATTAGACTCCCCTCTGGAAGCGCTTTCACTGCAAGCTGCAGATTCCCTCCTAACAGCAAGCTTTAGGATAGGGTACTGAATTGTAACTTACTTTCGCCAAATAATGCGATTTTGGCAAAGAGACTATAACTCACAGGGAAGCTACTGCCACTATATGTTTGCCCTCATTAGACTCCCCTCTGGAAGCGCTTTCACTGCAAGCTGCAGATTCCCGCCTAACAGCAACCTTTGGATAGGGTACTGAATTGTATCTTTCTGTCGCCTAATAATGCGATTTTTGCAAAGAAACTGTCTCCCGCAGGGAAGATGTTACCATCAAACGTTTGCCCTCATTAGACTCCCCTCTGGAAGCGTTTTCACTGCAAGCTGCAGATTCCCTCCTAACAGCAAGCTTTAGGATAGGGTACTGAATTGTAACTTAACTGCGGCTCATAAGGCGATTTTGGCAAAGAGAGTATCTCCCGCAGGGAAGCTGCTACCATCAAATGTTTGCCCTCATTAGACTCCCCTCTGGAAGCGCTTTCACTGCAAGCTGCAGATTCCCTCCTAACAGCAAGCTTTAGGATAGGGTACTGAATTGTAACTTACTTCCGCCTAATAATGCGATTTTGGCAAAGAGACTATAACTCTCAGGAAGCTGCTGCCACCAAATGTTTGCCCTCATTAGACTCCCCTCTGGAAGCGCTTTCACTGCAAGCTGCAGATTCCCTCCTAACAGCAAGCTTTAGGATAGGGTACTGAATTGTAACTTACTGTCGCTTAATAATGCGATTTTGGCAAAGAGACTGTCTCCCGCAGGGAAGCTGCTACTATCAAATGCTTGCCCTCATTACACTCCCCTCTGGAAGTGCTTTCACTGCAAGCTGCAGATTCCCTCCTAACAGCAAGCTTTAGGATAGGGTACTGAATTGTAACTTACTTTCGCCTAATAGTGCGATTTTGGCAAAGAGAGTATCTCCCGCAGGGAAGCTGCTACCATCAAATGTTTGCCCTCATTAGACTCCCCTCTGGAAGCGCTTTCACTGCAAGCTGCAGATTCCCTCCTAACAGCAAGCTTTAGGATAGGGTACTGAATTGTAACTTACTTTCGCCTAATAATGCGATTTTGGCAAAGAGAGTATCACCCGCAGGGAAGCTGCTAACATCAAATGTTTGCCCTCATTAGACTCCCCTCTGGAAGCGCTTTCACTGCAAGCTGCAGATTCCTTCCTAACAGCAAGCTTTAGGATAGGGTACTGAATTGTAACTTAACTGCGGCTAATAAGTCGATTTTGGCAGAGAGTATCTCCCGCAGGGAAGCTGCTACCATCAAATTTTTGCCCTCGTTAGACTCCCCTCTGGAAGCGCTTTCACTGCAAGCTGCAGATTCCCTCCTAACAGCAACTTTAGGTTAGGGTACTGAATTGTAACTTACTTTCGCCTAATAATGCGATTTTGGCAAAGAGACTATCTCCCGCAGGGAAGCTACTACCATCAAATGTTTGCCCTCATTAGACTCCCCTCTGGAAGCGCTTTCACTGCAAGCTGCAGATTCCTTCCTAACAGCAAGCTTTAGAATAGGGTACTGAATTGTAACTTACTTTCGCCTAATAATGCGATTTTGGCAAAGAGACTATAACTCGCAGGGAAGCTGCTTCCACCAAATGTTTGCCCTCATTAGACTCCCCTCTGGAAGCGCTTTCACTGCAAGCTGCAGATTCCCTCCTAACAGCAAGCTTTAGGATAGGGTACTGAATTGTAACTTCACTGCGGCTAATAAGCCGATTTTCGCAAAGAGACTATCTCCCGCAGGGAAGCTGCTACCATCAAATGTTTGCCCTCATTAGACTCCCCTCTGGAAGCGCTTTCACTGCAAGCTGCAGATTCCCTCCTAACAGCAAGCTTTAGGATAGGGTACTGAATTGTAACTTACTTTCGCCTAATAATGCGATTTTGGCAAAGAGAGTATCTCCCGCAGGGAAGCTGTTACCATCAAAAGTTTGCCCTCATTAGACTCTCCTCTGGAAGCGCTTTCACTGCAAGCTGCAGATTCCCTCCTAACAGCAAGCTTTAGGATAGGGTACTTAATTGTAACATAACTGCGGCTAATAAGGCGATATTGGAAAAGAGATTATCTCCCGCAGGGAAGCTGCTACCATCAAATGTTTGCCCTCATTAGACTCCCCTCTGGAAGCGCTTTCACTGCAAGCTGCAGATTCCCTCCTAACAGCAAGCTTTAAGACAGTGTACTGAATTGTATCTTTCTGTCGCCTAATAATGCGATTTTTGCAAAGAGACTGTCTCCCGCAGGGAAGATGTTACCATCAAACGTTTGCCCTCATTATACTCCCCTCTGGAAGCGTTTTCACTGCAAGCTGCAGATTCCCTCCTAACAGCAAGCTTTAGGATAGGGTACTGAATTGTAACTTAACTGCGGCTCATAAGGCGATTTTGGAAAAGAGACTATCTCCCGCAGGGAAGCTGCTACCATCAAATGTTTGCCCTCATTAGACTCCCCTCTGGAAGCGCTTTCACTGCAAGCTGCAGATTCCTTCCTAACAGCAAGCTTTAGAATAGTGTACTGAATTGTAACTTACTTTCGCCTAATAATGCGATTTTGGCAAAGAGACTATAACTCGCAGGGAAGCTGCTTCCACCAAATGTTTGCCCTCATTAGACTCCCCTCTGGAAGCGCTTTCACTGCAAGCTGCAGATTCCCTCCTAACAGCAAGCTTTAGGATAGGGTACTGAATTGTAACTTCACTGCGGCTAATAAGCCGATTTTCGCAAAGAGACTATCTCCCGCAGGGAAGCTGCTACCATCAAATGTTTGCCCTCATTAGACTCCCCTCTGGAAGCGCTTTCACTGCAAGCTGCAGATTCCCTCCTAACAGCAAGCTTTAGGATAGGGTACTGAATTGTAACTTACTTTCGCCTAATAATGCGATTATGGCAAGGAGACTATCTCCCGCAGGGAAGCTGCTACCATCAAATGTTTGCCCTCATTAGACTCCCCTCTGGAAGCGCTTTCACTGCAAGCTGCAGATTCCCTCCTAACAGCAAGCTTTAGGATAGGGTACTGAATTGTAACTTAACTGCGGCTAATAAGGCGATTATGGCAATGAGAATATCTCCTGCAGGGAAGCTGCTACCATCAAATGTTTGCCCTCATTAGACTCCCCTCTGGAAGCGCTTTCACTGCAAGCTGCAGATTCCCTCCTAACAGCAAGCTTTAGGATAGGGTACTGAATTGTAACTTAACAGCGGCTAATAAGGCGATTTTTGCAAAGAGACTATCTCCCGCAGGGAAGCTGCTACCATCAAATGTTTGCCCTCATTAGACTCCCCTCTGGAAGCGCTTTCACTGCAAGCTGCAGATTCCCTCCTAACAGCAATCTTTAGGACACGGTACTGAATTGTAACTTACTTTCGCCTAATAATGCGATTTTGGCAAAGAGAGTATCTCCCGCAGGGAAGCTGCTACCATCAAATGTTTGCCCTCATTAGACTTCCCTCTGGAAGCGCTTTCACTGCAAGCTGCAGATTCCCTCCTAACAGCAAGCTTTAGGATAGGGTACTGAATCGTAACTTACTTTCGCCTAATAATGCGATTTTGGCAAAGAGAGTATCTCCCGCAGGGAAGCTGCTACCATAAAATGTTTGCCCTCATTAGACTCCCCTCTGGAAGCGCTTTCACTGCAAGCTGCAGATTCCCTCCTAACAGCAAGCTTTAGGATAGGGTACTGAATTGTATCTTACTTTCGCCTAAAAAAGCGATTTTGGCAAAGAGAGTATCTCCCGCAGGGAAGCTGCTACCATCAAATGTTTGCCCTCATTAGACTCCCCTCTGGAAGCGCTTTCACTGCAAGCTGCAGATTCCCTCCTAACAGCAAGCTTTAGCATAGGGTACTGAATTGTAACTTACTTTCGCCTAATAATGCGATTTTGGAAAAGAGACTACCTCCCGCAGGGAAGCTGCTACCATCAAATATTTGCCCTCATTAGACTCTCCTCTGGAAGAGCTTTCACTGCAAGCTGCAGATTCCCTCCTAACAGCAAGCTTTAGGATAGGGTACTGAATTGTATCTTAACTGCGGCTAATAAGGCGACTTTGGCAAAGAGAATATCTCCCGCAGGGAAGCTGCTACCATCAAATGCTTGCCCTCATTAGACTCCCCTCTGGAAGCGCTTTCACTGCAAGCTGCAGATTCCCTCCTAACAGCAATCTTTAGGAAAGGGTACTCAATTGTAACGTACTTTCGCCTAATAATGCGATTATAGCAAAGAGACTTTCTCCCGCAGGGAAGCTGCTACCATCAAATGTTTGCCCTCAGTAGACTGCCCTCTGGAAGCGCTTTCACTGCAAGCTGCAGATTCCCTCCTAACAGCAAGCTTTAGGATAGGGTACTGAATTGTAACTTACTTTCGCCTAATAATGCGATTTTGGCAAAGAGACTATCTCCCGCAGGGAAGCTGCTACCATCAAATGTTTGCCCTCGTTAGACTCCCCTCTGGAAGCGCTTTCACTGCAAGCTGCAGATTCCCTCCTAACAGCAAGATTTAGGATAGGGTACTGAATTGTAACTTACTTTCGCCTAATAATGCGATTTTGGCAAAGAGACTATCTCCCGCAGGGAAGCTGCTACCATCAAATGTTTGCCCTCATTAGACTCCCCTCTGGAAGCGCTTTCACTGCAAGCTGCAGATTCCCTCCTAACAGCAAGCTTTAGGATAGGGTACTGAATTGTATCTTAACTGCGGCTCATAAGGCGATTTTGGCAAAGAGAATATCTCCCGCAGGGAAGCTGCTACCATCAAATGCTTGCCCTCATTAGACTCCCCTCTGGAAGTGCTTTCACTGCAAGCTGCAGATTCCCTCCTAACAGCAAGCTTTAGGATAGGGTACTGAATTGTATCTTACTTTCGCCTAATAATGCGATTTTGGCAAGGGGAGTATCTCCTGCAGGGAAGCTGCTACCATCAAATGCTTGCCCTCATTAGAGTCCCCTCTGGAAGTGCTTTCACTGCAAGCTGCAGATTCCCTCCTAACAGCAAGCTTTAGGATAGGGTACTGAATTGTAACTTACTTTCGCCTAATAGTGCGATTTTGGCAAAGAGAGTATCTCCCGCAGGGAAGCTGCTACCATCAAATGTTTGCCCTCATTAGACTCCCCTCTGGAAGCGCTTTCACTGCAAGCTGCAGATTCCCTCCTAACAGCAAGCTTTAGGATAGTGTACTGAATTGTAACTTACTTTCGCATAATAATGCGATTTTGGCAAAGAGAGTATCACCCGCAGGGAAGCTGCTAACATCAAATGTTTGCCCTCATTAGACTCCCCTCTGGAAGCGCTTTCACTGCAAGCTGCAGATTCCTTCCTAACAGCAAGCTTTAGGATATGGTACTGAATTGTAACTTAACTGCGGCTAATAAGGCGAATTTGGCAGAGAGTATCTCCCGCAGGGAAACTGCTACCATCAAATGTTTGCCCTCAGTAGACTCCCCTCTGGAAGCGCTTTCACTGCAAGCTGCAGATTCCCTCCTAACAGCAAGCTTTAGGATAGGGTACTGAATTGTAACTTACTTTCGCATAATAATGCGATTTTGGCAAAGAGAGTATCTCCCGCATGGAAGCTGCTACCATCAAATGTTTGCCCTCATTAGACTCCCCTCTGGAAGCGCTTTCACTGCAAGCTGCAGATTCCCTCCTAACAGCAAGCTTTAGGATAGGGTACTGAATGGTAACTTACTTTCGCCTAATAAGGCGATTTTGGCAAAGAGAATATCTCCCGCAGGGAAGCTGTTACCATCAAACGTTTGCCCTCATTAGACTCCCCTCTGGAAGCGCTTTCACTGCAAGCTGCAGATTCCCTCCTAACAGCAAGCTTTAGGATAGGGTACTGAATTGTAACTTACTTTCGCCTAATAATGCGATTTTGGCAAAGAGAGTATCTCCCGCAGGGAAGCTGCTACCATCAAATGTTTGCCCTCATTACACTCCCCTCTGGAAGCGCTTTCACTGCAAGCTGCAAATTCCCTCCTAACAGCAACTTTAGGTTAGAGTACTGAATTGTAACTTACTTTCGCCTAATAATGCGATTTTGTCAAAGAGAGTATCTCCCGCAGGGAAGCTGCTACCATCAAATGTTTGCCCTCATTAGACTCCCCTCTGGAAGCGCTTTCACTGCAAGCTGCAGATTCCCTCCTAACAGCAAGCTTTAGGATAGGGTACTGAATTGTATCTAAACTGCGGGTAATAAGGAGAATTTGGCAAAGAGACTATCTCCCGCAGGGAAGATGCTACCATCAAATGTTTGCCCTCATTAGACTCCCCTCTGGAAGCGCTTTCACTGCAAGCTGCAGATTCCCTCCTAACAGCAAGCTTTAGGATAGGGTACTGAATTGTAACTTACTTTCGCCTAATAAAGCGATTTTGGCAAAGAGAGTATCTCCCGCAGGGAAGCTGCTACCATCAAATGTTTGCCCTCATTACACTCCCCTCTGGAAGCGCTTTCACTGCAAGCTGCAGATTCCCTCCTAACAGCAAGCTTTAGGATAGGGTACTGAATTGTATCTTACTTTCGCCTAATAATGCGATTTTGGCAAGGGGAGTATCTCCTGCAGGGAAGCTGCTACCATCAAATGCTTGCCCTCATTAGAGTCCCCTCTGGAAGTGCTTTCACTGCAAGCTGCAGATTCCCTCCTAACAGCAAGCTTTAGGATAGGGTACTGAATTGTAACTTACTTTCGCCTAATAGTGCGATTTTGGCAAAGAGAGTATCTCCCGCAGGGAAGCTGCTACCATCAAATGTTTGCCCTCATTAGACTCCCCTCTGGAAGCGCTTTCACTGCAAGCTGCAGATTCCCTCCTAACAGCAAGCTTTAGGATAGGGTACTGAATTGTAACTTACTTTCGCATAATAATGCGATTTTGGCAAAGAGAGTATCTCCCGCAGGGAAGCTGCTACCATCAAATGTTTGCCCTCATTAGACTCCCCTCTGGAAGCGCTTTCACTGCAAGCTGCAGATTCCCTCCTAACAGCAAGCTTTAGGATAGGGTACTGAATTGTATCTAAACTGCGGCTAATAAGGAGAATTTGGCAAAGAGACTATCTCCCGCAGGGAAGATGCTACCATCAAATGTTTGCCCTCATTAGACTCCCCTCTGGAAGCGCTTTCACTGCAAGCTGCAGATTCCCTCCTAACAGCAAGCTTTAGGATAGGGTACTGAATTGTAACTTACTTTCGCCTAATAAAGCGATTTTGGCAAAGAGAGTATCTCCCGCAGGGAAGCTGCTACCATCAAATGTTTGCCCTCATTACACTCCCCTCTGGAAGCGCTTTCACTGCAAGCTGCAGATTCCCTCCTAACAGCAAGCTTTAGGATAGGGTACTGAATTGTAACTTAACTGCGGCTAATAAGGCGATTTTGGCAAAGAGAGTATCTCCCGCAGGGAAGCTGCTACCATCAAATGTTTGCCCTCATTAGACTCCCCTCTGGAAGCGCTTTCACTGCAAGCTGCAGATTCCCTCCTAACAGGAAGCTTTAGGATAGGGTACTGAATTGTAACTTACTTTCGCCAAATAATGCGATTTTGGCAAAGAGACTATAACTCACAGGGAAGCTACTGCCACTATATGTTTGGCCTCATTAGACTCCCCTCTGGAAGCGCTTTCACTGCAAGCTGCAGATTCCCGCCTAACAGCAACCTTTGGATAGGGTACTGAATTGTATCTTTCTGTCGCCTAATAATGCGATTTTTGCAAAGAAACTGTCTCCCGCAGGGAAGATGTTACCATCAAACGTTTGCCCTCATTAGACTCCCCTCTGGAAGCGTTTTCACTGCAAGCTGCAGATTCCCTCCTAACAGCAAGCTTTAGGATAGGGTACTGAATTGTAACTTAACTGCGGATCATAAGGCGATTTTGGCAAAGAGAGTATCTCCCGCAGGGAAGCTGCTACCATCAAATGTTTGCCCTCATTAGACTCCCCTCTGGAAGCGCTTTCACTGCAAGCTGCAGATTCCCTCCTAACAGCAAGCTTTAGGATAGGGTACTGAATTGTAACTTACTTCCGCCTAATAATGCGATTTTGGCAAAGAGACTATAACTCTCAGGAAGCTGCTGCCACCAAATGTTTGCCCTCATTAGACTCCCCTCTGGAAGCGCTTTCACTGCAAGCTGCAGATTCCCTCCTAACAGCAAGCTTTAGGATAGGGTACTGAATTGTAACTTACTGTCGCTTAATAATGCGATTTTGGCAAAGAGACTGTCTCCCGCAGGGAAGCTGCTACTATCAAATGCTTGCCCTCATTACACTCCCCTCTGGAAGTGCTTTCACTGCAAGCTGCAGATTCCCTCCTAACAGCAAGCTTTAGGATAGGGTACTGAATTGTAACTTACTTTCGCCTAATAGTGCGATTTTGGCAAAGAGAGTATCTCCCGCAGGGAAGCTGCTACCATCAAATGTTTGCCCTCATTAGACTCCCCTCTGGAAGCGCTTTCACTGCAAGCTGCAGATTCCCTCCTAACAGCAAGCTTTAGGATAGGGTACTGAATTGTAACTTACTTTCGCCTAATAATGCGATTTTGGCAAAGAGAGTATCACCCGCAGGGAAGCTGCTAACATCAAATGTTTGCCCTCATTAGACTCCCCTCTGGAAGCGCTTTCACTGCAAGCTGCAGATTCCTTCCTAACAGCAAGCTTTAGGATAGGGTACTGAATTGTAACTTAACTGCGGCTAATAAGTCGATTTTGGCAGAGAGTATCTCCCGCAGGGAAGCTGCTACCATCAAATTTTTGCCCTCGTTAGACTCCCCTCTGGAAGCGCTTTCACTGCAAGCTGCAGATTCCCTCCTAACAGCAACTTTAGGTTAGGGTACTGAATTGTAACTTACTTTCGCCTAATAATGCGATTTTGGCAAAGAGAGTATATCCCGCATGGAAGCTGCTACCATCAAATGTTTGCCCTCATTAGACTCCCCTCTGGAAGCGCTTTCACTGCAAGCTGCAGATTCCCTCCTAACAGCAAGCTTTAGGATAGGGTACTGAATTGTAACTTACTTTCGCCTAATAGTGCGATTTTGGCAAAGAGAGTATCTCCCGCAGGGAAGCTGCTACCATCAAATGTTTGCCCTCATTAGACTCCCCTCTGGAAGCGCTTTCACTGCAAGCTGCAGATTCCCTCCTAACAGCAAGCTTTAGGATAGGGTACTGAATGGTAACTTACTTTCGCCTAATAATGCGATTTTGGCAAAGAGAGTATATCCCGCAGGGAAGCTGCTACCATCAAATGTTTGCCCTCATTAGACTCCCCTCTGGTAGCGCTTTCACTGCAAGCTGCAGATTCCCTCCTAACAGCAAGCTTTAGGATAGGGTACTGAATTGTAACTTACTTTCACATAATAATGCGATTTTGGCAAAGAGAGTATCTCCCGCAGGGAAGCTGCTACCATCAAATGTTTGCCCTCATTAGACTCCCCTCTGGAAGCACTTTGACTGCAAGCTGCAGATTCCCTCCTAACAGCAAGCTTTAGGATAGGGTACTGAATTGTAACTTAACTGCGGCTAATAAGGCGATTTTGGCAAAGAGAATATCTCCCGCAGGGAAGATGCTACCATCAAATATTTGCCCTCATTAGACTCCCCTCTGGAAGCGCTTTCACTGCAAGCTGCAGATTCCCTCCTAACAGCAAGCTTTAGGATAGGGTACTGAATTGTAACTTACTTTCGAATAATAATGCGATTTTGCCAAAGAGAGTATCTCCCGCAGGGAAGCTGCTACCATCAAATGTTTGCCCTCATTAGACTCCCCTCTGGAAGCGCTTTCACTGCAAGCTGCAGATTCCCTCCTAACAGCAAGCTTTAGGATAGGGTACTGAATTGTATCTTACTTTCGCCTAATAAAGAGATTTTGGAAAAGAGACTGTCTCCCGCAGGGAAGCTGCTACCATCAAATGTTTGCCCTCATTAGACTCCCCTCTAGAAGCGCTTTCACTGCAAGCTGCAGATTCCCTCCTAACAGCAAGCTTTAGGATAGGGTACTGAATTGTAACTTACTTTCGCCTAATAATGCGATTTTGGCAAAGAGAGTATCTCCCGCAGGGAAGCTGCTACCATCAAATGTTTGCCCACATTAGACTCCCCTCTGGAAGCGCTTTCACTACAAGCTGCAGATTCCCTCCTAACAGCAAGCTTTAGGATAGGGTACTGAATTGTAACTTACTTTCGCCTAATAAGGCGATATTGGCAATGAGAGTATATCTTGCAGGGAAGCTGCTACCATCAAATGTTTGCCCTCATTAGACTCCCCTCTGGAAGCGCTTTCACTGCAAGCTGCAGATTCCCTCCTAACAGCAAGCTTTAGGATAGGGTACTGAATTGTAACTTACTTTCGCCTAATAATGCGATTATGGCAAGGAGACTATCTCCCGCAGGGAAGCTGCTACCATCAAATGTTTGCCCTCATTAGACTCCCCTCTGGAAGCGCTTTCACTGCAAGCTGCAGATTCCCTCCTAACAGCAAGCTTTAGGATAGGGTACTGAATTGTAACTTAACTGCGGCTAATAAGGCGATTATGGCAATGAGAATATCTCCTGCAGGGAAGCTGCTACCATCAAATGTTTGCCCTCATTAGACTCCCCTCTGGAAGCGCTTTCACTGCAAGCTGCAGATTCCCTCCTAACAGCAAGCTTTAGGATAGGGTACTGAATTGTAACTTAACAGCGGCTAATAAGGCGATTTTTGCAAAGAGAATATCTCCCGCAGGGAAGCTGCTACCATCAAATGTTTGCCCTCATTAGACTCCCCTCTGGAAGCGCTTTCACTGCAAGCTGCAGATTCCCTCCTAACAGCAATCTTTAGGACACGGTACTGAATTGTAACTTACTTTCGCCTAATAATGCGATTTTGGCAAAGAGAGTATCTCCCGCAGGGAAGCTGCTACCATCAAATGTTTGCCCTCATTAGACTTCCCTCTGGAAGCGCTTTCACTGCAAGCTGCAGATTCCCTCCTAACAGCAAGCTTTAGGATAGGGTACTGAATCGTAACTTACTTTCGCCTAATAATGCGATTTTGGCAAAGAGAGTATCTCCCGCAGGGAAGCTGCTACCATAAAATGTTTGCCCTCATTAGACTCCCCTCTGGAAGCGCTTTCACTGCAAGCTGCAGATTCCCTCCTAACAGCAAGCTTTAGGATAGGGTACTGAATTGTATCTTACTTTCGCCTAAAAAAGCGATTTTGGCAAAGAGAGTATCTCCCGCAGGGAAGCTGCTACCATCAAATGTTTGCCCTCATTAGACTCCCCTCTGGAAGCGCTTTCACTGCAAGCTGCAGATTCCCTCCTAACAGCAAGCTTTAGCATAGGGTACTGAATTGTAACTTACTTTCGCCTAATAATGCGATTTTGGAAAAGAGACTACCTCCCGCAGGGAAGCTGCTACCATCAAATATTTGCCCTCATTAGACTCTCCTCTGGAAGAGCTTTCACTGCAAGCTGCAGATTCCCTCCTAACAGCAAGCTTTAGGATAGGGTACTGAATTGTATCTTAACTGCGGCTAATAAGGCGACTTTGGCAAAGAGAATATCTCCCGCAGGGAAGCTGCTACCATCAAATGCTTGCCCTCATTAGACTCCCCTCTGGAAGCGCTTTCACTGCAAGCTGCAGATTCCCTCCTAACAGCAATCTTTAGGAAAGGGTACTCAATTGTAACGTACTTTCGCCTAATAATGCGATTATAGCAAAGAGACTTTCTCCCGCAGGGAAGCTGCTACCATCAAATGTTTGCCCTCAGTAGACTGCCCTCTGGAAGCGCTTTCACTGCAAGCTGCAGATTCCCTCCTAACAGCAAGCTTTAGGATAGGGTACTGAATTGTAACTTACTTTCGCCTAATAATGCGATTTTGGCAAAGAGACTATCTCCCGCAGGGAAGCTGCTACCATCAAATGTTTGCCCTCGTTAGACTCCCCT
This sequence comes from Phaenicophaeus curvirostris, assembly GCF_032191515.1. Taxonomy (NCBI): domain Eukaryota; kingdom Metazoa; phylum Chordata; class Aves; order Cuculiformes; family Cuculidae; genus Phaenicophaeus; species Phaenicophaeus curvirostris. The sequence goes on along the minus strand of NW_027206789.1, from coordinate 21,811 downwards.
CTGGAAGCGCTTTCACTGCAAGCTGCAGATTCCCTCCTAACAGCAAGATTTAGGATAGGGTACTGAATTGTAACTTACTTTCGCCTAATAATGCGATTTTGGCAAAGAGACTATCTCCCGCAGGGAAGCTGCTACCATCAAATGTTTGCCCTCATTAGACTCCCCTCTGGAAGCGCTTTCACTGCAAGCTGCAGATTCCCTCCTAACAGCAAGCTTTAGGATAGGGTACTGAATTGTATCTTAACTGCGGCTCATAAGGCGATTTTGGCAAAGAGAATATCTCCCGCAGGGAAGCTGCTACCATCAAATGCTTGCCCTCATTAGACTCCCCTCTGGAAGTGCTTTCACTGCAAGCTGCAGATTCCCTCCTAACAGCAAGCTTTAGGATAGGGTACTGAATTGTATCTTACTTTCGCCTAATAATGCGATTTTGGCAAGGGGAGTATCTCCTGCAGGGAAGCTGCTACCATCAAATGCTTGCCCTCATTAGAGTCCCCTCTGGAAGTGCTTTCACTGCAAGCTGCAGATTCCCTCCTAACAGCAAGCTTTAGGATAGGGTACTGAATTGTAACTTACTTTCGCCTAATAGTGCGATTTTGGCAAAGAGAGTATCTCCCGCAGGGAAGCTGCTACCATCAAATGTTTGCCCTCATTAGACTCCCCTCTGGAAGCGCTTTCACTGCAAGCTGCAGATTCCCTCCTAACAGCAAGCTTTAGGATAGTGTACTGAATTGTAACTTACTTTCGCATAATAATGCGATTTTGGCAAAGAGAGTATCACCCGCAGGGAAGCTGCTAACATCAAATGTTTGCCCTCATTAGACTCCCCTCTGGAAGCGCTTTCACTGCAAGCTGCAGATTCCTTCCTAACAGCAAGCTTTAGGATATGGTACTGAATTGTAACTTAACTGCGGCTAATAAGGCGAATTTGGCAGAGAGTATCTCCCGCAGGGAAACTGCTACCATCAAATGTTTGCCCTCAGTAGACTCCCCTCTGGAAGCGCTTTCACTGCAAGCTGCAGATTCCCTCCTAACAGCAAGCTTTAGGATAGGGTACTGAATTGTAACTTACTTTCGCATAATAATGCGATTTTGACAAAGAGAGTATCTCCCGCATGGAAGCTGCTACCATCAAATGTTTGACCTCATTAGACTCCCCTCTGGAAGCGCTTTCACTGCAAGCTGCAGATTCCCTCCTAACAGCAAGCTTTAGGATAGGGTACTGAATTGTAACTTACTTTCGCCTAATAAGGCGATTTTGGCAAAGAGAATATCTCCCGCAGGGAAGCTGTTACCATCAAACGTTTGCCCTCATTAGACTCCCCTCTGGAAGCGCTTTCACTGCAAGCTGCAGATTCCCTCCTAACAGCAAGCTTTAGGATAGGGTACTGAATTGTAACTTACTTTCGCCTAATAATGCGATTTTGGCAAAGAGAGTATCTCCCGCAGGGAAGCTGCTACCATCAAATGTTTGCCCTCATTACACTCCCCTCTGGAAGCGCTTTCACTGCAAGCTGCAAATTCCCTCCTAACAGCAACTTTAGGTTAGAGTACTGAATTGTAACTTACTTTCGCCTAATAATGCGATTTTGTCAAAGAGAGTATCTCCCGCAGGGAAGCTGCTACCATCAAATGTTTGCCCTCATTAGACTCCCCTCTGGAAGCGCTTTCACTGCAAGCTGCAGATTCCCTCCTAACAGCAAGCTTTAGGATAGGGTACTGAATTGTATCTAAACTGCGGCTAATAAGGAGAATTTGGCAAAGAGACTATCTCCCGCAGGGAAGATGCTACCATCAAATGTTTGCCCTCATTAGACTCCCCTCTGGAAGCGCTTTCACTGCAAGCTGCAGATTCCCTCCTAACAGCAAGCTTTAGGATAGGGTACTGAATTGTAACTTACTTTCGCCTAATAAAGCGATTTTGGCAAAGAGAGTATCTCCCGCAGGGAAGCTGCTACCATCAAATGTTTGCCCTCATTACACTCCCCTCTGGAAGCGCTTTCACTGCAAGCTGCAGATTCCCTCCTAACAGCAAGCTTTAGGATAGGGTACTGAATTGTATCTTACTTTCGCCTAATAATGCGATTTTGGCAAGGGGAGTATCTCCTGCAGGGAAGCTGCTACCATCAAATGCTTGCCCTCATTAGAGTCCCCTCTGGAAGTGCTTTCACTGCAAGCTGCAGATTCCCTCCTAACAGCAAGCTTTAGGATAGGGTACTGAATTGTAACTTACTTTCGCCTAATAGTGCGATTTTGGCAAAGAGAGTATCTCCCGCAGGGAAGCTGCTACCATCAAATGTTTGCCCTCATTAGACTCCCCTCTGGAAGCGCTTTCACTGCAAGCTGCAGATTCCCTCCTAACAGCAAGCTTTAGGATAGGGTACTGAATTGTAACTTACTTTCGCATAATAATGCGATTTTGGCAAAGAGAGTATCACCCGCAGGGAAGCTGCCAACATCAAATGTTTGCCCTCATTAGACTCCCCTCTGGAAGCGCTTTCACTGCAAGCTGCAGATTCCTTCCTAACAGCAAGCTTTAGGATATGGTACTGAATTGTAACTTAACTGCGGCTAATAAGGCGATTTTGGCAGAGAGTATCTCCCGCAGGGAAACTGCTACCATCAAATGTTTGCCCTCAGTAGACTCCCCTCTGGAAGCGCTTTCACTGCAAGCTGCAGATTCCCTCCTAACAGCAAGCTTTAGGATAGGGTACTGAATTGTAACTTACTTTCGCATAATAATGCGATTTTGACAAAGAGAGTATCTCCCGCATGGAAGCTGCTACCATCAAATGTTTGCCCTCATTAGACTCCCCTCTGGAAGCGCTTTCACTGCAAGCTGCAGATTCCCTCCTAACAGCAAGCTTTAGGATAGGGTACTGAATTGTAACTTACTTTCGCCTAATAATGCGATTTTGGCAAAGAGAGTATCTCCCGCAGGGAAGCTGCTACCATCAAATGTTTGCCCTCGTTAGACTCCCCTCTGGAAGCGCTTTCACTGCAAGCTGCAGATTCCCTCCTAACAGCAAGCTTTAGGATAGGGTACTGAATTGTAACTTACTTTCGCCTAATAATGCGATTTTGGCAAAGAGAGTATCTCCCGCAGGGAAGCTGCTACCATCAAATGTTTGCCCTCATTACACTCCCCTCTGGAAGCGCTTTCACTGCAAGCTGCAAATTCCCTCCTAACAGCAACTTTAGGTTAGAGTACTGAATTGTAACTTACTTTCGCCTAATAATGCGATTTTGTCAAAGAGAGTATCTCCCGCAGGGAAGCTGCTACCATCAAATGTTTGCCCTCATTAGACTCCCCTCTGGAAGCGCTTTCACTGCAAGCTGCAGATTCCCTCCTAACAGCAAGCTTTAGGATAGGGTACTGAATTGTATCTAAACTGCGGCTAATAAGGAGAATTTGGCAAAGAGACTATCTCCCGCAGGGAAGATGCTACCATCAAATGTTTGCCCTCATTAGACTCCCCTCTGGAAGCGCTTTCACTGCAAGCTGCAGATTCCCTCCTAACAGCAAGCTTTAGGATAGGGTACTGAATTGTAACTTACTTTCGCCTAATAAAGCGATTTTGGCAAAGAGAGTATCTCCCGCAGGGAAGCTGCTACCATCAAATGTTTGCCCTCATTACACTCCCCTCTGGAAGCGCTTTCACTGCAAGCTGCAGATTCCCTCCTAACAGCAAGCTTTAGGATAGGGTACTGAATTGTAACTTAACTGCGGCTAATAAGGCGATTTTGGCAAAGAGAGTATCTCCCGCAGGGAAGCTGCTACCATAAAATATTTGCCCTAATTACACTCCCCTTTGGAAGCGCTTTCACTGCAAGCTGCAGATTCCCTCCTAACAGCAAGCTTTAGGATAGGGTACAGAATGGTAACTTACTTTCGCCTAATAATGCGATTTTGGCAAAGAGAGTATCTCCTGCAGGGAAGCTGCTACCATCAAATGTTTGCCCTCATTAGACTCCCCTCTGGAAGCGCTTTCACTGCAAGCTGCAGATTCCCTCCTAACAGCAAGCTTTAGGATAGGGTACTGAATTGTAACTTACTTTCGCCTAATAATGCGATTTTGGAAAAGAGACTATCTCCCGCAGGGAAGCTGCTACCATCAAATGCTTGCCCTCATTAGACTCCCCTCTGGAAGTGCTTTCACTGCAAGCTTCAGATTCCTTCCTAACAGCAAGCTTTAGGATAGGGTACTGAATTGTAACTTACTTTCTCCTAATAAGGCGTTTTTAGCAAAGAGAGTATCTCTCACAGGGAAGCTGCTACCATCAAATGTTTGCCCTCGTTAGACTCCCCTCTGGAAGCGCTTTCACTGCAAGCTGCAGATTCCCTCCTAACAGCAAGCTTTAGGATAGTGTACTGAATTGTAACTTACTTTCGCCTAATAATGCGATTTTTTAAAAGAGACTATCTCCCACAGGGAAGCTGCTACCATCAAATGTTGGCTCTCGTTAGATTCCTCTCTTGAAGCACTTTCACTGCAAGCTGCAGATTCCCTCCTAACAGCAAGCTTTAGGATAGTGTACTGAATTGTAACTTACTTTCGCATAATAATGCGATTTTGGCAAAGAGAGTATCTCCCGCAAGGAAGCTGCTACCATCAAGTGTTGGCCCTCATTAGACTCCCGTCTGGAAGCACTTTCACTGCAAGCTGCAGATTCCCTCCTAACAGCAAGCTTTAGGATAGGGTACTGAATTGAATCTTACTTTCGCCTAATAATGCGATTTTGGCAAAGAGAGTATCTCCCGCAGGGAAGCTGCTACCATCAAATGTTTGCCCTCATTAGACTCCCCTCTGGAAGCGCTTTCACTGCAAGCTGCAGATTCCCTCCTAACAGCAAGCTTTAGGATAGGGTACTGAATTGTAACTTACTTTCGCCTAATAATGCGATTTTGGCAAAGAGAGTATCTCCCGCAGGGAAGCTGCTACCATCAAATGTTTGCCCTCGTTAGACTCCCCTCTGGAAGCGCTTTCACTGCAAGCTGCAGATTCCCTCCTAACAGCAAGCTTTAGGATAGGGTACTGAATTGTAACTTACTTTCGCCTAATAATGCGATTTTGGCAAAGAGAGTATCTCCCGCAGGGAAGCTGCTACCATCAAATGTTTGCCCTCATTACACTCCCCTCTGGAAGCGCTTTCACTGCAAGCTGCAAATTCCCTCCTAACAGCAACTTTAGGTTAGAGTACTGAATTGTAACTTACTTTCGCCTAATAATGCGATTTTGTCAAAGAGAGTATCTCCCGCAGGGAAGCTGCTACCATCAAATGTTTGCCCTCATTAGACTCCCCTCTGGAAGCGCTTTCACTGCAAGCTGCAGATTCCCTCCTAACAGCAAGCTTTAGGATAGGGTACTGAATTGTATCTAAACTGCGGCTAATAAGGAGAATTTGGCAAAGAGACTATCTCCCGCAGGGAAGATGCTACCATCAAATGTTTGCCCTCATTAGACTCCCCTCTGGAAGCGCTTTCACTGCAAGCTGCAGATTCCCTCCTAACAGCAAGCTTTAGGATAGGGTACTGAATTGTAACTTACTTTCGCCTAATAAAGCGATTTTGGCAAAGAGAGTATCTCCCGCAGGGAAGCTGCTACCATCAAATGTTTGCCCTCATTACACTCCCCTCTGGAAGCGCTTTCACTGCAAGCTGCAGATTCCCTCCTAACAGCAAGCTTTAGGATAGGGTACTGAATTGTAACTTAACTGCGGCTAATAAGGCGATTTTGGCAAAGAGAGTATCTCCCGCAGGGAAGCTGCTACCATAAAATATTTGCCCTAATTACACTCCCCTTTGGAAGCGCTTTCACTGCAAGCTGCAGATTCCCTCCTAACAGCAAGCTTTAGGATAGGGTACAGAATGGTAACTTACTTTCGCCTAATAATGCGATTTTGGCAAAGAGAGTATCTCCTGCAGGGAAGCTGCTACCATCAAATGTTTGCCCTCATTAGACTCCCCTCTGGAAGCGCTTTCACTGCAAGCTGCAGATTCCCTCCTAACAGCAAGCTTTAGGATAGGGTACTGAATTGTAACTTACTTTCGCCTAATAATGCGATTTTGGAAAAGAGACTATCTCCCGCAGGGAAGCTGCTACCATCAAATGCTTGCCCTCATTAGACTCCCCTCTGGAAGTGCTTTCACTGCAAGCTTCAGATTCCTTCCTAACAGCAAGCTTTAGGATAGGGTACTGAATTGTAACTTACTTTCTCCTAATAAGGCGTTTTTAGCAAAGAGAGTATCTCTCACAGGGAAGCTGCTACCATCAAATGTTTGCCCTCGTTAGACTCCCCTCTGGAAGCGCTTTCACTGCAAGCTGCAGATTCCCTCCTAACAGCAAGCTTTAGGATAGTGTACTGAATTGTAACTTACTTTCGCCTAATAATGCGATTTTTTAAAAGAGACTATCTCCCACAGGGAAGCTGCTACCATCAAATGTTGGCTCTCGTTAGATTCCTCTCTTGAAGCACTTTCACTGCAAGCTGCAGATTCCCTCCTAACAGCAAGCTTTAGGATAGTGTACTGAATTGTAACTTACTTTCGCATAATAATGCGATTTTGGCAAAGAGAGTATCTCCCGCAAGGAAGCTGCTACCATCAAGTGTTGGCCCTCATTAGACTCCCGTCTGGAAGCACTTTCACTGCAAGCTGCAGATTCCCTCCTAACAGCAAGCTTTAGGATAGGGTACTGAATTGAATCTTACTTTCGCCTAATAATGCGATTTTGGCAAAGAGAGTATCTCCCGCAGGGAAGCTGCTACCATCAAATGTTTGCCCTCATTAGACTCCCCTCTGGAAGCGCTTTCACTGCAAGCTGCAGATTCCCTCCTAACAGCAAGCTTTAGGATAGGGTACTGAATTGTAACTTACTTTCGCCTAATAATGCGATTTTGGCAAAGAGAGTATCTCCCGCAGGGAAGCTGCTACCATCAAATGTTTGCCCTCATTAGACTCCCCTCTGGAAGCGCTTTCACTGCAAGCTGCAGATTCCCTCCTAACAGCAAGCTTTAGGATAGGGTACTGAATTATAACTTATCTGCGGCTAATAAGGCGATTTTGTAAAAGAGACTATCTCCCGCAGGGAAGCTGCTACCATCAAATGTTTGCCCTCATTAGACTCCCCTCTGGAAGCGCTTTCACTGCAAGCTGCAGATTCCCTCCTAACAGCAATCTTTAGGATAGGGTACTGAATTGTAACTTACTTTCGCCTAATAATGCGATTTTAGCAAAGAGACTTTCTCCCGCAGGGAAGCTGCTACCATCAAATGTTTGCCCTCATTAGACTCCCCTCTGGAAGCGGTTTCACTGCAAGCTGCAGATTCCCTCCTAACAGCAAGCTTTAGGATAGGGTACTGAATTGTAACTTACTTTCGCCTAATAATGCGATTTTGGCAAAGAGAGTATCTCCCGCAGGGAAGCTGCTACCATCAAATGTTTGCCCTCATTAGACTCCCCTCTGGAAGCGCTTTCACTGCAAGCTGCAGATTCCCTCCTAACAGCAAGCTTTAGGATAGGGTACTGAATTGTAACTTAACTGCGGCTAATAAGGCGATTTTGGCAAAGAGAATATCTCCCGCAGGGAAGATGCTACCATCAAATATTTGCCCTCATTAGACTCCCCTCTGGAAGCGCTTTCACTGCAAGCTGCAGATTCCCTCCTAACAGCAAGCTTTAGGATAGGGTACTGAATTGTAACTTACTTTCGAATAATAATGCGATTTTGCCAAAGAGAGTATCTCCCGCAGGGAAGCTGCTACCATCAAATGTTTGCCCTCATTAGACTCCCCTCTGGAAGCGCTTTCACTGCAAGCTGCAGATTCCCTCCTAACAGCAAGCTTTAGGATAGGGTACTGAATTGTAACTTACTTTCGCCTAATAATGCGATTATAGCAAAGAGAGTATCTCCCGCAGGGAAGCTGCTACCATCAAATGTTTGCCCTCGTTAGACTCCCCTCTGGAAGCGCTTTCACTGCAAGCTGCAGATTCCCTCCTAACAGCAAGATTTAGGATAGGGTACTGAATTGTAACTTAACTGCGGCTAAAAAGGCGATTTTGGCAAAGAGACTATCTCCCGCAGGGAAGCTGCTACCATCAAATGTTTGCCCTCATTAGACTCCCCTCTGGAAGCGCTTTCACTGCAAGCTGCAGATTCCCTCCTAACAGCAAGCTTTAGGATAGGATACTGAATTGTAACTTACTTTCGCCTAATAATGCGATTTTGGCAAAGAGAGTATCTTCCGCAGGGAAGCTGCTACCATCAAATGTTTGCCCTCATTAGACTCCCCTCTGGAAGCGGTTTCACTGCAAGCTGCAGATTCCCTCCTAACAGCAAGCTTTAGGATAGGGTACTGAATTGTAACTTACTTTCGCCTAATAATGCGATTTTGGCAAAAAGAGTATCTCCCGCAGGGAAGCTGCTACCATCAAATGTTTGCCCTCGTTAGACTCCCCTCTGGAAGCGCTTTCACTGCAAGCTGCAGATTCCCTCCTAACAGCAAGCTTTAGGATAGGGTACTGAATTGTAACTTACTTTCGCCTAATAATGCGATTATGAAAAAGAGAGTATCTCCCGCAGGGAAGCTGCTACCATCAAATGTTTGCCCTCGTTAGACTCCCCTCTGGAAGCGCTTTCACTGCAAGCTGCAGATTCCGTCCTAACAGCAAGCTTTAGGATAGGGTACTGAATTGTAACTTACTTTCGCCTAATAATGAGATTATAGCAAAGAGAGTATCTCCCGCAGGGAAGCTGCTACCATCAAATGTTTGCCCTCGTTAGACTCCCCTCTGGAAGCGCTTTCACTGCAAGCTGCAGATTCCCTCCTAACAGCAAGCTTTAGGATAGGGTACTGAATTGTAACTTACTTTCGCCTAATAATGCGATTTTGGCAAAGAGAGTATCTCCCGCAGGGAAGCTGTTACCATCAAACGTTTGCCCTCATTAGACTCCCCTCTGGAAGCGCTTTCACTGCAAGCTGCAGATTCCCTCCTAACAGCAAGATTTAGGATAGGGTACTGAATTGTAACTTAACTGCGGCTAAAAAGGCGATTTTGGCAAAGAGACTATCTCCCGCAGGGAAGCTGCTACCATCAAATGTTTGCCCTCATTAGACTCCCCTCTGGAAGCGCTTTCACTGCAAGCTGCAGATTCCCTCCTAACAGCAAGCTTTAGGATAGGATACTGAATTGTAACTTACTTTCGCCTAATAATGCGATTTTGGCAAAGAGAGTATCTCCCGCAGGGAAGCTGCTACCATCAAATGTTTGCCCTCATTAGACTCCCCTCTGGAAGCGGTTTCACTGCAAGCTGCAGATTCCCTCCTAACAGCAAGCTTTAGGATAGGGTACTGAATTGTAACTTACTTTCGCCTAATATTGCGATTTTGGCAAAGAGAGTATCTCCCGCAGGGAAGCTGCTACCATCAAATGTTTGCCCTCATTAGACTCCCCTCTGGAAGCGCTTTCACTGCAAGCTGCAGATTCCCTCCTAACAGCAAGCTTTAGGATAGGGTACTGAATTGTATCTTACTTTCGCCTAATAAAGCGATTTTGGCAAAGAGAGTATCTCCCGCAGGGAAGCTGCTACCATCAAATGTTTGCCCTCATTAGACTCCCCTCTGGAAGCGCTTTCACTGCAAGCTGCAGATTCCCTCCTAACAGCAAGCTTTAGGATAGGGTACTGAATTCTAACTTACTTTCGCCTAATAATGCGATTTTGGCAAAGAGAGTATCTCCCGCAGGGAAGCTGCTACCATCAAATGTTTGCCCTCATTAGACTCCCCTCTGGAAGCGCTTTCACTGCAAGCTGCAGATTCCCTCCTAACAGCAAGCTTTAGGATAGGGTCCTGAATTGTAACTTACTTTCGCCTAATAATGCCATTTTGGCAAAGAGAGTATCTCCCGCAGGGAAGCTGCTACCATCAAATGTTTGCCCTCATTAGACTCCCCTCTGGAAGCGCTTTCACTGCAAGCTGCAGATTCCTTCCTAACAGCAAGCTTTAGGATAGTGTACTGAATTGTAACTTACTTTCACCTAATAATGCGATTTTGGCAAAGAGAGTATCTCCCGCAGGGAAGCTGCTACCATCAAATGTTTGCCCTCATTAGACTCCCCTCTGGAAGCGCTTTCACTGCAAGCTGCAGATTCCCTCCTAACAGCAAGCTTTAGGATAGGGTACTGAATTGTAACTTAACTGCGGCTAAAAAGGCGATTTTGGCAAAGAGAGTATATCCCGCAGGGAAGCTGCTACCATCAAATGTTTGCCCTCATTAGACTCCCCTCTGGAATCGGTTTCACTGCAAGCTGCAGATTCCCTCCTAACAGCAAGCTTTAGGATAGGGTACTGAATTGTAACTTAAGTGCGGCTAATAAGGCGATTTTAGCAAAGAGAATATCTCCCGCAGGGAAGCTGTTACCATCAAATGTTTGCCCTCATTAGACTCCCCTCTGGAAGCGCTTTCACTGCAAGCTGCAGATTCCCTCCTAACAGCAAGCTTTAGGATAGGGTCCTGAATTGTAACTTACTTTCGCCTAATAATGCCATTTTGGCAAAGAGAGTATCTCCCGCAGGGAAGCTGCTACCATCAAATGTTTGCCCTCATTAGACTCCCCTCTGGAAGCGCTTTCACTGCAAGCTGCAGATTCCTTCCTAACAGCAAGCTTTAGGATAGGGTACTGAATTGTAACTTACTTTCGCCTAATAATGCGATTTTGGCAAAGAGAGTATCTCCCGCAGGGAAGCTGCTACCATCAAATGTTTGCCCTCGTTAGACTCCCCTCTGGAAGCGCTTTCACTGCAAGCTGCAGATTCCCTCCTAACAGCAAGCTTTAGGATAGGGTACTGAATTGTAACTTAACTGCGGCTAAAAAGGCGATTTTGGCAAAGAGAGTATATCCCGCAGGGAAGCTGCTACCATCAAATGTTTGCCCTCATTAGACTCCCCTCTGGAAGCGCTTTCACTGCAAGCTGCAGATTCCCTCCTAACAGCAAGCTTTAGGATAGGGTACTGAATTGTAACTTACTTGCGCCTAATAATGTGATTTTGGCAAAGAGAGTATCTCCCGCAGGGAAGCTGCTACCATCAAATGTTTGCCCTCATTAGACTCCCCTCTGGAAGCGCTTTCACTGCAAGCTGCAGATTCCCTCCTAACAGCAAGCTTTAGGATAGGGTACTGAATTGTAACTTACTTTCGCCTAATAATGCGATTTTGGCAAAAAGAGTATCTCCCGCAGGGAAGCTGCTACCATCAAATGTTTGCCCTCATTAGACTCCCCTCTGGAAGCGCTTTCACTGCAAGCTGCAGATTCCCTCCTAACAGCAAGCTTTAGGATAGGGTACTGAATTGTATCTTACTTTCGCCAAATAATGCGATATTGGCAAAGAGAGTATCTCCCGCAGGGAAGCTGCTACCATCAAATGTTTGCCCTCATTAGACTCCCCTCTGGAAGCGCTTTCACTGCAAGCTGCAGATTCCTTCCTAACAGCAAGCTTTAGGATAGGGTACTGAATTGTATCTTCTCTGAGGCTAATAAGCCGATTTTGGCAAAGAGACTATCTCCCGCAGGGAAGCTGCTACCATCAAATGTTTGCCCTCATTAGACTCCCCTCTGGAAGCGCTTTCACTGCAAGCTGCAGATTCCGTCCTAACAGCAAGCTTTAGGATAGGGTACTGAATTGTAACTTACTTTCGCCTAATAATGCGATTATGGCAAAGAGAGTATCTCCCGCAGGGAAGCTGCTACCATCAAATGCTTGCCCTCATTAGACTCCCCTCTGGAAGCGCTTTCACTGCAAGCTGCAGATTCCCTCCTAACAGCAAGCTTTAGGATAGGGTACTGAATTGTAACTTACTTTCGCCTAATAATGCGATTTTGGCAAAGAGATTATCTCCCGCAGGGAAGCTGCTACCATCAAATGTTTGCCCTCATTAGACTCCCCTCTGGAAGCGCTTTCACTGCAAGCTGCAGATTCCCTCCTAACAGCAAGCTTTAGGATAGGGTACTGAATTGTATCTTACTTTCACCTAATAATGCGATTTTGGCAAAGAGAGTATCTCCCGCAGGGAAGCTGCTACCATCAAATGTTTGCCCTCATTAGACTCCCCTCTGGAAGCGCTTTCACTGCAAGCTGCAGATTCCCTCCTAACAGCAAGCTTTAGGATAGGGTACTGAATTGTAAATTAACTGCGGCTCATAAGGCGATTTTGGCAAAGAGAGTATCTCCCGCAGGGAAGCTGCTACCATCAAATGTTTGCCCTCATTAGACTCCCCTCTGGAAGCGCTTTCACTGCAAGCTGCAGATTCCTTCCTAACAGCAAGCTTTAGGATAGGGTACTGAATTGTAACTTACTTTCGCCTAATAATGCGATTTTGGCAAAGAGAGTATCTCCCGCAGGGAAGCTGCTACCATCAAATGTTTGCCCTCGTTAGACTCCCCTCTGGAAGCGCTTTCACTGCAAGCTGCAGATTCCCTCCTAACAGCAAGCTTTAGGATAGGGTACTGAATTGTAACTTACTTTCGCCTAATAATGCGATTATAGCAAAGAGAGTATCTCCCGCAGGGAAGCTGCTACCATCAAATGTTTGCCCTCATTAGACTCCCCTCTGGAAGCGCTTTCACTGCAAGCTGCAGATTCCCTCCTAACAGCAAGCTTTAGGATAGGGTACTGAATTGTTTCTTACTTTCGCCTAATAATGCGATTTTGGCAAAGAGAATATCTCCCGCAGGGAAGCTGCTACCATCAAATATTTGCCCTCATTAGACTCCCCTCTGGAAGCGCTTTCACTGCAAGCTGCAGATTCCCTCCTAACAGCAAGCTTTAGGATAGGGTACTGAATTGTATCTTACTTTCGCCTAGTAATGAGATTTTGGCAAAGAGAGTATCTCCCGCAGGGAAGCTGCTACCATCAAATGTTTGCCCTCGTTAGACTCCCCTCTGGAAGCGCTTTCACTGCAAGCTGCAGATTCCCTCCTAACAGCAAGCTTTAGGATAGGGTACTGAATTGTAACTTACTTTCGCCTAATAATGCGATTTTGGCAAAGAGACTATAACTCGCAGGGAAGCTGCTGCCTCCAAATGTTTGCCCTCATTAGACTCCCCTCTGGAAGCGCTTTCACTGCAAGCTGCAGATTCCCTCCTAACAGCAAGCTTTAGGATAGGGTACTGAATTGTAACTTAAGTGCGGCTAATAAGGCGATTTTAGCAAAGAGAATATCTCCCGCAGGGAAGCTGTTACCATCAAATGTTTGCCCTCATTAGACTCCCCTCTGGAAGCGGTTTCACTGCAAGCTGCAGATTCCTTCCTAACAGCAAGCTTTAGGATAGGGTACTGAATTGTAACTTACTTTCGCCTAATAATGCGATTTTGGCAAAGAGAGTATCTCCCGCAGGGAAGCTGCTACCATCAAATCTTTGCCCTCGTTAGACTCCCCTCTGGAAGCGCTTTCACTGCAAGCTGCAGATTCCCTCCTAACAGCAAGCTTTAGGATAGGGTACTGAATTGTATCTTACTTTCGCCTAATAATGCGATTTTGGCAAAGAGACTATAACTCGCAGGGAAGCTGCTGCCACAAAATGTTTGCCCTCATTAGACTCCCCTCTGGAAGCGCTTTCACTGCAAGCTGCAGATTCCCTCCTAACAGCAAGCTTTAGGATAGGGTACTGAATTGTATCTTTCTGTCGCCTAATAATGCGATTTTTGCAAAGAGACTGTCTCCCGCAGGGAAGCTGTTACCATCAAACGTTTGCCCTCATTAGACTCCCCTCTGGAAGCGCTTTCACTGCAAGCTGCAGATTCCTTCCTAACAGCAAGCTTTAGGATAGGGTACTGAATTGTAACTTACTTTCGCCTAATAATGCGATTTTGGCAAAGAGAGTATCTCCCGCAGGGAAGCTGCTACCATCAAATGTTTGCCCTCGTTAGACTCCCCTCTGGAAGCGCTTTCACTGCAAGCTGCAGATTCCCTCCTAACAGCAAGCTTTAGGATAGGGTACTGAATTGTAACTTACTTTCGCCTAATAATGCGATTATAGCAAAGAGTGTATCTCCCGCAGGGAAGCTGCTACCATCAAATGTTTGCCCTCGTTAGACTCCCCTCTGGAAGCGCTTTCACTGCAAGCTGCAGATTCCCTCCTAACAGCAAGCTTTAGGATAGGGTACTGAATTGTAACTTACTTTGGCCTAATAATGCGATTTTGGCAAAGAGAGTATCTCCCGCAGGGAAGCTGTTACCATCAAACGTTTGCCCTCATTAGACTCCCCTCTGGAAGCGCTTTCACTGCAAGCTGCAGATTCCCTCCTAACAGCAAGCTTTAGGATAGGGTACTGAATTGTAACTTAACTGCGGCTCATAAGGCGATTTTGGCAAAGAGAGTATATCCCGCAGGGAAGCTGCTACCATCAAATGTTTGCCCTCATTAGACTCCCCTCTGGAAGCGCTTTCACTGCAAGCTGCAGATTCCCTCCTAACAGCAAGCTTTCGGATAGGGTACTGAATTGTAACTTACTTTCGCCTAATAATGCGATTTTGGCAAAGAGACTATAACTCGCAGGGAAGCTGCTGCCACCAAATGTTTGCCCTCATTAGACTCCCCTCTGGAAGCGCTTTCACTGCAAGCTGCAGATTCCTTCCTAACAGCAAGCTTTAGGATAGGGTACTGAATTGTAACTTACTTTCGCCTAATAATGCGATTTTGGCAAAGAGAGTATCTCCCGCAGGGAAGCTGCTACCATCAAATGTTTGCCCTCGTTAGACTCCCCTCTGGAAGCGCTTTCACTGCAAGCTGCAGATTCCCTCCTAACAGCAAGCTTTAGGATAAGGTACTGAATTGTAACTTACTTTCGCCTAATAATGCGATTATAGCAAAGAGAGTATCTCCCGCAGGGAAGCTGCTACCATCAAATGTTTGCCCTCGTTAGACTCCCCTCTGGAAGCGCTTTCACTGCAAGCTGCAGATTCCCTCCTAACAGCAAGCTTTAGGATAGGGTACTGAATTGTAACTTACTTTCGCCTAATAATGCGATTTTGGCAAAGAGAGTATCTCCCGCAGGGAAGCTGCTACCATCAAATGTTTGCCCTCGTTAGACTCCCCTCTGGAAGCGCTTTCACTGCAAGCTGCAGATTCCCTCCTAACAGCAAGCTTTAGGATAGGGTACTGAATTGTAACTTACTTTCGCCTAATAATGCGATTATAGCAAAGAGAGTATCTCCCGCAGGGAAGCTGCTACCATCAAATGTTTGCCCTCATTAGACTCCCCTCTGGAAGCGCTTTCACTGCAAGCTGCAGATTCCCTCCTAACAGCAAGCTTTAGGATAGGGTACTGAATTGTAACTTACTTTCGCCTAATAATGCGATTTTGGCAAAGAGAATATCTCCCGCAGGGAAGCTGCTACCATCAAATATTTGCCCTCATTAGACTCCCCTCTGGAAGCGCTTTCACTGCAAGCTGCAGATTCCCTCCTAACAGCAAGCTTTAGGATAGGGTACTGAATTGTAACTTACTTTCGTCTAGTAATGAGATTTTGGCAAAGAGAGTATCTCCCGCAGGGAAGCTGCTACCATCAAATGTTTGCCCTCGTTAGACTCCCCTCTGGAAGCGCTTTCACTGCAAGCTGCAGATTCCCTCCTAACAGCAAGATTTAGGATAGGGTACTGAATTGTAACTTACTTTCGCCTAATAATGCGATTTTGGCAAAGAGACTATAACTCGCAGGGAAGCTGCTGCCTCCAAACGTTTGCCCTCATTAGACTCCCCTCTGGAAGCGCTTTCACTGCAAGCTGCAGATTCCCTCCTAACAGCAAGCTTTAGGATAGGGTACTGAATTGTAACTTACTTTCGCCTAATAATGCGATTTTGGCAAAGAGAGTATCTCCGGCAGGGAAGCTGCTACCATCAAATGTTTGCCCTCATTAGACTCCCCTCTGGAAGCGCTTTCACTGCAAGCTGCAGATTCCCTCCTAACAGCAAGCTTTAGGATAGGGTACTGAATTGTAACTTAACTGCGGCTAATAAGGCGATTTTAGCAAAGAGAATATCTCCCGCAGGGAAGCTGTTACCATCAAATGTTTGCCCTCATTAGACTCCCCTCTGGAAGCGCTTTCACTGCAAGCTGCAGATTCCTTCCTAACAGCAAGCTTTAGGATAGGGTACTGAATTGTAACTTACTTTCGCCTAATAATGCGATTTTGGCAAAGAGAGTATCTCCCGCAGGGAAGCTGCTACCATCAAATATTTGCCCTCGTTAGACTCCCCTCTGGAAGCGCTTTCACTGCAAGCTGCAGATTCCCTCCTAACAGCAAGCTTTAGGATAGGGTACTGAATTGTATCTTACTTTCGCCTAATAATGCGATTTTGGCAAAGAGACTATAACTCGCAGGGAAGCTGCTGCCACACAATGTTTGCCCTCATTAGACTCCCCTCTGGAAGCGCTTTCACTGCAAGCTGCAGATTCCCTCCTAACAGCAAGCTTTAGGATAGGGTACTGAATTGTATCTTTCTGTCGCATAATAATGCGATTTTTGCAAAGAGACTGTCTCCCGCAGGGAAGCTGTTACCATCAAACGTTTGCCCTCATTAGACTTCCCTCTGGAAGCGCTTTCACTGCAAGCTGCAGATTCCCTCCTAACAGCAAGCTTTAGGAAAGGGTACTGAATTGTAACTTAACTGCGGCTCATAAGGCGATTTTGGCAAAGAGAGTATCTCCCGCAGGGAAGCTGCTACCATCAAATGTTTGCCCTCATTAGACTCCCCTCTGGAAGCGCTTTCACTGCAAGCTGCAGATTCCTTCCTAACAGCAAGCTTTAGGATAGGGTACTGAATTGTAACTTACTTTCGCCTAATAATGCGATTTTGGCAGAGAGAGTATCTCCCGCAGGGAAGCTGCTACCATCAAATGTTTGCCCTCGTTAGACTCCCCTCTGGAAGCGCTTTCACTGCAAGCTGCAGATTCCCTCCTAACAGCAAGCTTTAGGATAGGGTACTGAATTGTAACTTACTTTCGCCTAATAATGCGATTATAGCAAAGAGAGTATCTCCCGCAGGGAAGCTGCTACCATCAAATGTTTGCCCTCGTTAGACTCCCCTCTGGAAGCGCTTTCACTGCAAGCTGCAGATTCCCTCCTAACAGCAAGATTTAGGATAGGGTACTGAATTGTAACTTACTTTCGCCTAATAATGCGATTTTGGCAAAGAGAGTATCTCCCGCAGGGAAGCTGTTACCATCAAACGTTTGCCCTCATTAGACTCCCCTCTGGAAGCGCTTTCACTGCAAGCTGCAGATTCCCTCCTAACAGCAAGCTTTAGGATAGGGTACTGAATTGTAACTTAACTGCGGCTAAAAAGGCGATTTTGGCAAAGAGAGTATATCCCGCAGGGAAGCTGCTACCATCAAATGTTTGCCCTCGTTAGACTCCCCTCTGGAAGCGCTTTCACTGCAAGCTGCAGATTCCCTCCTAACAGCAAGCTTTAGGATAGGGTACTGAATTGTAACTTAACTGCGGCTAATAAGGCGATTTTGGCAAAGAGAGTATCTCCCGCAGGGAAGCTGCTACCATCAAATGTTTGCCCTCATTAGACTCCCCTCTGGAAGCGCTTTCACTGCAAGCTGCAGATTCCCTCCTAACAGCAAGCTTTAGGATAGGGTACTGAATTGTAACTTACTTTCGCCTAATAATGCGATTTTGGCAAAAAGAGTATCTCCCGCAGGGAAGCTGCTACCATCAAATGTTTGCCCTCATTAGACTCCCCTCTGGAAGCGCTTTCACTGCAAGCTGCAGATTCCCTCCTAACAGCAAGCTTTAGGATAGGGTACTGAATTGTATCTTACTTTCGCCTAACAAAGCGATTTTGGCAAAGAGAGTATCTCCCGCAGGGAAGATGCTACCATCAAATGTTTGCCCTCATTAGACTCCCCTCTGGAAGCGCTTTCACTGCAAGCTGCAGATTCCCTCCTAACAGCAAGCTTTAGGATAGGGTACTGAATTGTAACTTACTTTCGCCTAATAATGCGATTATAGCAAAGAGAGTATCTCCCGCAGGGAAGCTGCTACCATCAAATGTTTGCCCTCGTTAGACTACCCTCTGGAAGCGCTTTCACTGCAAGCTGCAGATTCCCTCCTAACAGCAAGCTTTAGGATAGGGTACTGAATTGTATCTTACTTTCGCCAAATAATGCGATTTTGGCAAAGAGAGTATCTCCCGCAGGGAAGCTGCTACCATCAAATGTTTGCCCTCATTAGACTCCCCTCTGGAAGCGCTTTCACTGCAAGCTGCAGATTCCTTCCTAACAGCAAGCTTTAGGATAGGGTACTGAATTGTATCTTCTCTGAGGCTAATAAGCCGATTTTGGCAAAGAGACTATCTCCCACAGGGAAGCTGCTACCATCAAATGTTTGAACTCATTAGACTCCCCTCTGGAAGCGCTTTCACTGCAAGCTGCAGATTCCCTCCTAACAGCAAGCTTTAGGATAGGGTACTGAATTGTAACTTACTTTCGCCTAATAATGCGATTTTGGCAAAGAGATTATCTCCCGCAGGGAAGCTGCTACCATCAAATGTTTGCCCTCATTAGACTCCCCTCTGGAAGCGCTTTCACTGCAAGCTGCAGATTCCCTCCTAACAGCAAGCTTTAGGATAGGGTACTGAATTGTATCTTACTTTCGCCTAATAAGGCGATTTTGGCAAAGAGACTATAACTCGCAGGGAAGCTGCTGCCACAAAATGTTTGCCCTCATTAGACTCCCCTCTGGAAGCGCTTTCACTGCAAGCTGCAGATTCCCTCCTAACAGCAAGCTTTAGGATAGGGTACTGAATTGTATCTTTCTGTCGCCTAATAATGCGATTTTTGCAAAGAGACTGTCTCCCGCAGGGATGCTGTTACCATCAAACGTTTGCCCTCATTAGACTCCCCTCTGGAAGCGCTT
Source organism: Phaenicophaeus curvirostris (assembly GCF_032191515.1). Classification (NCBI taxonomy): domain Eukaryota; kingdom Metazoa; phylum Chordata; class Aves; order Cuculiformes; family Cuculidae; genus Phaenicophaeus; species Phaenicophaeus curvirostris. Next base: position 2,882 of record NW_027206789.1, on the reverse strand, counting down.
TCACTGCAAGCTGCAGATTCCCTCCTAACAGCAAGCTTTAGGATAGGGTACTGAATTGTAACTTAACTGCGGCTCATAAGGCGATTTTGGCAAAGAGAGTATCTCCCGCAGGGAAGCTGCTACCATCAAATGTTTGCCCTCATTAGACTCCCCTCTGGAAGCGCTTTCACTGCAAGCTGCAGATTCCTTCCTAACAGCAAGCTTTAGGATATGGTACTGAATTGTAACTTACTTTCGCCTAATAATGCGATTTTGGCAAAGAGACTATAACTCGCAGGGAAGCTGCTGCCACCAAATATTTGCCCTCATTAGACTCCCCTCTGGAAGCGCTTTCACTGCAAGCTGCAGATTCCTTCCTAACAGCAAGCTTTAGGATAGGGTACTGAATTGTAACTTACTTTCGCCTAATAATGCGATTTTGGCAAAGAGAGTATCTCCCGCAGGGAAGCTGCTACCATCAAATGTTTGCCCTCGTTAGACTCCCCTCTGGAAGCGCTTTCACTGCAAGCTGCAGATTCCCTCCTAACAGCAAGCTTTAGGATAAGGTACTGAATTGTAACTTACTTTCGCCTAATAATGCGATTATAGCAAAGAGAGTATCTCCCGCAGGGAAGCTGCTACCATCAAATGTTTGCCCTCATTAGACTCCCCTTAGAAGCGCTTTCACTGCAAGCTGCAGATTCCCTCCTAACAGCAAGCTTTAGGATAGGGTACTGAATTGTAACTTACTTTCGCCTAATAATGCGATTTTGGCAAAGAGAGTATCTCCCGCAGGGAAGCTGCTACCATCAAATATTTGCCCTCATTAGACTCCCCTCTGGAAGCGCTTTCACTGCAATCTGCAGATTCCCTCCTAACAGCAAGCTTTAGGATAGGGTACTGAATTGTAACTTACTTTCGCCTAGTAATGAGATTTTGGCAAAGAGAGTATCTCCCACAGGGAAGCTGCTACCATCAAATGTTTGCCCTCATTAGACTCCCCTCTGAAAGCGCTTTCACTGCAAGCTGCAGATTCCTTCCTAACAGCAAGCTTTCGGATAGGGTACTGAATTGTAACTTACTTTCGCCTAATAATGCGATTTTGGCAAAGAGACTATAATTCGCAGGGAAGCTGCTGCCACCAAATGTTTGCCCTCATTAGACTGCCCTCTGGAAGCGCTTTCACTGCAAGCTGCAGATTCCTTCCTAACAGCAAGCTTTAGGATAGGGTACTGAATTGTAACTTACTTTCGCCAAATAATGCGATTTTGGCAAAGAGAGTATCTCCCGCAGGGAAGCTGCTACCATCAAATGTTTGCCCTCGTTAGACTCCCCTCTGGAAGCGCTTTCACTGCAAGCTGCAGATTCCCTCCTAACAGCAAGCTTTAGGATAGGGTACTGAATTGTAACTTACTTTCGCCTAATAATGCGATTTTGGCAAAGAGACTATAAATCGCAGGGAAACTGCTGCCTCCAAATGTTTGCCCTCATTAGACTCCCCTCTGGAAGCACTTTCACTGCAAGCTGCAGATTCCCTCCTAACAGCAAGCTTTAGGATAGGGTACTGAATTCTAACTTACTTTCGCCTAATAATGCGATTTTGGCAAAGAGAGTATCTCCCGCAGGGAAGCTGCTACCATCAAATGTTTGCCCTCTTTAGACTCCCCTCTGGAAGCGCTTTCACTGCAAGCTGCAGATTCCCTCCTAACAGCAAGCTTTAGGATAGGGTACTGATTTGTAACTTAAGTGCGGCTAATAAGGCGATTTTAGCAAAGAGAATATCTCCCGCAGGGAAGCTGTTACCATCAAATGTTTGCCCTCATTAGACTCCCCTCTGGAAGCGCTTTCACTGCAAGCTGCAGATTCCTTCCTAACAGCAAGCTTTCGGATAGGGTACTGAATTGTAACTTACTTTCGCCTAATAATGCGATTTTGGCAAAGAGACTATAACTCGCAGGGAAGCTGCTGCCAGCAAATGTTTGCCCTCATTAGACTCCCCTCTGGAAGCGCTTTCACTGCAAGCTGCAGATTCCTTCCTAACAGCAAACTTTAGGATAGGGTACTGAATTGTAACTTACTTTCGCCTAATAATGCGATTTTGGCAAAGAGAGTATCTCCCGCAGGGAAGCTGCTACCATCAAATGTTTGCCCTCGTTAGACTCCCCTCTGGAAGCGCTTTCACTGCAAGCTGCAGATTCCCTCCTAACAGCAAGCTTTAGGATAGGGTACTGAATTGTAACTTACTTTCGCCTAATAATGCGATTATAGCAAAGAGAGTATCTCCCGCAGGGAAGCTGCTACCATCAAATGTTTGCCCTCATTAGACTCCCCTCTGGAAGCGCTTTCACTGCAAGCTGCAGATTCCCTCCTAACAGCAAGCTTTAGGATAGGGTGCTGAATTGTAACTTACTTTCGCCTAATAATGCGATTTTAGCAAAGAGAGTATCTCCCGCAGGGAAGCTGCTACCATCAAATGTTTGCCCTCATTAGACTCCCCTCTGGAAGCGCTTTCACTGCAAGCTGCATATTCCCTCCTAACAGCAAGCTTTAGGATAGGGTACTGAATTGTATCTTACTTTCGCCTAATAATGCGATTTTGGCAAAGAGAATATCTCCCGCAGGGAAGCTGCTACCATCAAATATTTGCCCTCATTAGACTCCCCTCTGGAAGCGCTTTCACTGCAAGCTGCAGATTCCCTCCTAACAGCAAGCTTTAGGATAGGGTACTGAATTGTAACTTACTTTCGCCTAGTAATGAGATTTTGGCAAAGAGAATATCTCCCACAGGGAAGCTGCTACCATCAAATGTTTGCCCTCGTTAGACTCCCCTCTTGAAGCGCTTTCACTGCAAGCTGTAGATTCCCTCCTAACAGCAAGCTTTAGGATAGGGTACTGAATTGTAA